>NC_051436.1:8724344-8745381 GCF_001649575.2 Kryptolebias marmoratus
CCCCGCAGGGTGTAAGTTAGCGTAGCACGCGGCTCGGCTCGGCTTTGTTAGCCGGGGCCCGGCTAAGAGGATTAAAGTTCCAGTTTGGTTCTAGCACATTTAAGAAATTGTTTCTGCCCCACTTCACACGACGGCAGCAGCAGCGGCCCCTTCTCTCACTGCGGAGTCAGGCCCCCCGTCGTCGTCATGGCGACGCGGGCAGAGCCGGGCACAACACAGGCCAGGAGGCCGTTTCCGTATCTGGTTCCGGTCTCAGATGGAGAACGCGACGCGGTCTCTGTATATCTGTGGTCCGAGCGCAACGGCAGGACGGGAGGCGTTCGTTTCTTCTCCTTCCAACAAACAAAAAGTTCGCCTGGTTTAACAAATGTGCGCATTGGGGCGAACACGGGCGTCGGAATGTACCTGCGTTTGAAGCCGCGGCAGAAGAACGTCAGAAGGGAGTTTTGTTTTTTATTCATTTTTGAGTTCTGCCAGAGCTCTGAACGCCAGCGTCCAGCTGCCTCCCTGCATAGCTCGCATATTTCTCAAACACTCGCCCTGTCCTCTTTTCCACAGCAACTTAAAGAGCTCTTTGCCCCCCCCCCCCCACACACACACACACACACCGAAGCGTTGGGATCTCTACAGGGAGAACGGGCTTGAAAAGAGTTCCTGCCTATCTCTGCCCGTGGAGCTGTGGTATATCTGGCTCGTGTGAACCCTGACAGCAATTTGGCCGCGACGGCGACAGCACGGCTGGGGCGGGGGGGGGTTTGGATGTAGAGCATGTGTGTGTGTAGGGGAGGGGGTGCTTGACATGAGCCAGTAACACAATCGGAGGGGGGGGTCACCGTGGAAACAGGGGGCAGAAACAAACCTGCAGACCGGAGATACGGGGAGCACTTCCAGCCTCGCTCAGGTGCTCAGGAAGTAGTCCGAGCCGCTCGCTTCGTGAGGGCTTCGTAAGCCTGCTCCTAAACCGAATGGTTCAGTGGTGATCTTGTCACCATTTAAAAACAAAACGAAGGATTTTTCTTTGCAAATATCTTGAAACTAAGAATGAATTCACGTCCTTATTTTCCTGCTTTTTACTCCATCAGTAGCTGAAGGACATGTGGCTGGATTACCTGAATTCGACCATTTGGGCTGTTTTTTTTCCAGCGCATCGGTTTATTTTGTGTCTGGTATTTTTTACCTGGTTTTATACTTCATGTTCTCATAAATCTCTGTGTTTTATATTGATATTTGTGTTCTCACGGCTCACGTTCTTCCTTTGGTCGGTCTAAATGCGCGTCGTAAATAAAGTTGTTTTGATCTTCTCACACCCATTTTGGCTTGGGTTTTTTTTTTAAATCCTAATTTTGGTTGGTCGTTTATAAGACGTGACAAGTACCGAGTGACGCGGGAGAAGTCTGACATGAAATAAAAATGAAAAAGTGAAAAAAAACAGAAGGCGTCTAAGTCCCGCACTTCGTCTGGGAATCTGCTCAAACGGTGGCCATTGGGAGAAACGGTACGTTGACGTAGGTCGTCGGAATCGCCAAAAATCTTGAACAAAGATTCTGTGCGACGTGTTAGACCTTTGAGCGTGTGTTGGGGATGACTCTCGGCTACTACCGTGCCAAATTGCAGCTCGATAGCTGTAAAAAATGACCGACTTGGAGCCGTTTCTGTCTCTACTAGGGCCGATTTTAGGCGTCGGACACGATGAATTAATCAGATGCGGACTTCCAACCAATGATTACCTTCTGAAAGGTCCATTAAAACCCATCCCGGGGTGTAGTATGAAAGATCACGCTGCACAGAGACAAACACAAACAGCATCGCCCTCCCCTTAAGGTGACAGCGGCCGACAGCGAACGCGGGGCGAGGCGGGATAAAGCAAGAAAAGACGTCGAACCTGGTCTTTGAGCTGCTGGACGGACTTCTGCAGGGCCAGGATCTGGTGGAACAGCGGACTCTGGAGCACCGACCTGAGCAGGCTGAGCTTCTCCTCGGTGGGCACCTCCCCCCGCTCCTTCAGTTTGGCCTGGAGACGCTCCACCGCCTGCAAGGCACGCTGGGTGTCTGCGGGGAGGGGGAGACACGGGAGTTGGTTAGAGGAGGCCCGGGGAGTTCACGCGTGACCTTTATTCCCTCTCGGGGTGACGTGTTTGTGACACAAAAAAACAAACAAACAGCATTAGGTAACCGTGTCTTCATGCTTAACGGCGACTCAGGAAAGAGGGAGAGAGGGCGCCGCATCGGGAGCGAGGCTTAGCTAAGGCTGATTGGTGCTCGCCGGATCCCAAAGCCCAAAGCTCGCTGCCACAGGTTTTCAAAGTATAAAAATCGCAATTTTCGCTGCTCTGATTGTTCGGCGCCTCCTTTCTCTCGCTCTCTGGGGTCGATGGCGGCCATCAGCAAGCAGAGACAAAGAGAGAAGCCGGCCCTTCGCCGTTTCGCCCGCCGGACCCACCAAACATAAGCCCCGACAATCGAGCAACTCCGGAGTGGCTTGTTAGGGAGGAAAAGGGGACCAGAGAGGAAGACACGACATCTTCTGGGTAAAAAGAAAAAAGGGTGAGGAGATTTTTGAAGCCGGCCAACTGCGACTAAAACCAAAAAAAAAGCGTTCCCAAAGCGCTTTGGTTGGCTCCGAGAGGCTTTTGTTGTTTCGACGACGATCGCAAAGAGGCGGCAGCTTTCGCTGTAGAGTTGCTCGAGTTTGTTAATATTATAGACACTCTGGATATTTTACGACTGAAATGTTGGTTTTATTCCTCCACCAGAGGCTACATGACCCGTTGAGTAAAAAAATTTAAAAATTAAAAAAAAAAAAAAAGCACCAACTGGCCTTCCCGGGGGGACACTTGGCTTGGACATTTTGGATGTTTTGTCTTGAACCGCGAGGTCCGAGTCCTCAAGAAAGTCGGCAAGAGACGAACGTGGGGCGCAGAGGCGCCAAAGACAACCAAGTGAAACCAAATTAAACCAAACCGGTTACTTCATTTAAAAAAAAAAAAAGCAAGGATTCAGACGTTTTTTTGTTGTCGTGGCAACACTAAACAACCAACGGTGCAACCCAACGACAGCACGACAAACCAGTGTCGAACCGTAAATCACTTAAATCTAATTAAAACGATTAAATTTAAAAAACTTACCCATGGTTTCTATCATCTTCAGCCCCTCAGGCGGACATGGATTCTTCTCCTTTATCGAGGCCTGAAAATGACCAAAACCTGAAGTTACGTTTTGTTTTTTTTACTCCTATTAATCAAAGCACAGACAATCCGGGGACTAATCCCCCCCGGTTCTGTCACCACTTCCATCAAATACACCGGACCCAGAAGCAGGATATAAGGCTCGCCCGTCCCCTGAGTTCAATCGCCTTCTCCACGTGAAACAAAAAAAGGACGCCGATTTCTCCGTTCGGCAGAGTTTTAGACATCCTGCAGCCTCCGTACCTCATCCGTCAGTGGAAATAAGAAAGTCGGGATTTCTTGCTCTTCCCCATCTGGTGTAAGTTCATACTTTCTTATCATTAACAATCAGGGCAGGCAAATATGTTTCTCAGTTATTTCCCCAACTGGTAATCCTCCCTTCTTATGTCATAACTTCAGTATTTAGCTCAGGTTTTTTTTTTTTTTTTTCCCATGAGCCTTTGAGAAACACTTGATTTGGAGTTGTAGCGGTGCAATGAAAGTCCTCGTTCTATCCGAGCTCGTTAGAGGCAGACCGACTGATTGGTCGGCCCGTTTAACAAGGTCGGTTCTCGTCCCTTTTTGTTCTTCTTCTACACATTTGGCGTTGTCCGTGGTTGGTTAGTCGTTGATAAATAGCTGTTATCTATCCAAAACTTGTATAAAACCTACATTTTATCCCGAGCGGACCCAGGGCAGCTGGGTTGGACTCGGGTTTGAGGTTTGTGCAGGGATCGGAGGGGGGGGGGGTTGCCAGGTTGGTGGAAGCGTGTTAGGACTGTGATGTTATCCTTCGGTTTGGTCTGGTTACGAATCAGGACGTGACGGGTCAGAGGAGACTGCTCAGGTAATTATAACCCTCCCCCATGTTTACTCAGGGCAGCTTGTTTAGTCTACACTGACCGTGGCGACATAACGGTGTGTTTATTCCACGCCGAGCAAAGATCCCGTGTGTGTGTGTGTGTGTGTGTGTGTGTGTGGTGGTGGGGTGGTTAGTAAATATTTTATAGCTGGGACACTGAAATGTCTTATCAGGAGTATGGGACAGTGTAGCAGCAACTTTAAGTGGTAAAAAAATAAAAAGCAGGCATGTTTGGGTCTTCAGCAGGCTGGTGATGAGTCGCCCAGGGTCTGATGGGATCTCAAACTGGGGTCTTTAACTTCGTCACGGTTTACTTGCGTTAATAAAATGGTCGTAAACCCAGTTTGTGTCTGCTTGTGTTTTGATTGTAGGACTCGGGGACAATCCGCTTTCCTCGGCTCCTCCTCTTCTGTGGAGTCCGAGAGCAACAGGCTCCCCGAGAGGAGAAAAACGGTGGAAAAGTTTCACAGCGGTAGAAAAGAAAAGAAGAACAAAACAAAAAAAAAAACGCCATTTTACACCGTTAGGTTCGACATTCCCTCCCCGCCTCCCTCCCGTCTACAACAAAGCTACTTATCCTCGGTGTTTTCCGGCCCGACCGCGACCGAACGGGCGCCTCATTACCTTCTAATTGGCGACGGAACAAAAGGCGGACTTGAAGTTAGACGGATCCCGGGCGGTGGCTACGTGCTGCCGGTCGTCCAGTGATGGTGGTCTTACATGAGAGAGGAGCCGCCGCCGACGGCCAGGGTCCCGCAGTTTCCTCTGTTGTCCCGCGGCTAACGGCTTAAAGATGGGACGTTCAGGAACTCGATCCGCCCTGTGGACGCTTCCAGAGGAGAGGGGAGAGGGGGGAGGTGGGGGGGAGAGACGCCGGGGCTGAAAAGCGCCGCTTGCTGGCTGTAGACCCGCTATGTCAGGTCCGAGTCCCTGCCGGAAGCACCGCTGATTAACTTCCTTTAATTATGACTTAATATAACACTTTAATGATGACTTCACTCACTTTAATGATGACTTAATTTAACTCCTTTTGATATTAACTTAATATAACTCCCTTTATTGATGACTTAACTCCCTTTAATGATGACTTAACTTACTTTAATGACTTAACTCACTTTAATGATGACTTTATTCAACTCACTTTAATATGACTTAATTTAACTCACTTTAATATTAACTTCATTTAACTCACTTTAATGATGACCTAACTCACTTTAAGACCGGGTAGCCTGATGAATAAGGTTGGATTCACATCAAGCTGTTTAGGCTTGGAGGTTCTGTGTGCGTTATGTTCTTGTATGTAGTAATCACAGAATTTAAAGGAGATAAACACGATTTTTCAGGGCGTCTGATTTTTTTTTTTTGCAGTTATGTAAATCATCAATTGAGTCAGAAATACCCAAGTCTGTAACATTAAATCAGGATAACAGCTCTATTTCTGAGAACAAGTGACTACCCTATCAAATTTCATGCACGCCGTTGCTTAAAATAAATAAAATACCCTCTGTGACAGAATCCGGTGCCTTTTTTCCCCATATCATTCAAGCTTAGCCAGCACCGATATAGCAAAAATGCTGATTGCATTTGCATTTTTTAAAATTATTTTTAACCATAAGACAAAAAAAACCCCCAACAACAACAACAAGGAGGACAGAGTCGCTCCGTGAGAAGTCATTTCGCCAACATGGAGGGGGATCCAAGCAGCTATCAGAGAGCTGATACCGACCAGATCCTTTCATCATCTCTTTCTCTCTCTTATCTACCCCGTAGCGCCTCTCTTATTCTGACAATAAGACACTTTTCCAAGTCATGTCTGACTCAGCCAAACACAATAAAGCGCCTGAAGCAATAAAAAAAAGAAAGAAAGAAAGAAAGAAAGAAAGAAAGAAAGAAAGAAAGAAAGAAAGAAAGGAAGGAAGGAAGACAAAACAAGTGCTAGGCAGCTCCAGGTTTGCTTCGTGGCTTGAGACACTCAATGTGCGACAACTCGATTCAAATCTCTATTTTTAGATCGCTTTTGTGTTCGAGGTGCCTAAACTCGCCGACTCGTACAGCTCGCCCATAACTTTGATCCTGCCGGGGGAAAAGCAGACGTACCAACAGAAGCTCATGTATTTTCCGGCGACATCTTTAGGACCGCCTGAATCCAGTTTCGTCTTTTGACGAATTCGACAGTAAGGCGTCCATGTGCGCCAACGGTGTCGAAACGCCTCGTCTTCGGCCGACTGCGCTCGCCAGCCGACCAGTCTTGGATGAGCGTTTTGGTTTTTCTTCTGCGCGAGAATTAGCGCCCCGCCGAGCAGTCAACAAATTGACTTAGACGAAGCGTAATGGCGAAGGAAACGAGCTCGCGCCATTAGTGCACGTTTGTATTTTCCCAATACAAGAGTATAAATTCCCAATAAACAAGAGTTGCCGTACGAGTCGATGGGATTAGAGGCGGTTGCCTTCAATCTGTGAAAGTTGGCAGCCGTGCCACGGCTTTGCTGCAGGTCGCTGATTGCTAACCTGGCAAGGTGGGTTATTACTGACAATTTATTGCCACCATCTTCATTTCAAGTCTCCGTAACATTACACTCCGAGGAAATTACAACCTGCTACACTCGAGAGAGCTCTGAGAGCAGTTAACTGACCCGTGACACTGCAATATCTGACCTCAGTATATCTGACAGCTGAAATTAGGTCCTTAAAGCTAATATTCCACACTGTGTAATGCTCTTGGTTTCATTATGTTGCAGTCAAGGTCCTCCGAATCCACTGTGAGTCACACCAGGTGAAGCAGAACACTGTATAGTGACAAAAAAAAGAAAAAAAATGGCTGAATGCACGGTCCATCTAATTAATTACCGCTCGTTCTATAAAAGAAAGAACGAGTCGGTTGTTAGAAATAAAATTTCTCCCTTTTGTTAACTTTAACGTTGCAGTCCTGTGCCTTTCATGCAAATCGTAACCTTGAAATCTTCGACAATACAAAGAGATTCCTGTGGCTGCGGCGCCATTTTCTCTTAAAATAAACGGGAAAACTATTCTTGAATATGGGATTTGGGAACCGTTCTGTTTCTTCCGTCCCCAACAAAACAAAACCCGGCCAATCAAAAACAGCGGTACCAAATTTGACACATCTGTCTGCCATTTTATAGCTTTTTATTTAAGGCAAAGTGACAAAAAGAACTTTCTACACAGAGGTTTTTTTTTTATTTTTTCAAAAAAAGGCATTTTTTATCATTTCCTGAAATGTTCCACTTTTTAGAGGTCGAGGTTTATGCTCAACGGTGAAAAAAAAAAAATCTATTTACAAATATATATATTTTTTAAGGTTTTGATACATGAAGCTTTTCTTGTGAGTACAGTGCCCAAAATATCTGAGTATTTTCAGAGTTGTGTAAACATGGCCTGGAGACCTAACAGACCTTACGCACAGTACTGTGTTTTTGTTATATCCTGTTTTCTTTTCTTCCTTTTCAGTGAATTAAATGCTTTATTGCTTTTTTTTTCTCCTGACTGTATTTCAGCGTCTTGTATAGCTGAATTGTAAAGCAGTCCGGTCGACTTAAGTGTATTTGTTTTACCACTGCTAAGGGGGG
This sequence comes from Kryptolebias marmoratus, assembly GCF_001649575.2. NCBI lineage: Eukaryota > Metazoa > Chordata > Actinopteri > Cyprinodontiformes > Rivulidae > Kryptolebias > Kryptolebias marmoratus. The sequence goes on from NC_051436.1 coordinate 8,731,955, forward strand.
GTTATGTTTTCGGTAGAGTCTGTTTGCACACAAGATTACTCAAAAAAAGTTATTTCAGGAATTGTTTTTCAGGAAACATCAAAAACGGTACAAGGAAGAAGGGACTTAATTTTGGTTTGATCCGGTCAAAGGTCGAGGTCACAGATGAGCCCGTGCTCTCACTATGCAACCATGTAACCTAGAAAAAACTAAACTGCACAGTTGGAAACCTCTTAGGTCAGGGTTGATCACGATTGATTTCAAGGTCACTGGGTCAAAGGTCAACATCACAGCTGATCTGGTGCTCTATGCAACAGTAGGAATGTCAAACTGCACTGCTGGACGCCTCATGGGCCAAAGGATAATGCCTATTGATTTCAAGGTCACGGGGTCAAAGGTCAAGATCACAGGCGACCAGCCGTTTCTTTGTTTATTTGGTTACATGAAAACTAACAATGAACAGATATGGATGACTTCTTTAGAAAAAGTTGGCGTTTTCACAAAAAAACAAACAAAAAAAACTAAAGTGATTAAATTTTCATGGTGATCCAAATCTCGATCCAGATTGCATTATTTTATTTTCTCCCATGGCCTTGGCGGAGGATTGTGCTCCCCGAGTGCTTCCAGTTCTTCCCTTTTAAGTAAAGCTGACGTTGGCATTTTTACATTCGATCACGAGTCAGGGGCTTTTTGAAAGTTGTACGTTTCGAGTCGTCAAGCCTTGCCGCGCGATCTGGGAGACACAAAAGCCGCCTCTGAGTGAGTACGCAGTGAGTCAAGCTGTCACAGCCTGTATCCTCAGATGGAGCACGACCATGGAGATGTGACTGACAAGGTTGCAGGGGGGGAAAAAATCCTTAGTGTCTTATTAAGTACACAAGAGAGACACTTCTATTGTACCGTATATTTAGGCTGTGCGTTACTCCTTTCATGTTTTGGTACCACTGCCACATTGAGCAACAATAGTCATAGAGCAAATATCGTTGTAGCATCAAGAGCTTTTAAGTAATGAAATAAACAATTAGGGTAAGCAATATTAGGTCATGAGCAAAGATAAAGTAGTCACTCAATGTTCTAATTGAAGCTGCTGCTAAATTAAGTAGCCTCTAGATCACACGTGTCAAACTCAAGGCCCACGGGCCAGATCCGGCCCTCTGTAACGTTTTATCCAGCCCCCAAGTTAACGTTTAGATTTCATCAGGTCCGGCCCTCTAGTCTGGGACAGATCGACTCTCTGATTCTTATTTTGCTTAAAAAAACTGAGCCTATTTAGTGAAGTTTTCTCTTGACAGTGACTTAGAAGCCAACAATATATAGTTTTAATTTATGTATGATCAGGTTTTTGTTGATGGCTTTTATTTAAAATCTGTTTTAATGTTAAAAAATTAATTTAAAAGCTGAGTGAGAAATGACTGCTAATGATGTGCTTTTTGAAGTTTGAGCTATTTGTCTGTGTTCATTAAAGTCTGTTTGCTCTAAATTCTGTATAATCTGTAACTGGGAAAAGGTCATTGATATTTCTATATGAATGATTTGACATAATACATCTAAAACCAAGGTTAATTTATGTAATTTTTAATAAATATGGATCGTGATTGGCCCTTGGCTAGGACCAAATTTTTAATTTTGGCCCCCTTGCGTCACTGGGTTTGACACCCCTGCTCTAGATGTTCGCTTCAAATCATTTCTGGTACAATAGTTTTTTTTTTCTAAAACTGTAAAATAACATAAGTCAACAAATATTTTCTGCAAGTCATTATTTTTAAATGAAAGAAACAAAAAATCCTTCAAGTCGTTAACGACTGTCCTCACTGTATGTAAGTATTAGGCTTTAATTTTCCTTTTCCATAACGGAGACAGCTCTTTAGACTGAATATTCTCCATTGATGTTATAATCTAATGTGGCTTCAGTGGCCCGTTCTATATCTTTAAGCTTCTTATTAAGAATAAATTACGGTTTTATTTTGTCAGCACTTCCACACCGCTCTTTAAAGAGGGAGTATCACCGAAAATTGTTGAAGCGAGTCAGGATGATGATTTATGTAGTGTTTTTTTTCTTTTCTTTTGGATCTGCTGTTAATAATAGAGTAAGTAACTGCCATGTGGTGTGTGTGACAGCGTGGAAATAAAGTGTATCTCGTCAAGAATCTCAGTGAAAGCTTGTCTGATTACTGACTGATTTTCTATGTAGTGAGACAACTGACCACCTGCGTACTGCTGCGCAACATTTTAGAGATGGGTGCAGAACAGTTTTATTTTAAAAATGCAGAAAATGACACACGAGTTGCAGTGTTTTTCAAACAACTGGAGTACTCGGAAAATGGCTGTTGATTTGGAAAAATATACTTAACCCTATGTTTATTGCTGTTCATGTGTCAGATTGCGCTGATGTTTCAAAAGAAACGGACAACTCAGGCAAAATATATAACCCTATATTTAACTGCTGATGGTATGACAGGGTTGCGCTGTTTCTGAAATGTTTAAAATATCTGGAATACCTGGAGAAAACCCAGGTTATTAGAAAGAAAAATCCTATAACCCTACATTTATTACTATGTCAGAGTTTCACTGTTGGATGTCCAAAACAATAATGGAGTACATGGGGAAAAAATCCCCGGATAGTCAAAAAAATGTAAAACTCGTGCAATCTGAAAAATATTTACAACCTTATGTTCACTGCTGCTAACGTGTCGGAGAATTTAAGAAAACCTATGTGCTCAGACGAATGTACAAATTGAACTATACATCCATCACTGATTACAGAGTTACACAGTTTGATGTTTCAAAAACCGGAGTACCCGGTAAAAAAAAACAACCTGGGTACTTGGAAAAAATATATAAAACCCAAAGTACTTCAATGAGTTTGTGTGAGTTTCAAACAACAGAGTTCCCAGAGAAATCTTATGTATTCTGAAATATATATATATATATATATATATATAGCCAAAATACTGCGCAGAACCCTCAAGCTCCCAGGCCTCTGGTAGAGGACCCGAGCTCAGAGGATGAAACAAAGACCACCCGCGGAGGGTGAGAAGGGAATTTTTTTTTTTTATATCTTACATGTGTAACCTAACGTTCTTCACTCATTATGTGTCCAATGTATACTCTGATATTTTAAAAACTACCCAAAGAAAATCTGTGTACTCTGAAAAACTTACACAGCCTTGTTCATTACTGAAAATGTGTCACAGAAGTCCTGTTTGAGGTTTCAAAAAAACCCAGAGAATCCCAAAGTACTCTAAATAAGTTTTTTGGAACCACAGAGTTGCTGAGGATACCTCGTTTTAGCCCAAATCTTCAGTTTTTTGCTTTAACAAGCTATAACAAGGAAGCTGTGCTATGTTCTGTGCTACAGTGAGTTTTTTTAATCATGGTAGAATTTAAGTACTGCAAATGTTAAACCCATATCTAAAGAACATAGTTACACCTTAAGTTTATATGTGTGGATTATTGAACAACTCTGCTTAGACTTTTAGGATTTATTGGACCAAAACCCTGATGATATGTGGTTTCATGTGTTCCTCCCACATGTGCACACTCAGGTTTTGCCTACTAACTAGTAGGCGAGTGTAGATATCTTCACCTCCACATAAACTCACTGCAGACACACATACACACACACACACAGACTCCTGTTTTATCCAGGGAGCCATTGATCTAGCTTTTACTTTCAGTGTGCTGCATTGTACGCTCTTTTTTTTTAATTTGTGTCACAACCATTATACATCTATTCATTAGAAAGCAAATTAATCCTATGTGGACGGCAGCTGATGTTCTGATGGAGGAATTGTTGTTGCCAGCTAAATTATTCAAATGTTTCCATTACGGCTGACTGCAATATATCTTAGTCACCATATGAATTAGATTTAAAAGAGAGAGTTTTATCGTTTTATTTTTTTATTTTTTGTAAAGCAGAAACAAATAAATAAACACATGGACACCTACACAAACTGACATTCAGTCACGACTAAGGTTTTAGATGAAACTGACTGATCATTTGAGTTGCACTGTAGTTTTTAACCTTTTTAGTATGTTTAATTTACTTTATTCTACACCATTAGTTAATTATATGTACTTTTTTTTCTAAATACCTATGTTCCCTGGTACCTATGTTCTCCCAGGGTTAATAATGAATGCCATGAAAGATACTTGGCTCCTCCTTCAAACCTCTGTTAATACAAATGAAAAAAAAAAAAAACTGAATTAGGGTACCTGGGAACATAAAGATCTGGGGACATTAGGGGGTACCAGGGAACATGGGGGATCTGGGAACATTAGGGATCCAGGAACATTAGGGAGTACCTGGGAACATAAAGATCCGGGAACATTAGGTGGTACCAGGGAACATAGGGGATCCAGGAACATTAGAGGGTCCCTGGGAACATAAAGATCCAGGAACATTAGGGGGTACCAGAGAACATTAGGGGGTACCTGGGAACATAAAGATTTGGGGAACATTAGGGGGTACCTGGGAACATAAAGATCCGTGAACATTAGGGGGTACCAGGGAACATAGGAATCCAGGGAACATTAGGGGGTACCGGGGAACAAAGGGGATCCAGGGAACATTAGGGGGTACCTGGGAACATAAAGATTTGGGGAACATTAGGGGGTACCGGGGAACAAAGGGGATCCAGGGAACATTAGGGGGTACCTGGGAACATAGGGATCCAGGGAACATAGAGATGATCCTGTTAGAGACTGACTGTTGTAAATAAATTTAGCTGGGGAGTTATCTGGCATTTAGCCTACAGAAGGTAGAAACATGTAGGTGTTGCTTGGTGAAATGTATTATTGCTGATGTAATCCTAACTGTAGGCTGCTATGTTTCACCCACTGACTGTGGGTAGTAATGTGCACTAAATTTAAACAAACAAATTAACATACTGAGTGTGTTGTAGTTTTCTTTCAAATCAGTTCAATTGGTTTTCAAGTAAAAGCAACAATGGCTATATTTGCTTTATCAGTGACAGTCAAATCCAACCTTTCACACTAAACTGGGAAAAAAAAAACTCTTAGAAAGCTGCTGTGTATGGCCTTGGTTCTTGTGTTGATGTTAAATGCAATGTAAATTGTTATATCACAATGTGGCTGTTTGTACTCCACAAACTCTGTATAGGAGAATAGAACTATACAAGTAAATCGAGAAATTAAAAGATAATGAGAACTGCTTTTGACAGTAAACAGTGATTTCATCCCCTTGTTTTGATAGTGGCAAAGTCGTGATGCATGGCCACTAGCTAAACAATGATTTTCTTTATCCTTAAAGTGAGTCACATCTCACTGAGTGACCTCGAGTGGCAATTACAGGATACAGCTAAATCCTAAATCACAAGGTAAGTCTAACACAAGAGGAGTCATAAAGTCATTAAACTGAATTTGTGGTTTCAGTTAGGCTAAGATTCAACACCAGGAGCCACTAAGCTTGTTAAAGAAGATGATAAACACACTTTTATTTTAAGATTCAGATTTCTAGAGAAATGGTTCAGATTTCTTTTTTGGAAGTAGGGTTTTCTGTGGAACAGTTATTAGTAGTCAGTGTCTTATCTGGAGTAGACAGCCGTCAGAATGATCCAAAACAGGAGAAGCATTATGAAGTCAAGCTGACGGTTAGTTGGGCTGGAGCCTATTCTAGAGTGAATTTCTGCCATCTAAACCAACTCAAAACACAATTTGTTCACATGATATATGATATATATATTCACATAATATATATATTTATACCATAATATATTTGTGCATTATATAGTTGTGCAGATTGGGAACATTTAACATTTAACACAATTTGTTTTGTGACTTGTTTCATTCTAAACACATGGCAAAGGACTGCAGACCGTGTTCCAACATGGCTGCTTTTCACTATATGAAGCAGCAGACATCCATATAAATTATTGTCTAATGCTAAAAAAATTAAAAATGTCAATGTAAAAGTAGCAAGAGACTGGCTAAAAGCAGCAAGAGACTAGCTAAAAGCAGCAAGAGACTAGCTAAAAGCAGCAAGAGACTAGCTAAAAGCAGCAAGAGACTAGCCAAAAGTAGCAAGAGACTAGCTAAAAGTAGCAAGAGACTAGCTAAAAGAAGCAAGAGACTAGCTCAAATCAGCAAGAGACTAGCTAAAAGTAGCAAGAGACTAGCTAAAAGCAGCAAGAGACTTGCTAAAAGCAGCAAGAGACTAGCTAAAAGTACTCAAAGTCTAGCTTAAAACTGAAAGATCAAAAAGTTTGTTAAAAGTATCCAAAGGCTAGCTAGAAGCTAAAAGGAGCAATAGGCTGGCAAAGCATATCAAAAGGCTAGCTAAAAGGTAAAAATAGCAAATTGAAAGCTAAAAGTAGTTTATGAAGGCAAAGACTAATATTTTTTGTAATTCTAAGGGGAAATATTTGCAAATAAACATGTATGTACTGTACGTAAGAATACATATTATGATATATATTAGGTTTTATATATATATATATATATATATATATATATATATATATATATATTAATGTATAAAAGTTACAAAAAGCACAAGTCAGCAGCCACTTCCAGAATGAGCTGGACATTTTGATTATGAATGGCTAAAATAGCAGAAAGTGTGAAGCAGCAGTTAGCTAAAAATAAAACAGGGAAACACAAATGTGAGAGCTGAATCAGTAAATGACACATTTTGCTGTTATAATATTTTGGCGCATATTTAAACAAGCTTCCCAAAAGTCAAATTTACCTGTGTAAAAAAAAAAAAAAAAAAAACTGCTTTCAGCACTTTGCTCATTTTTCAATTTGTGAACTATTAATCCTGACATCATAAATACTTATTATTTTTTTCCCCTGCCCGTCCACACATTTACCTACAAACAGCTGAGGCTGTTGAGTCGTCTAAGTACTCCAAGCACTCCTGCATATGTAAGTGTCAGCACAGTGGAGATGATAATTCCTCTGCTAGCATAGATAAACAGGGAGAAATGGCTTCTACATTATTGGATTCACTTTGCACAACAACTGTCCCTGTAAGCCTTAATTTTCCTGAACAGCTTTATTTTTGGCAGCAGTTTCTTGCAACAGCACGGTGGCGTAGCAGTACAGAGGTTTTATGGTGCCATGCATCACGTTGAGGCGCTCAATTATCACGGCGTCTCAGGTGCTCAGCTCTGTCAGCAGCTGGGTGTATAGCATTAGCATGTTACACATAATTAGGGCTTTGTCAGAGAAATAAAATGTTGGTGTTGGAGATTAAAAAAAAAGACACTGAAATTACAACGCTATTTGTTTTTTTCTTCAGACAATTTTAAAATGAGCAAACACTTTCAAGGAAGTGTTTCTGGACAGCTCCAAGCGTACACAAACACAAACAGATGTTATCCATACTTTAGGTTTTCACAATTCCATTGAAAACAATGTTAACAACATTGAGTATTATAACTAGACACATAGCTGGAACCTGGAAGTTGAAGCCACACAGGAAGAGCGCCCATATTAGGCTGGCCTCTGTACAGTTTTTAATGAATGGGACATTTTCCTGACTAAAACATAAAAATTAACTTTAGATCACTCTTTTAGGTGTTGATTTTTGTAAGTTCACATAGTTCTTAACTTGCTAGTGTATGTTTAAATACACATTTTCAAAAGAAAAAACAATACTTTAAGTTTAAATTACTTATTTAAGGCTTCATGACTCTGTGATTGACACCTGAAGGCCTGTTTGTGAGTTCGGAAGGTTGTGTAGGCGATACTTTCATATTGAGGGTACATTCTTGGTACCGCCGTTCTAGATCAATGTTACAGCCCCACATCCTTACTAAACATACTCTGGCTCTGAATATAAAACACGTGGGCACCTGTAAACTGGACATCTTGGCTTCAGTTGTAGACAAAGTAAGCTAATGGAGTCGCCTCATCCATCTTTATTTATGTCGATGGTTATTGACGTTTCGAACTGAAATCGTTGGTCTTTGTGCAACAAATTTATGGTTGTGTTCATGCTACTCAATTCTAAAGTCGTGTTTTGATGCTTAATATTGTTTTTAAGATACCATATCATATCATGCTCAGTCATGTTTGGTTTCTTTATCCTAAAATAGGCAGCTTTGAAATGATTTTTTTCCATGTGGTGTATAGATCCTATCGAGTCCAGTGCTGTTGAAGCAAAAATATACTCAGTTTGTGGCTTATTTTGTCTTGAACACTCCTAGCACACTTTTTGTTGTTGTTGTTAATGATGGTTCAACTTTTGGAACATCCTGCTGAGCTCATCAGTGTCACTTTTCTCCTAAATCGATAAGGGGCAGGACTTCAGATATCAACACTGCCATCAGTGATGGAAGACAAATTGATCATGGCTGCGCCCAATTATTTACAATCTCAGATTGAAGGATTACCGGGATCAATGTTGGAAAATCTTTACATTCACTACGGTAGAAAGCAGAGGTACTGAAAGGAGGTTTTTGTCACTTAGCAACAATAAACCTATAAGAGGACCTCTCAGAACCAACCTGCTCTGGTTGGCTGTGGGCCTGAATTTGAAAGCTTTTATGATTTTGATTCTTGCTTGGACTAAAGAAAAGGCTGATTTAACGTCCAAAACTGGACAGCAGGGAGGCTGAAACCAAAACAGTGAGCATAGAGATGCTCTTATTAAGATTCATTCAGCAGACCTGAGTAAAAGTGCTGACTTTGGTGGGAATTCTTTGTGGGTTCATGTCCACACGTGACTCCCCACATATGCAAGCAGTCACAAGTTCTTTACACAGAAACATTGACCGTAGCAGTTTTAAAAAATGAGAAATCAGCTGAACTCAACTTTTAAACAACAACACTGGTTTCCTGTTTTAGCTAGAGTATTTTATTTACAGTAAATGACCCCCCCAAAAATCTATATATTCTGTTTTTTAAATAATTTCCCTGCCCTTGTTTGAATCTTAATGAGTGTAATGCCCCTTTTACAAAATAGAATAGGACTAAAGGTCCTGGCTCCACTCTACTCGGCTCGCTTTGCGAGAGTTTACATCTGCATTTTTTCGAGGTCGGGCCTGCTTCTTTGGTCCCTGCTTCGGAGTCGGGCCAGCCAGGCCGGCCCTGCTTTGGTGGGTGGCGCAAGCTTAGCTCCTGCTCCCTCATTGGTCGTGGGTGTGACCAGATGCAAGCATAAAGAGCGAAGGTTGGAATATAAACAACAGCGTTAGCTTACCCTGCAACGTTTACGCCGTCTGTCCCCCAGCTGAAGGCGCTGTAAAGCCTGAAATCTCCGGCGGATAACAGCCGTCCTACTCCGCGCAGCAATCGCGGCATCCAGAGCGTTTCTTCCACTGCGCCTCTCTTCCTGAAGTCTCAGGAGAATCCTCATAAGTTTAAAAAACAGCAACAACACAGGGCCAACGTTGTTCGTAGCGCTTTCGTTGTTTACACAACTTGTGCTAAGTTTTGGAAGCGCACCCCCCAGTGCCGCGGCCCCGCCCCCCGCAACACAGAGGAGGCGTTCCTCTGCTACTGACCAAACTGGCCGGTGTAAACGCGATGCATCCTTTATCGAGCCGAGCCGAGTAGAGCGGAGTAGAGTGGACTCCTGAATTAGGGCCCGTGTAAAAGGGGCATAACTCTGCAGTGTGTTGGCTGTGACATAAAACTGACTGAATTATAGCCATTTCTGAGTTTCCTATGGTTGATCAGCTGTGGTGGCCATGTTGACTCAGTTGTAGGTGTGCACAAGGCCATCGCAAATGTCTACCTGATGCGCAGACTGTTTGCAAATTCGAGCCAGCAGCAGTGTACTCAGTGGCACTTGTGGCGCAGCGTTGAGGCTACCTGGTTTCAGGCGAGTGTAATGACGGGAGCCTTTGGTCATCGCTCTGCCTGGAAAAAAAATTCATTTCGGAGGTGGAAAGCAGTGTCAGGGGGAGATAACGCCTCATCTTTTCAAAAGCAGACGGGTAGTTATTTTTCATCAGCGTGTGCAGGAGTTCAAGGCGTGTTCAAAAAGGGAACGACTGCAACAAAAAAAAGGATTTTACCCTCATGTTGGCTCATTAGTGGAGCACTGGATGTGTGATTGGATGATTATGTATTGTTTGACTGTAATTAGGATTATTAAAGTGATTAATCGGCTATGCGATGATGGAGGGTGGGGGGTGGGGGGGGGGGACGCTGTTTGGCTCCAGCTGGAGATGTGCTGCAGCTGGCGTGGCGTTCGAAGGTCAACGGATGAGTTCATAGATTTCATCCAAACTCTGATGTAATTCATTCAAGGCCACCTTTAACTCATGAAACAGACTCACACGGAAAAATCAGGTTTCTTTTTCTGCAGAGAAAAAGGTCGAACGCAGAAATATACTTTGGTTCGTTGAAGCTACTAAACATGTTGTTTAATCTTCTTTTGGTTTAATAAATTTGACAACAATTCTCTTTATTGTGACTGTAAATTACACAAACTGGAGAGATTAATTTTTTTGCAAAAATGCACTGAAGGCTGAATAACTGCTGAAGCTCAGAGTTGAAAAACCTAAAGGAAGCAGAACACAACCCATGGAGAACACTAGCTAAAAGAAGCAAAACACTAGCTTAAAGCTAAAGTAAGCAGAACACCAGCTAAAACCAAAAAAAGCAGAATATTAGCTTTTTTAACTTAACGCTAAAAGAAGCAGAATACTACCTGAAAGAAGCAGAACACAAGCTTAAAGCTAAAAAAGCAGAACACAAGCTAAAATAAGCAAACCATAAGCTTAAAGCTAAAAGAAGCAGAATACTATCTTAATCCTAAAAGAAAAATAACACCAGCTAAAACCGAAAGAAGCAGAATACTAACTTTTTTTAAGCTTAAAGCTAAAAGAAGCTAATCATAAGCTTAAAGCTAAAAAAGCAGAACACAAGCTAAAAAAGTAAACCATAAGCTTAAAGCTAAAAAAGCAGAACACTAGCTAAAATGCCAGTCAAAAGCCGAAAGTAGTAAAATGCTAGCTAAAAGAAGCAAATCACAAGACAGTAGCAAAATTTGCAAAACTGTTGCTAGAAGCTGAAAGAAGCAAAACATAAGCTAAAGGTCGCAAAACCGACGCTGATTTTATTTTGTTTGTTTGTTTCCCCCCATTTGTCTTGATGACATCACTCTGAGCAGAGAAGACTTTATCTCGAGACAGAAAGTCCTCCCCGTCCTCTTCACCGCCATGTCCAGCGCTCCTTACGCACATTTAATCCAGCTGGCCACTTCAGAAATGACCAGACTACCCCTTTTCTTTTTACCACACATTCTACCACTGAACTCAGCTCCTAAATTCAAATTCCCTTATAAATAGCAGAGGTGTTTTGTCATTATTGTTATATATATATATATATCTTGTCTTTTCACGAACCCTGTGTCTGGACCTGGGGGGCATATAAGGCCCAGAGTGAGTTTTAGTGGTTTTAGTCACACGGAGCGAGCAGCTGCTGTTCCAGTGTTTGCTGCTAGGTGGCGCTGGAGTATACCGCGAGAGCGGCAGTCGTCGTCCTGACTTCTCCTCCTCACCTTCCTCTGGCTCTCCGAGCTCCGGCTCTTCATACTGATTTACTCCCAGCCGGTGCGCACAATCGGTTTGTCACAGCCGCCGAGAGCTCGGATTTTTCTTTTTTTTTTCTCAAAAAACCCCTTTTTTATTTTCCTTTTTTTTTCCCCCGGGGATACAAGCAACTACTATTTCTATTTATTTTTTTATACCCTCTTTCTTTTGCCTCCCCCCCCTCTCCCCGTGGAGAAACTCCCTTTCAGAAATCCTCCTGGATATTGTCCTTTTGGGTTGGCGTGTGTGTGTGTGTGTGTGTGTGTGAGGGAGTGTGTGTGTGTGTGTGTGTGTGTGTGTGAGTGTGTGTGTGCGCTGCTTTGGCTTTCCAGCTCGGACTGGACGTGATGTAGGAGGAGGACGCCTGCCGGTCCCTGCTGGGCTCGTTGGGATGTAAAAAAAAAACAAAACCAGACGAACAGAGAAACGGGGACCCGGTTGCTTGTCGGATACGCTCGGGCGAACGTCGCCGGGAATCGACGGAGATATTCCGCCTGGAGTTTGGATTCTGTCAAGTCGTGCGCGACGCCGGACGGAAACAGAGACACTCTTCTTCTTCTTATCGTTATTATTCTTATTATCTTTTGGAGAGAAATCACTTGAAAACCGCGATCCGCAGAGAGCGCGCGCCCTCAGACGTTCCTCCCGAATAACGCGGTAAGTGTTTGACGCTCCTTGCTCTGCGGTTTGTGCGCAAACCTTCCCCGCACGCGCCTGGATCTGCGCATCTGGCGCGATCCGGTGAACTGGCGCTCTGGGTTTTTTTTTTTTTTTTTTTTTGGTTTTCTTGCCTCTCGCTTTGCAGATTAGGCTGATGAGGGAAGTTTTATTAATTTTTATTTATTTATTCATTTGGACCCTCTTGAAAAATGCAGTCCCCCCCCCCTCAAAAAAAAAATATAAATGTATAATAAATGTAATTTTATGGGATGCACCTGAGGTAATAGTGTCTTTGAAGGGTGCCTGGATGAAACGCACCAGTGCGGGCCTGTGCTCTGTGAGGACAGGTGCAGCAGTGTGAGCATCTGAATATTTTATTACCTACTGTACTGTAGGTAGCCTGGAACAGGGGGACGAGGCCTGCAGCGTGCTGAATTTTCACGTCTCAGCGGAGGAACCCTTCAGCTCGTTTACGGTCTTGCAAACTGCCACTCCTGCCTTCTCCGTGGTGTTTAGGACGCCACGCCGCAGGGAGAAGCTTGATCACTTTGAGTCCAATCTGAAGTCCTTGTTGTCGTCGTCATCCTCGTCTGAGCGGAAAAGACCCCGGCTCCTCTCCTCCCGGAGTTTTTTAGCGCGTCCGCGACAACTTATCGGCACTGTTCGTCCTTTATCCGACAATTCCATCCATTGTGTCCGCCGCTGCAGCACCATCTGTCATATAAAACCCGTGGAGGTGGAATTTCCCCTCAAGCAGATGACAACATTCCCCTACACACACATACACACACACACACACATACAGTTTCCTTCCACCCCTCTTTTCCCAAAGAAATACCCCAAAACCTTGATCCTCCCCCACCCATCTAAGGAGGATGGGGGGTTAAACTCAAAAGGACATTTGATGTCAACCTGCACTTTGTTTCCATCAGTTCAGGTTCCGCTAAGTGCTGCTCCTAATCTGGGTTCTGTTTAATCTTAACAGCAAAAAAACAAACAAAAAAAAAACAACATCTGGCGCGATAAACCTGATGGGACGGCGCTGGATGGATCCAAACTAATTGTTCCCCTGCCTCTTCCTGAAGGCTGCTGTTTTATTTGAAGCCACCGTACGGCGAGGAGGACCGGACCGGTCCTGAACAGACCGGGGTGCGGATGTAGACGTAAGCGCCGAGGGAGATCAACGTTTCCTCAAACGCGTCCTCCCCCGGTCGCATCATTCCGATGTGCTGCTTCTGTTTTTCCAGGTTTTTTTTTTTTTTTTTTTTTTTTTTTTTT
>NC_051436.1:8745461-8756109 GCF_001649575.2 Kryptolebias marmoratus
AAAAAAAAAAAAAAAAAAAAAAAAAAAAAAAAGAAAAGTGAGAAAAATCCTTGACTCAGGAGAGGCAGTTTTGATTTAACTTAATTAGGCTTCCTTTTGTTTATGGAGTAACTCATTCCACCCCAGCACAGCCTGGTATTTTCTTCCTTTTGAATTGCACGTTACAGTGATGCAGGTTAATTTGTTCCCCTCTCCTGAAAACATGTTTCTTTTCTTATTTGTCGGATTTGAAGTTGTTGATGGCATGCAATTTCGCAGGGAGGAAAAATTCCTTCTCTGTTCGGCAGCTTCGGTAGATTTGATTTGATTTGAGAGAAAAGGAGGGCCTCGATCTGCCTTCGTTGTCTGAATGAAAACAAGGACTCTCAAACGGTCGTTGGGTTAAGGCCTATATACATTTATATATACAAATTAGAGTGTGAGCTTTTACTTGTGTGTGAATTTGTAATTGTATAAAGTTTTTTCATCAGCTACAACTTAAAGCTTTCTATTAGGACTGCCTGATTGACTGAAAGGTGTTATTGTGTTATCAGTGTGGGCACAATTTATCCAAAATTTGTCATCATTGCTGATTAAATGTTTGCCCAACATAACCAACATTTATCCTCACTGCGATATCAACGTGGACACAATGCAGCCAAGACTTATTGTTATCTTGATACCATTGTGGGCACAATATATCGAAAATGACAGCCATTGAAAATATGTGTGTAGTTTATTGAAAAGTTATCGTCAGGTGTAGCTGGCCTATAGGGGCCCCACCTAAAACTAGATAATAATAATAATAATTTGCCCCAGAAAGTAGTTAAAATGATGTTAGGTGTAATAAATGACTTAGCTTCCTGTGTATTGTTTTGTTCTGTGTTGGTTTGGACGATTTCATTGGAGTTCAGCAGGGTTTTCTTGGTGAGTCATACTAAGTTTTTTTTATTTTTTTGCGGTTATAGGGTGGTGCAGGTTGTTAGTTGAGTTATCATGTAACCTACTGGCAGTGATCGGAACTGCAGGCAGCTCCAGTAGAGTCTCATCGGGAGGGAAATATTTCCACCACGTGGACACATTCTGCTGCTTTTAGCCACTACTGACGCCAGATTTCAGAAAATGTTGCGTAAATTTAAAACTTTGTGCGATTCAGGAAACAAAATGTCCGCCCCGCTAACATTTTAGCCCGGGAGCCGGTGCTGGTTGTTCTCACTGCGATATCGGTGTTCACGACATGCCGAAAGGTTATTTACGCCTCGGTGTGAATGTGAGCACAACGTATTGGAACATTTGTCGGCGCTGCGCAGCATCGTGACGACAGAAGAGGCGAGGAGCGAGGAGAACGCAGCCGATATCGCCCCGTGCGGTATATATTCGACAATAATATCGCAGCTGGACGTTTCCTCAGCCCTACTTTCTGCCTGCTCCTTTTAAAATGTTCCTCTCAAAGTTATTTGGGATTTATTAAAAGAAAAATACAGCTTTGACTGTAAAGGAACTGGACTGGATGTCGTAAAAGCAAACCCATGTGGGTAGCAAAAAATAAATAAATAAATAAAAGCTTCAAATTCTGTAAAGGAAAATCTCTTTTGAACGTGAAGATCAGAGCTGTATAATCAGGGAGGAAGAAAGAGTCTTTTCTGAATGTTTTCACCCGTTTGTTTCCGCGGCGATGCGGACACTCGGATGATTACGACGCTCAAGGCCCCTCTCTGTCAATACCTTCCAGTTTTCTATTTATTAAATTTAGAAAATGGAGGTGGAGACAACAAAACGTGGCATTAAAACTCTCAATTCTTTTTTTCTTTTTTTTTGGTTCTTTTCTTTTTTGGCAGCTGGCAATTACTGTACAGTTAGATGAGATTAAGTGAAGCAATTCTTGTAAAATTGCTGGTCTCCATGGCGACCATTCAGAAAGGCTCCTTCCCATGTTTGGACTCGGCAGCATGGCTGCCTTTCATACAATGCAGTTCATACAATAACATGCAGTCAAGACAAATATCTCTGCTGCTCTTTATATGAAGCAGAGTTTCGGGTTTTGTCTTTTTTAATCTTGCGGCAGTAAATCACTTATACTTACAACATCTTTTGGCGCCTAGAATGAGGATTTATTGTCACAAATATAGACTATTCCTGTGGTTTAAAAGGTATATTTGACCCGTGCTGTCAAAATGAGTACAAATGAGGACTTTCTCAATATGGAGCTGCTGTTATTTTCAAATTCTCCAACTTAAAAGGTTCGAAATGAGACGTAGTTTTGTTAAAATTTGGCGATTTATCAGAAATCCATGAACAAGCAGCGACAAACTGGATTTTTATCGGTCATCGGGAATCGCATCATATATATTTCATAACTGGAACGGCTCAGCTTCGCAATGTGGACAAGCGTTACACGAAGGGATTTCCCTGGCACAAAATGGTCACTTTTAAAGGAAGTTCTAAGGGTTAGAAGACAAAGGATTATCTCTGAAGACATAGGTAGGTGGGATCGTTTAATGGTGCCTTCATGGACTCGTTTTTAACTAAATCTTAGTTACAACAAAAATCGATATTTTCACTCATTTTGCACCGCAGCCTGAGCTCATTCTGTCACGTTTGTTGCTGTTGTTGGCAGATGGAATATCTTTTTTGTTTCGAGGAGTCGAACGGACCAAAAACCACTTGAAGATTTCACCTCGACACACGAGAAACAGCCATTTCCTGTTTTTTTTCCGTCCATCTCGGCGCCCGGCTGTCTCTTACAGTTAATGGGAGCCTTTAGGTTTCTATTCTTAAGACGTTTTTTTTTTTTTTGTTTTGTTTTGTTTTGTTTTTTTCATACTTATCACAAGTGGCACAGCCTGAGATGCTTGACAAATTAGAAAATACGGCCAGCAAAGAAGAAAAGCGCTTTGGATTCTCAAACGCGCTGTCTAAATGATGGATTCTTAAAACTTATTTGGCAGCTGAATGGTTGTTTATCCCCGCGGCTGGATGCTGACATGCTAAGCATCACACAAATATCTTCAGAGAGAGGAGCTGACAGTTTATTTTGCCGGCTGATTTTGTCCCTGTGAGCTTTAAGCGATAAGAAGCTCCAACTTCCCGTTGACAGGGACGGCTCAAACATCCCAGTCAGATGTGGTTTTATGCGCAATTTATGAACTTTCTGTTTGTCTTTTTATAAAAAGTAAAAAAAAAAAAAAACCACGCAGGAAGCAGGTCACTCGGTACGTCGCGTTTCCATTTTTCTGTTGCCTAAATTTCACCTTCTGCTAAAGCGAGGCTTTTAGTCCTTCTGCAACGGGAGGAACCACGCTGTTAGGACTGAGGCAGGTCACTCAGCTGGGGCCCTTTTCTCTGGCAGGAATGTCACACGAAAAGAGAAATGAGAGCTTTGAAAAAAAAAAAAGAAAGCTTGTGGCCAAGAAAAAAGGTCCCCGAGGTTCGTGCCTCTCAACACTTTGGCTGTCCGGTCTCATAAAGAGCTCGGACACAAAGGTTTCGACACCAGCTTTCACAAACCACCCCAAACGAACGTTAAATTGCAGGAAATGGGGTCAGAGTTGGGATGGAGACTTCGGCTTGGTGCTTGATGGAAAAATCAGACAATTTCCCCCTTTTTTGTTTTTTTTTTAGGGGGTAGGGTTCTGCATATGGCCGCCGTAAGCATCGGTGAAACGCGTCAGCGAACGGTTTGTCGTAGGGGTAACGACACGGTTCCGCTTTCTCAGACGGGTTTAAGTGTCCAACGTCAGTCTGTGAGCAAATAAAAAGATGCGTTTGAACGACTGGAAAAAAAACTTGGCCACGAGGCAATTCCATCTGTCTGTGGAAAAAGTGTTTAAAATCACCTCTCATTGAGTAAACACATCAGCTGTTTCTTTTTTTATATATATATATATATATACCAGCAGGTTATATATATACTGAAGATATCCTCAAGGATTCATAAAACAAGCGTGTTGTTTGATTGTACTGCATTTTTTCATTTATTCTAGACTTTTGGCTTCATTAGATTTAGTGTTTGTACTCTGTTTTGGCTAGCTTCCCGATCGATTTCCTTGTTTTTACTGAAATTGAGCAAAATCTTTGTGAGGAGTTTCCAGCGTGGACAGTAAGTTTGCAGTCAACAAAGAGTTTTTAACGCTAAAGTTTAAAAAAGTTATCTTTTTGCTTCATATATGATCAGTTTTAGCTAGCTGCCTGCTTTTATCTCTCTTTCAGCAAATCCTCCTCCAATGGTTCTCTTGTTGACAGTAAATACTTCAAGACTTCATGTTTTTTTTTTTAAGTTTTAACATGTTTTTTTTAGGTTTTGCCACAGTTAGCTTCAGTAGGTTGTACTCATTTCATGCTATCTTCATGCTTTTCTTTGCTTTGCTGATTTAAGCAACACATACTTTAAAAAAAAATTTTTTTGGTAAGCGGTTCTCATTGTAGGCAGCGACGCTTCAGTGAATAATGCGTCTTTTTCTTGGCTGTTCCAGACGGTTTAACGTCGGTGTTTAGCATTTTTATAGCGTTAGCGTGTTGTGCTCATTTTTTGTTTTTTTGCTTTGCTGATTTAAGCAAAACATACCATTTAAGAGGACTGCGATGAGTTCACAGTGTGAACACTAACAGTTAATTATTTGACTTTTTGCCTCATTAGAATTACCACATACCGTCTTATTTTATTTTATTACTTTTTTTAAATTATTTTTACTGAACTGAGCAGCACAACTCAAACAGCTGTTCTGTGCAGACGCCACATTGTGGACCGTACATTTGCCTTTTTTTTTGTAGAATATTTAAAATTTCTTTCTGACATTTTGCCTCATTAGCTCTTATGTTTTGTACCTGCTGTTAGCTACCTTCTTGCTTTTTTTGTCTTGCTGATTTAAGAATAAAACACCAAGAAAGTAGTAGTTGAGTAGTTCACATCGCGGGAAGTGAAATTTCAGTAAATAATACCCAGTTTTCTCACCTTGGCTTTTCCCTATTTAATTAGCGAACTAATCTTCAGCCGTATTTTTAAATTCTGTATTTATGACACAATTATTTATGATTGTGTCTCTTTAGCAAAGACC
This sequence comes from Kryptolebias marmoratus, assembly GCF_001649575.2. Classification (NCBI taxonomy): domain Eukaryota; kingdom Metazoa; phylum Chordata; class Actinopteri; order Cyprinodontiformes; family Rivulidae; genus Kryptolebias; species Kryptolebias marmoratus. The sequence continues at coordinate 8,750,495 of NC_051436.1, forward strand.
CGCGAAGCTGTTTCATCGCTAAGCTCGACCATAGATACGTTACCACCTCGGCTGTCAGTGGCTTTTTTTGCACTTTCAATTATCCACGAGGCGCTCCTCCATCCTTAATCTGTCACTTAAGTTGTTCTTGGCGGGGGAGGGGGAAGGGGGGGCCGTCGTAACATTTAGCCGCTAAATTTTTTTTACCACAACCTCTGCAGGCGGAGGAAGAAAGAGCCCGTCTAACGAGCTTCTCCCGACGTAATTGCAGAGTTCAGAAGCGACGATGATTGCAGATAATGACAAGCGCACAGCGAAAAAAAGGCCACCCGGTCCCGCCGGCCTCCAAATCAGTGTTGTCGTTCGTTACGTCCGCATTCGGGGGGAAGGAGCGTTTTTGTCGCGCAACACGGTTGACCCTGGACCCTGGCGGGCGCTTTTCGGCGCAGGGCGGGGGAGAGAGCGCACGTCTGAGACCCGAAAAATGTCAACTGAACTTTTAAAGCCGGCGCGACAGTCCCTCTTACGACCCCGCCGGCGGCGTTAAAAGCTGTCCAAAGGCCATCAAAAGAGGCACCGCAGTACATCAACCTCTTTACTGCACTGTAAAATCTGATACATTTGTCTGCGTGCACTTTTACAACGCACACACACACACACACATATATATATATATATATAAATTACCAAAAGTTTTATTTTTAATATTTTAAATAACATTCGTCGCTGTCTTTGGCGGTAAAGGCCTCCCCCCCGCCCCCCGCCGCTCCTCGTGAACTTCAGTCTGCCGGAGAAGAGTGGAACAGAGACGCAGTGCTTCTCGGAGGCGCAGCTCTAAAAGAAGTTAATTTATGGCCTGTTTGGGAGGCAGCTTTTGGCCTGAATGCTTAATAAGGAGCCGCACCTGCAGCCGCATACAAATGAATGGAAGCGGCGGTGGTTGGCGTCGGGACCTCCTGATCTGACCACTAATTGGCCGGGCAAAGAGAAATACGGGGTGACTTTCTTTGTTCTGCGGCTGCAAAATATCAGGCGCAGACCGACTTCGCGCTCCGGGTCGTTGCGACGTTTTCGTTATCGGTCGCCGTCTTCCTTGTATCGGGGGCAAATTCAGGCCTCTGTGGTCCCCTTCGATGGTCTTTAGACAACGTTTACCGCCACCGATAAGGTCGTCTACGCTACTCCGAATATCTCAGAAACAATGGCCTAGCAGCCTAATTTCACTTTGTGCCCGAGAAACCAAAACAACAATGAAGCCATTTTTTAACCTTTTGTTTTTTTCTTTTTCTCTGCATCTGTCTCACCTTATCCTGATCTTGTTACCCTTAAATGTTGGTTGTGCTGACACGGCTGGTAAAAGTAGGATCTCCCTGGGCTGAGGCTGTTGGAGACTAGTTAGCAGCACATATTTAGGAGAAAATGTAGGATTTTTTTTAGTAGCAGTCTCACTAAATCAAGAAATTGTGTTTATGACCAAACATTCCTTGTATTTTGAGCGTCCGATTTTAAAAATATGGCCTGTTTTCATGTGCACAGCGTGCAAAACTGTATTTTAGGCCACGCCATTATTTTATTCCCCGCATCGAACGCTTTGGTAAGCGTTGTGCTCACCTCGGCAGCCGCCCCGACTGTATGACTTAATCTGCCGGAGTACGTTTTTGAAATAAAGAGCTTCTTTTAATAGTTACTATTTTTCGACTCGGACGTTCGGGGCTGTGGGCTCGGATGCTTTCGGGAAGAGGAGAGCTCCCGTGCCGGCGTCAAACAGAGCTTGCGGGAAACCGAATTGAAGAAAACCCCGTCACGCGAGCAAACCGAGAAAAAAAAGCTTGAGCCGTTTCAGTCGCAGACCTCGTGATGCATCAGTAAAAAAGAAAAACAAGTTTGAGGAAACTGTAGTCAAGCTAAGCATCTTCTACCTTTGTATTTTGAAAGGTTAAAGTGGACATGTTCACCACCTAGTGGTGCAACTCGATTATGTCAGTGTTTTCGTTAAAACGGTACACATTGATTTAAAAATTGGCTCAAAAAGGCCCCTTATTGGCTCAAAATGACGACTCGCTCGTTCTTTACTTGCATCTTATTTTGTATCCCCACAGAATTAACTGACTTCACCTCTTCTGTGTCCTCATTTAGTCAATCGATGAAGTTTTCAAATCGGAAAAACAAAGCTGCAAGTACAGTATTTCACTATTTTTCATAGGTGAAAAAAAAATAAAAAAAGAAAGAAAAATCTATATATTTTTTTTTTTTTCAGCCCACTTCTGACCTTCAGTTTCAAAGAAGCTCGCAAAGGAAGCACAAATGCCTCGAAGAAATCTCGGCTGCGGTGTCCTCCTAAACGCTTTTAAATTAAAATACCGCTCGGCGCTCGTACCCGCTCAGATTCCCGGAGATTGGGAGCAGATAATTAAAGTGTTTGCACACAGGTGGATAAGCGTCAGAGTGGAGATTTCGTGACTTTCATCATTTCCTCCCGTTTTGGTAATTAAAAGAGGGTATTTTTGTCTCGTATTGAAGTGTGGCGCGGCGGTCGGGCTCCTCGGCGGCGGATTCCACAGTGCAGCAGTTTAGTGTCCCCCGCCTGTACTCTGGGGGCTTAAAACGAATTGATTTCCCTAATCGATACCGGAGGATTGAATTTAGGCATGCAGGGTTGGGATGCGGCCAGCAAGCCTCCTCCAGATTAGTCCCTATTCTCTTTTTTTTTTCCTTCTTCTTCTTCTGTCATTTCACGAGTGTCAGGGACGGTGCACGTTTCAGAAAACCCTCTTTGCCACCTGAGTGAAGAGATGACCCTGACGGTGCAAACCCGTTTGAATGACGAGCCATTTTTGTTTTTTTTTTGTCTCACCTTGAACTTAATTGACTGCCTGGAAGCCAGGGCGTTGGGGGAAAAGTGCTGACGGGAGTTTTGCTGCAAACGGGAGCGCGCTCTTCGCTGTTTTCAGACTTCCGAAGGGTACGCTCGCAAGCAGGAAAAGGTTGCGACGAGGTTGCGACGACCATGTTCAACATATCGCTCCTGAAAGGGGAATAAAGTTAGGTGTCTTTTATGACGCCTTTTATCTGCATAACTGACAAGAGCCATTTTAGTGTTGGCTAATGTTGGTTAGCTGTAGTGGCCATCTTGAATTTGATTGGCTCTAAAAGTTAATCAGTTGTACAACTACACCCAGTGATGATTTCCTGAAAGTTTCATTAAAATCCTTCCAGTGGTTCATGAGATATTTTGCTAACAGACAAACAGGGTTGACTTCAACAGCTAATGCTAAACTTTTAGACAAAGATCTTGTGTGATGAGTCACACTTAGAGTATGATTTATAAACGACTCTTAACTACAACCAGATCAAATCTTAGCCCAATAGTTGTGAAACTGTCTGAATTATAGCCATATTTGTGGTTTTTCAAATTAGTTGGCTGTGGCAGCCATCTTGGATTGGGTTGGCTCCATAAGTTAATCAGTTGTAGGTGTACATCCAGTGATGATTTCCTGAAAGTTTCATTAAAGTCCATCCAGTGGTTCATGAGATATTTTGCTAACAGACAAACAGGTTTGACTTCAACAGTTAATGCTAAACTTTTAAGCAAAGATCTTGTGTGATGAGTCACACTTAGAGTATGATTTATGAACGACTCTTAACTGCAAATATGTCAAATTTTAGCGCTAAATCTGTAGACTTGGCTATGGTATGACTATTTTTGTGTTTTTTAAGTTAGGTTGTCTGTGGCGGCCATCTAGAATTGGATCGACTCCAAAAGTTAATCAGCTATAGACGTACATCCAGCGATGATTTCCTGAAAGTTTCATTCAAATCCATCCAGCGGTTCATGAGATATTTTGCTAATAGACAGACAGAGTTGACTCCTAGTCGTTACTGGCAAATCTTCAAACAAAGATCTCCTGTTTTCTGTCGGTGCTCAGAGTATGTGTTGGGGATCAGCTTCAGCTACTACCACACCGAATTTTAGGTCTGCGTCTGTAAAAATGACTGAATTGTAGCCATTTTTCTGGTTTTTAAAGTGTGCTGGCTGTGGCGGCCATCTTGAATCTGGCGGACTCCAAAGGTTTTTTGAAGTTGTGGATGTACATCCAGCGATTACGACACGAGGAAAAAAACACATTATTGCTCTGCCTTCACCTGTCGGCAGCGAGCGATAATAATACTTATAGGTGTTGTATATCTGAAGAAGAAGAAGAAGAAGAAGAGACGTGGTTTTATTTATTCAGATTCCTGGTGAAACAGATGTACCACTGCTCGTCGAACTGCAGTGCTTGTTACTGAAGAACGAGACAAGTAGGTTGACGACCACCAGAGTCTGTCGCTCCTGACAGCTCCAGAACCAGGAAGTTGTTACGCTGTCACTCCAAAAGACCAGCTCCCCCCCCCCTCCCCTCCTCCTCCCGTCTTTGAGTGCATTTGTGCAGCGACCTTCGGCTGCGGTGCGACGGCGGCGACAGTGGTGGTGGCGGCCGTGTGATTCCTCAGATTGGCGCCACAAGACTGTAATCAGTCATGGTGTCAGAAAGCAGCCCTGTGGGCCGCGCTCCGGCTCATCCGGCTCATCCGGATAAATAATAATAAGCGGCGGATGGATGAGCCCCCCCCCCACCGGTGGGGTCCTTTTCCCTCCCGGGGGGAATGTCACCCGGCCCGAGCGTCCGACGGGATGCTCGGGCTCGAGTTTGCTGAGGACTCGGGCGCGTTAAAGGGCCGGGTCCGTTCAGCTCTGTCAGAACCGCAGAGCCGACGGAGGTGGGTCCAGAAGGGCGACGCCTGGCCGCGTTCCAGGTGTTGGGACAGGAAGGGGTCTCAACGGGAAGAGACCATCCGCCATCGTGGAACCACCAGTTAGAGCGGCCATCATGGAACACTTTTTGCTTCAAACCTTGGCACGAACTGCTGGAGTCACCGATCGTCTGTTAGCGAAATATCTCACGAACCGCTGCATGGATCTTAATGAAACTTTTAGAAGCCGATCACTGGGTGCACGTCTACCACTGATCAACCTGTGGAGTCAATCCAATGCAAGATGGCCGCCACAGCTAGTCAACCTCGGCCAACACAAAAATGACTACAACTCGTTGAATTTTACAGACACGGAGCTAAAATTTGGTGTGGCAGCAGCTGAGAGTCATCCTCAACACATAATCCAAGAATTAACAGATCGCATCGCAGTATTGCTCGTAATTTTATTTTCAAAGTTGCACCGAATGAGCATAACTTTGTTATTTCTCGAGATCAGACGATTTTGGAGTTTAAAACAGCGGGCGATATGCATTCCTTTAAGGAACGCCGGGGCTTTTATTTCCAGGTAATGATTTTGAAGAAGCCCAGTCACACACACACACACACACACACACACATACACACACACACACATATATATATGTTATTTAATCATTTACTGCCTGGCTGTAATTGGCTCCCTACTCTATGCATGAAAAGATTGATAGCCAGATTAATCTCATCAAAATGTTAAGCTTTTATAATCTTCTCATGGACCCCTTTTAACCCGCCTCATACATAATAAATGCGGCTAAAAAGTCAGGTTCGCGTGGAGCAAATAGCTTAACGCCGTCGCGTGATTCGGCTCTTTTCTGGGAGGGTGGGGGGGCGGAGAAGGGGACCCT
>NC_051436.1:8756565-8767012 GCF_001649575.2 Kryptolebias marmoratus
GGGGGGGGGGGGGGACCCAGCTGGAGAGGCCCTTTCCAATCTGCAGCCGGGCAGAAATAATGGGTTCAGCGGCTCGGATTCAGCCACGACACCCAGGTAATTTGCTAATTTCGGTCCCTCGGCTGGTGTTGCCACAGCTTTCGGGAGGGAAAAGTGTGTAAAAACGATTTCCTGCCCTTCCTGTTGCTTTGGCAGGAAACAAACAGCGAAAGAAGAAAGAAAATTATAAAAAAGGGGGCCTTTTTGTTTTAGTTTTTGTTACTGCTACCAAATTAAAAATGGAGTAAGACCCCTGAAAATGTCACTAAGTGTGTGTCCTCTTTTGTTTGGTTGTTTGGGGGTGTTTAACGTCTCTTGAGTCGGGGGGTAATCGTACCAAACCATCAGACAGACCGGAGAAACGGGTGCACCGAACTGGAGGACAGATACGTTAACGCGGGCGATCGTTTTGTTTAACATCTTTTTTGCCAGCTGTCAGGACAGAAAAGGAGCTAAAGCGCCGAAACAAAACGCAGCAGCAGTGAGAGAGGACAAGAGGTTGAGTATGGCAAGCCATTTGTGTATTTATTCAACAAATTATGGCAAGTTGTGTACGTATTTGATATGGTATGGCAACCCATTTGTGTATTTATTCAATAAAGTATGGTGAGCTTTTTGCGTATTTATTAAATATAATGGGGCAAGCTGTTTGTGTATTTACTTGATGTGGTATGGCAAGCCATTTGTCTGAACAAAACATGGCAAGCTGTTTGTTCATTTATCTGCTATAGTATGGCAAGCCATTTGTGTGTTTATTTACTGGAGTATGGCAAGCTGTTTGTGTGTTTATTTAATATATATGGCAAGCTATTTGTCTAAACAAAGCATGGAGTATGGCAAGCCTTTGTGTATTTATTCAATAATGTATGGTGAGCTATTTGTGTATTTATTTGATGCAGTATGGCAAGCTGTTTGTGTATATAATCAGTATTCCTAATATCAAGTGTAGTTTTCCCATATTGTGAGCGTTTAACGTGTTATTTCATTATCTCGTATTTTCACGTTGTTCGGTTTCATCAAGTTTGAAACAAACACTTGATCCGTGTTTGTTTTTGTTTTTCTTCTGTTTTTGCTTTTTGTGTGTGAAAGAGAGAGAGAGAGAGAGAGAGAGAGAGATGTCTTTCTGGAGCTCATCAGACTTTTTGTTTCAGGCGTAAATTCATAGAAAAACTCGGACAAAAATCCACTGAGAAATCTGGAGATTTTTAGTCGAGGAACATGTCGAGTTCCGAACGTTTGGGAAGCCTGTGAGAGGCGGATGTACGGAGAGCAAAAAGGGTCATAAGTCATGTTTTTGAAACGTTGTCTGAAATCTAAACATCGCTGTTAAACACACTTCCTGGTGTTTGACAAGCACCAACCGAGATTTGTTTTATTATATCTTTTATTTTATTTTTATTTTTTACCTTGGACTGTAAAACACAACTTTCCGTTTCGACAACATGAGCCATTTTTCCAGTGGCCCTGCAAACAATCCTCAGAAAGTTAGATTATTTTACCTTAAATGAACCAAATATTCATCAGAATGATGAGTTTTGCCGTATCTGAGATTTGTGTACGAGTGAAAAAGAACGATCCTGGTGACTAAAATGGCCGATAATCTCTAATCTAGCTTTTAATCTAAGTTGTCTTCAGAAGTAATCCTTCAGATTTCCTGTGAATTCGACCATTTGTCCCTGCCAGGCTGCCGTAGATCCGGGAAATCCCTTCGTATTATTGTTGGCATCACTGTAAACTCAGAGATTCCCCTTTTTTTTGTTGTTTTTGTAAATACAGGGCAGGAATTCCAGATATGGTTGCTCCGGACCCAAAAAACTCCTTTTTTCAAACAAACCGGGACAAACAAAAGCGAGCTCGTTGCCCGGCGATTAAACCGGAACGAGTTGTTTCTGTAAAAACCAGAAGCAGGAACGAAACGCTCTTAGTGGATCGAAGGCAAACTGCGGGAAAAAAAAAAAAATTCCTGTTTTCTTTTCCTGCTCCTCCTCATCTGATGAGAGAAGGAATCCTGAAATGAAGATCAGCTCCTCCGGGTCTGGACGGGCGCCACGCGGCCACTTTGTTTTCTTTGGCTTTTTGTTACCCGACTCCAGCCGGCTGCTCTCGCCGCTCCACACCGGGTGACAAGGCGTGATGGAGCCCTGGGCCCCTCCTGCAGGTTCTGCGGATTCGCGGAACGCAGCTTTTCTGTGATCTTAAGCCTCCGTTTGGGAAAAAAAAGTACAAAAAAACCAAACAAAAACATGTCACCTCACCTGGGTATCAGCAGAGCGGCTGTCAACCCAACTGCCCTGCAGGATTCCAGACTTCAGAGGCGTCAGTTATCCGGGAAGCAGATGACAGCCTCGCTTTCTGTTTGTTTGTTTAATATTTGCAGATTTCTTCTCGTTCGTCAGTTTGACCTCCAAAGCTGGTGAACGAGCAGGAAGGTCGTCAGGATGCACAAAATTCAGGCGCCATGTTTCCATTTTACAGCCAACAGAAACACTAAACCGGGTTTAATCAGCAGTAATGGGTTTACCTGTGTCTGTTAGCAAAATATCTCATGACCCAATGGACACAGTTTGATAAATCTTGCAGGGATTAATTGTTGGATAAACATCTTCAACAGATTAGCTTTTGGAGTTAACCCAGTTCAAGATGGCCGCCACAGCCAGCTGACCCTACAAAATACTAAAACGTCTGTAACTGGGTGAATTTTACAGATACCGGGTTAAAATTCGTTGAGGTAGTAGCTGAGAGTTGTTCGCATCTCACGCTCTGAGGGCGAACAGATCGCCCGGGGTGTTAATTTACAACTCAAGCACGAAAGGCAGCGGGCGACAGGCGTTCCCGCGAGGGACGCGGGGGGCCTTTCATTTTCCTCATGAAACGACAGGACGAGCGCAGCAGCACACGACGGGCCTCGGACTAAATCCTGCAACTGATTCCCACGTTCTGCCTCTGCTCTTCTTATCAGACCTGGACTCTTTATCGTCACGCCGCGGCTGTGACGCTGGCCGGTTTCCTCGCCGCAGCAGGTCACGTCTCCGCGAAGACGGCGAGGTTTTGGACTTCAGAGCGCGGGGATTTGCGGCGGCTTTAGGAGCACTCTCTGCGTCTGGCTTGAAGGTTATCCGGGACGGTTGTTCAATACTCTGAGGACAAAACGCGCACGTCTTTGTGCTCCGGCTTTTATCCTTTTCTGTCTTTTTCTGAGTGAGTGAGTGTGTTTGTCATACCAAGACTAGCCACTGTTGTCCCCCCCCGTCCCCCGCCCCTGTCAGTCCGGTCACGTTTGCTCATCGCGGGTGACCTGATGAGAACGCGGCCCTTATCTCCCCCGCAGAGCTGAAGAATTGAACTCGTGTCCGCAGCCCGTAAGAACGTCGAGTGGACCGCCAGGTGCCGCCTCAGGAGCCCCTTGGTGTGGTCGGTGGCAGTGCAGGCTTCTCAACGTCCTCTCCGCTCAGGGCTCCGTGTTAAATACTGTTCCACAAACGTGATTTAGTGGGCCGAGGGACGAGCAGACGAACCCTCGGCGGCGTTACGACGTACGTGGGCCGAGGAAAGAAGTGTGGACGGAAGACTCTTAAAGGGGGCTGCCGTTGAAGCACCCTGACTTGCTGTCCCGCTTCCCGTCGCCTCGGACTCGAAATAAAACGCGCAGATCGAGCACCGGAATGCACGGCCCGTTCGGGAGGAGCGTGCCGTGGCGTTTCGGTCGCCTAATTTCGGCCGAACGCCGGAGGAAAGCCGAACCACTCTGCCTCTCTGAAGCTCAGACGTATGTCCCAGCAGGAACATCGTTTCGAGCTGAAATGGGGTCGCGGAAAGTTGGATACCTTTTTTTTTTTTTTTGGTGTTTACTCAGTCGCAGGTCAAGTTTTCCGGATTTTTGCCGATTCTGAATGTTTCACTGACAGTTTGAGATGTACGAAACATTCTAATCTTTTCGAAACAAAACTCTTTTTACTGCCACAGCTCTTTTTGGTAAATACACAAATTATACATCGAAGTCTCTGCATTTTTTTTTTTTGTCTTTTGTCTTCACTGCTGCGGGACTTACCCTCCCGGAACGCCGAGCATCTGTACGCTTCAGGTCCATTTTCGTCCCTAAATGTTCCCTTCGAAACTGGAAGAGAAGCATCTTTTGTTTTTTACGAGAAACACGGCAGAAACATAAAAATTCGGTTGTGGGGTCGTCGGAATCTTCTGCTGCTGGCTCGAGAAGCTTTCAGGTCCGACTCGAGGGTTTTTCGCACGACGACCGTTTGCTTGAGGCGTACGTTCCAGCTCGTCTTCTCTGCTCGCCTCTCATTAACTCGGCAGTCGGGGAGTGACAGACGCAGGTACGCGGTTACCACGGAGACCACGCTGAGCATTGTGAAGCATTCCGTTCGATCCCGGCCCTCTTTACGCGTCAAAGCGCAGGCGTTCCTTCTCGGATTATTACAGAAACGATGTTTGGAACTTTGGGCAGCGGCTGCGTTGGCACCCTTCGGAGTTTCAGGAAAAAAAAATCTTCTTGTTTCACAATCCTTTCATCTGGTATAATTTGATGCAGGCTGCTCGCGTCTCTCTGGCAGACATTGTGTTGTTGCCGACCGTCGAAACTCATGAGAGCTGTTTTGTTGTCGGCTCTCAGTCCTTCCCAGTCGACGCTCGGCCTTGATTCAATTACTTTTTTTTTTTTTTTTTCGGATTCAGCAGAGGCTCGTTCGGAGCTAAATTGCTCTCCAGTGCGTTTTGGTGCCTCACAGATTTCTGTTTGAGCTGAAGGATGGCTGTCCAATTTTCTGCATGAATTACAGTTTTGGTGACATTGAATTTGTTTGCAGAGCTCTTCTCAGAGACGTGCACCAGTCATAGTTTTGCAGGGCAGGTCGGGTTTTTTTTGTGCTCTTCCGACCAGACGATACCACTTTAGAATGATTTCACTTCGAGCTAATTATTAACATGCTTTCCTGACATAGTGCGACCCTAAAATAATCAAAAATAGGTTTCAACTATTAATTTAAAAGAATCCAAAATGATTTTTTCTAACCGTGTTTTGTGTGTGTTTAGTACAGTGGTGTCCAGTCCTGGTCCTGGAGGGCCACCATCCTGCATGGTTTAGACGTGTTCTTGCTTTAAAACACCCAGTTTAAATGGACGACTCGTTGCCGCGCTCCTGGAGAACTTGATGATTTGTCGAGGAGGTGATTAAACCGTTTGAATCAGGCGTGTTGGAGCAGAAAAAAACTAAAACCTCCCAGGACGAGCGGCCCCTCGAGGCCTGGAGTTTGACACCCCTGAGTTTAGATGTTTCTGTGCTCCTCAGCGGGTCTTCGAGTTCAGCAAAAACGTCTTAATCCTTCAGTCATTCAAATCTGGTGTGTCACAGTGGAGAAACACCTAAAACACGCAGGATGGTGCCCCCCCCCCAGGACCAGGGTCGGACACCACTGGTTCCGTGCAATTAGCGCATTTAGCATTGCTAACTGTAACATCAACACTTTGGTACCCAGCGTTCGCCGGTTTAAACCGTAGATATGTATTATAACACACGACCAAATGTTTCCACCTTTTCTCGCCAGCAAAACCCAGTTCTTTTGGGGGGGCGCAGCCATCTTGTAGTTTTTGGAACCAGACCCTAACCCTAATAACCCGTGGTGTTACAGGAGCGTCCTTTTTTAGGCGTTAAAACATCGAGATAGGTACGAAGTGGAGAAAGGCGGGTAAAATGTGAGCCAAGGGGGGTTCGAAGAGACCTGCGGCAAACTGCTTCTTTTTGTACCCACGCACCCAAAAATAAATAAAAAAATATGAGCATGAGGTGACCAAGGCTACAAAAGTACGACTTGCCAGGAGGGCAAACTGACTTGGAGTCAGATTTGTTGGTGGTAAATCCAGCCTACCTGAGCAGGAAGTTTTTCAAACGGGCTGCCAACCTTTCCAGATCCAACATGTTCAGAGATCAAAAGCTCAAAGAGACAAAAATAGAGCAACTTTTCTGAATTCTGTTCTTCCTGTTCGGTGCTGAAACTTCTTTGCTCACATGCTGGACTCATATTGTCACCCGGAAGTCTGTAAATTAACCCACCGGTCACCGGTAACGCTGAAATTCAGCCACTTCTGGTCACCAGCCCATCAGTCGTCGCATCCCTTTTAAAAACATATGAACCCCCGTGGCAGCAGTTCACCGTGAAAACTCCTTTGTTCCAGATGTGTGTGTGTGTGTGTGTGTGCTGTGTTTGAAATGGTAATTCGGTCACTGTGTGCAGGCATGTCTCGCTCGTTAAATTACACAAAAACCGCCTGAGGAAACGCTCCCCACGCCCTTGTCTTTACAGGTTATTAATTTCAGAGATAATAAAAGGAATTACCATTTGAATGGTCACTTTGTTCATCCCAGTAAAAGTGGGGTGAGTACCAAATAGGAAATTAGTCAATCCTGTTGGGTTTCATGTTGGAATTTTGAATTTTTAAAATTTATTTTCAGGGTATCTGATGTCTGAGACATCTGAAGGTTTGGGGATAGATGGATTGCACTGTGATGTAGTGCAGCAAGTGACCTTATATTCACTCAGTTTGTCAGGTTTTCCAGTTTTGTCCTCCAGCTTTTGTTTTGACCATCCAGCTACGAAGACCCCCAGGTTCACATGAAACCCAATTTCCAGCCTGAATGGTCAAAGTTGTCCCTCTGCAGAGGAAGCTGCTGACAGGCCCAATCTGTCCATAGGTGGTAAGACGGCTTCCCGGCAAGAGGTCATGCAGCCTGTTGACGCAGCCGTAGTTACGTCTTCCTTTGTAGTCACAGTGAAAGGTTGATGTGCCCCCGAGATGACCAGCCCCCTCCTCGCGGGCGTGGTGGGGTGGTGGTGGGTCCTGGGGGTATCTGGGTCGTCTCCTTCCAGGCCTGAATGGGCACATTGTGCTGCTGCTGTTCTGCAGACCGCCACACGCACCTGTCAAGCCATGTCCCCGGCGCCTCGGGTGCTGAGACACTCCAGAGACCCGCAGTCTCACACACATGAATCTCAGCCCCCCCGCCTCCCTTCCACACACTCAAACACACACACACCTAAAACCAGTTGGATATGAACAAATAAACACTTGGTTAAGAGGACCAGACGTAGAGACACAGATGTGTATACAACAAGACATACACAATTGAATTTCACCTAAACACAGGGCACATGTGTGTGTGTGTGGGCTCACACACACACACACGCTTGAGTTTATAGGAAACACACCTCGCCGCGGTCGCTAATGCTGGTATTCGGCGAGCGGGTCGGCTTCAGGACTCGGAGGGGGTCACGTCCCTCAGCCGTCGGGGCGGGGAGGGCAAGGGCGCGAGAGGTCGGCCGGGGGTGCACGCGCTCGCACGCCGGAGCGGGATTCAGGAGTAAACGACCAGTAATCCGATCCGCGGCCTCAATCAGTTGCAGATTCCGGCAGTGGCGGAGGTCTGTCAGAGGGCATCGTGAGTCCCAAGCAATGAATGGGGCTTTTTTTTTTTTCTTTTTTTAAAGCAGCTGTTTAGTGATTTTACAAGTTATGACTTTTTTTTTCCCTGATCTGGAAATGTTTTGTCATAATATGGCTGCGTCTCTGTGTGCGTGTGCGTTCAGCTGTTTGTCTGTTAGCAAAACATCTCATGAACCAGTGGACAAATTTTCACGAGACTCTGAGAATCGGCGGCTGTGACCCATCTTTTGGAGTCCATCCAGGATGGCTGCCACAGCTAACTTGGTCAACAGTGCAGATGTTGAGCCAAGATTTGTGTGTGGTAGTAGCTGAGGGTCATCCTCACCGCATGCTCTGAGTGCTGGCAGATTGGACGCGATCTGACTGACGACCTGCGCTCCTTGAAGAAATTCATCTTTTATCGTTTTCCTATGACTTGTGTTTTCAGACCAAACTTGTCGCCAATAATTTGAACACAAGTCACCAGTTAGCGGTAGCAGCTGTGCATCATTTAAGTGAAAAAAAAATAAAATAAATAAATACAACAAATATTAACACAAGCGAATGGGATTGAACCCAAGTCTCCTTGGAAGAGACTGCACTGCTGGGAGCTAAACTCCACTCATAATTTCGTCTCATTTGTATGCGAGCGCACGAGAGAGAAATAGCAAATGGTGGAGGGGGGGGAATATATGTCAGGATTGCACTTTTGTAGGGTAAATAAAAGGTGATTGAAGCTCCAGCAGCAGGGAACGAGATCCTGAAACAGTAAACAGGCGGAGAATTAGTGAGACTGGAGAACGAGAGAGGATGTAACTTTACGTCATCTTCCGGCGGCTGCCAGCAGCTTCAGTCAATCGTTATTAGCTTCCCTGAGTTTAATGTGACCCTTGGGGGGTGCGGGGGGATGCTGCCCATGCATTTACAATGCATGGGCAGCTGGCCCCTTGACTTGATTCAGTACGCTTTCCTCCCCTTTCAAAAGAAGAGCCCCTAACTTATTTGCTGATCGATCACGACCGTGCAGTTTAAGGTGTTGGACTCACCGTTCGGGACCAAAGTCCTTGTTTTCACGCGTCGGCGCAGAGACGGAATGTGCTTTTTCCATTTGCGGTGTAGTTTTTGTTAAAAAGGGTAGTTCAGGTCTGTTAAAGCGGGGTTTCCTGAGAAGGTTCTGAACGATTAACATCTCACCTGTTGCAGATCGCTCTTTGAACGACCTCGGTTGGGAGAAATAGCGTTTAATTTCGACCGAGCTAACGGCTAACCTGAGCGCGACCGGGACCTAAAATGTCTTCTTCTGACAACCCATCACATCCCCATCAGTGTCAGTTTCACAACACAAGAACGTCCCAGCGGAAATATTATCACGTTCCTGACAAAAGTGTTTCAGGCTGCACCGGAAGTGCTACAGCTAGTAAATTATGCGAGTAAACTACCATAAAATGGAGCGTAATGGATGTAAAGATTCCTAAATGCTTATAAACCGCTATGAAATCTTACAGACTGGAGTTGTTTTAAGGCGGCAGACACAGCTCAGACTAGCCATTGGCTCGGTCAGTCGGGTAAATCTGAGGAGCTAACTGCTAGCGTGAGGGAACCAAGACCGAAGTGGGTTGCTGCTGCCTTGAAACAACTCCAGATTTTTAGTTGTTCTTACAGAGTTGAAGCTGTTTGAAGACGGTAGCAATGCATTTTGGTCTTAGCTACGTTCAGACTAGCCGTTAGCTCGTCAGTTAGGTTATTCTGCACAGCTAACAGCTGGTCCGAGTCAAACCAAGACCAAAGTGGGTTGATCCTGTCTTCCGCAGCAGCTAGCTTTAACACTTTTGGTGCACTTTGGTTCAAAAATCATAAAGTTTCTGTCAGAACAACCATAAAAAAAACAAATTAACGGTCAAATAAAGGTTTATAAAATAGTATTTACTCGAACTGCTACGAAATTGAAATCTGAAGTCACTTCAGACTAGCCGTTAGCTTGTCAGTCTGGTAAATCTGACGAGCTAACAGCTAGCCCGAGTGCACCAAAGTGGATTGCTGCTGTCCTAAAGCAACTTGATTCTCAAAGAATGCTGATTTTTTTTTTAAAATTTTAATAAACTTTTACATCAATGTCATATTGACACAATTAATACACAAATAGTGGAATCCGTAGCAGCTAGCGTTAACTCTTCTGGTGCATCCCGGGGCACTTTGGCCACTTCAACCTTGAAATAACAAACTGATGATGTATAAAAAAAGCAGCTATGAAACTGAGAACTAAGGAGGCAGCAGTCAGTCTTGGCTACGTTCAGAAAAGCTCATCAATCAGGTCAAAAAGGTCAATCTTCAAACTGAGGTCATCCAAAGAGCTATCTGCAACAGGTAAGATACTAATCGTTCGTAACCTTTCCACAGAGGCCCACTTTAAAGGATCTGAGCTATCGTTTTAGGGATTACAAATTCTAGGAGAACGCACAACGGTTACGTTCGGCTTTATCGCCTCGGCGCAGTTCACCCGAAGGGCACGGGCCAAGTTGTCACGAGGGTCGGCTGTTTCCGTCTCCAGCAGCAGCAGCAGCTCGTTTTCAAAGTCTTTATAATTGGCGACGCAGCTGCGGGAAGGTGAATGCCGTCGGAAATAAAAGGGGGGAGAGAAAAAACAAAACAAAAAGCGTCACGTATCGCGTACGACGCCGGGGAGAAATGTAGGTTACTCGTGACTCGTGAAAGAAAAGGAGACGCCGCCGTTTCCAAGCAGTTCCTGTTCATTAGCCGTATCTCACTTGCCTCCGGCCCCGACGCGAACACGCCGACTTGTCGGTTACGGTGTCACAACCACGGGGTCGTTTAATTTAGAGCCCCGCTCTGCCGATTAGAGCTTTTGTTGTGAGGGGCGGCAGCTACTGTAATGCGGGTGTTTGGGTCAGCGGCGGCCTCAATGGCTTGGTTACTCTCGCTGACTTGCCTCCCCTTCCTCTCCCCCCCTCCCCCCCCC
>NC_051436.1:8767446-8781736 GCF_001649575.2 Kryptolebias marmoratus
AGGTAACCAACAGCTGCAGAGCCAGCACCGATCGCGGGGAAGCAGATGGTGAGTGCAGCCAGTCTGAATCTGAAGACGGAGAGTTCACTTTTGATTTATCTCGTGCGGATCACGGGCAGCTTCGGTTTCAATCGTCGTCCCCCCCCATCCTCCCACCCCCGGGCTGAAACCATCTCTGTTAAACGCAGAAGCGACAACAAAACGTTTCATGTCTTCGCGTTCGGTGTTTTTTTTAAAAAACTTGTTTCCATCCACACAGAAACAGCGTTTCTTTAAAACAAAAAAAAAAGGGTTCCAGAGGAAAAACATCATGAAACTCCTCCCTTGACGCCATGGCTCCGCCCCCTAATCTGATGTACGACCAGAGGACGTCCTCTATGGCGCCCAGTGTGGAGGCTTTACGTGCACGTTCCTCGCCCCGCTTCCTGTTTTTAAAAAACGACAAATAAAAAGAAAGTTTAGGAAAGTTTAATCTGCCCCAACAGCACAAAAAGATCGTAACACATTTAATTTCTGCTCTCGTTCACTTCGTAGCTGGCCCCTTTTACTTTTCTACCCCATCTTATTTTCTTTTATATGAAAAAAAGCAAATAAAAAACAATGTTTTTTTAAGCAGAACCTCCCTCCACTTAACTACTAATTTCTTCGGTGCTTTTAAGCGGTTATTTAACTGCTTATTGAGGTTAAACAATCAGTTTGTTCGGGATTTTTACGCAAATTAAACTGAATAATAATGACCGGCCCAATCATCTTTTACAAACCTCGCTCGTTCTGTAAACAGAGGCTGGTTGGAGGTCGTTCAGAGGAAATGTTTCACTTTTTTCATGTTTTTGGTCTGGTTTTAAGGAAGCAGTTGTGACGTTTAAAAAAAAAAAAAAAAAGATTTGCACTAGAGAAACATTGTTCTTGTGTTTTAGTTCTCACTGTGTTTCCGAGCTGTTTTAGTGTTGATGACATGAACGTGCGGCGGGGGGGACGGGGGGGGCATGAAACCCCGACGTGGAAGGAGCCTTCTAGTCGCCGCTCATGGCAACTTCTGCAGAGGACAGTTGTCCTCGTTGAGCTTTTCTAACGATTCTGGACGGTTTCCTTGGCAGCCCAGCCCGATTCTTTTAACCCCACCCCCCTTCCCTGCCTGCTTTAAGTGGTTGAATATCTTTAGCAGGCAGTGAAAAGTTAATGACGTGATGTTAAATTAATCCCACTCCCGCTTTTGTCTCATAATGGAATCTCGGCCGGACCGCACTTAACACGCGGACCTTTCTCTTTTCCTGTAATTTGAAACGGCCTTTATGAGGATTTATTAAATGGGGAACATCTGAAACTTCAGCGTGCAGAGACGTGCAAATACGTTTTTTGGATTAAATACCAGCAAAAAAGAAAAAAACCCCAAAACTTTTGTTTTAACATAAACAATGTAAGTGATCACCTTTGACCACTTCAGCATTTTGTCCCCAATTTTAAAAAAAAGAAACAGATTTTTGTGGTTCAGACTTGTTAAATATTAAATATTTGTTAAATATTTCATGCAGTTCTCCACGTCTAGGAAGGCTGAGTATCTGCAGGTGTCACGTGTTTTAATTCGGACCAATGTTGTGCCCAAAAGCGTACTTTTATTGAAGGTCAAACTTGTAGTTTGTTCAGAGTTTCTTGCTGTTCCATATTCGAAACAGACCGAATGGTGTTCTTTTAGTGGCCGATACCGAAGCCCACTTTTAGAAATCAAGACAAGAATTTGAAGAAGGTTGGTCGAATGCTTGTAGTTTGTAGCTTACCTGGTAGATATGACATCGTTCCTTGAAAAGTTAGCATATCTTTTAGAGTCGGTTGGGGTTCTGACAAAAAATAGCGACCCTGCCACGAAAGGCGATGTTTGGTTGACGCATGTCGCAGCGTCAGGCTGTCCACGTATACGCCTGCCTTTTAATTCACTTAGTATGCTCAAGCCTGATTGGCCTAATTAATCAGCGGACAGATCAATAGGTCTACGTTTATTCCATTTTATTAAACTACAGATTTTTTTATGTGAATGTTTTTATGAGGAGCAACAAACCGGATCGTCCACAACATCAAGACGTATTTCAGGTTTCGCCGTACAACCGAGCTCTGCTTTAAACTTCTCAACAACTTCATCCCTGACCTGTCTGGGGACTTACTTGGTCTTCATGATGCTATGCTGAGATTAATTTACACACATGTGGACTCTGTGTGCTAAATAGGTGACTCCTGAAGGCAACTGTTTGGACTGGATATTAGTTAGAGACATGAGAGTAAAGAAGCTTAATGCAAACGCCAACCATTTTTTTAAATTTATTTTTGTCCGGGCTTTTATTTTCCTTCCTCTTCCCAATTCTGCGCTACTTTCTGTTGGTCTGTCACATAAGACCCCAATGAAATATATGGGATTCTTGTGCTTTTAACGTCACTAAATGTGGAAACGTTCAGGGGGTATGAATACTTCTTCAAGACACTGAGCCAGAATAAGTGGGCTCCAAACAACAAAATCATAAATTCTATTAAAAACTAGCATTCCTTAGAAAGAATGCACATCGCCCATCACCTTTCATGTCAAAATCTTGATGATTTTGTGCAATTTTTAGCTCGCAGACTAGCCTCAGCTACTACCACACCACATTATAGCTCAATATCTGTAAAACTGACTGAGCTACAGGCTCAGACGTTACGTTTCGAGGTTAATTAAAAGTCGAAGGCAGTTACACGATCGCCTTTACTGGCAGCGGGCGGTAAAAACGGTTGCTCCTATTTGCGAATAACACAGCACCCGTAGGAACTGCAGTGTTCGATTTACCCACCTCTCCTGGCACTGAGCAGCAAATACGCCATCAATACAGTAAATTCAATAAAAAAAGTAGGAATCTGGTCTTAATTTAACGTGTTGCACAGTGTCTTTTTGGGGCTGTATGAAGTACTTATAATTTCATGTAAGTACAGTTGAAAACAAAAATAAAATACCAGAATAACCCTTTTATTAGCATTAATAGTCAGTGTTCACAAATAGATGTCAGTCTGGGTCATCCATATCTATAACTCAAGTGCTTCATCATACGTTTGGAACGAACACCCGACTAGTAATTGTACAAAATTGCTTTGGGCGCCAGGAACTTCCCAGGTAAACGTTTCTCTGGTCCAGAACTCTTTGAAGATATCTCGGAGGCTTCGCTCTCGATCGGCAGCACTCGAACAGCAGTGATTACCGCAGAAGAGTAAAATTTGGCTCTGATCCAGTTTTTTCTCGGCAAGGAGGAGCGGGGAGAAGGAGCCGGAGGTGTTTTTAGGAGGTGAACGTGTGGAATTAAACATTTGTATTATTGCTATAACTGCTGCAGAATGTGAAAGCGCCCGATAAAAGTCATCTACGGCCCATTATTCCGTCCTTAATATGAGTTTTATTTTCTGTTGTTGCTCTTTTTGTGTGTGTGTGTGTGTGTGTGTGTGTGTGTGTGTGTGTTGGTGTGACAGTTTGCGGTTGGAATTGTTGCAATATGGTGTGGGAGTCCTGCTTTCCAAAACCTTGCAGGCTCGCTAAATATCTGGCAGATGCTCTGTTGACCAAACCGGTTTCAGTATTTTTCAGCTGAATTGACCTATAGCGGCGGCGTTCTCTGCCAAAGTCTTAAATTCGATCAGACATAATGAAGAGCAGATTTGATGAAGCACGGCCCTGGCAGCTCGTTCGGCTGGCCGTTGTGCCCAGATGATTCTTTGAAATTTGGCACAATTTCTTTCACAGCATCTCGGCTCAGTTTACTAAAGAGGGGGGGGGTGAAATGTTTTCTTTTGCTTGCGCGCGATTCGTCAGGACTACAGATTCAAAAATTACACCGGTTCTTTGTCGCCCGCCACCATGTTAACGCTTCTATCTTTGTGTGGACAGACTTTAATGGACCTCTAACTCAGCAAACTCAAAACTGGGTTCAGTTCAGTCAACCTTACAGATATGAAGCTAAAATGAAGTGTGGTAGTTCCTGAGAGTCTCTCCCAGCAAATAGTCTGAGCACTACCAGATCCCACTGGATCTTTGTCTAGAACAGGCGATCCTTAGAGGAATAACTAACTGAGGCCGCGTTCACAGCAGCCCTGGTCAGTCCGCTTTAATCGAACTCTAGTTCGTTTGGCCTAGAAAGTCCGGTTTGTTTGGGGGAGGTGTGAAAGTGCAATCGAACTCTAATGCCGACCAAAACAGCGAACTCTGGTCTGCTGAAAAGCCTCGGTCTCGGTTAGGTTGAAGTGAACTCTGGCGCGGTTTGATTGCGTATGTGAATGCAAGCAAACCGGAGACCGCTCCAAAATCAGAAAGCGGACTACAGCACAGGGCCTTCTGGGTAAATACGACCAAAACAAACATGTTTCTACCAGTAGAGGGAGAAATGGCTTCAAAAGGAGCCATTTCAGTCCTAAAGCCGCTAAAATTTGCCGCCACTCCATTTGGGTTTACTCTTCCATCAGAAGGAAGTTGCGCTCAGTGTCTTCTTCAGAGGTTTTTGTGTCGTTTCCTTCAGTAGTTCTTGGTGTGGCGCCACCACAGGCAAGGGGGGGGAGACGGGTCGCTCAAAGAGTTTGTCTCGATTGACTCAGTGCAGCGTGAATAAGAACCGCAGCAGCTGAAAATGGACCAAAATGTTGACATTTTGGTCCCCAATCAAACCGAGTCTACAGGACTGTCAGGTGTGAATACAGCCTGAGGGTCCCAATGTACTGAGGCACCATTGTTACTATGTGGTTAAAACATTACATCCTGTGTCTCGTTGTACAGTGTTGAAATAAAACGGGAAAATTATTAAATATGCTTAAAGAATTTTTATAATAATTAAGAATTATTAAAGATGGGCCAAAGAATCGGTTTATAACCAGCTGATATTCAGCCCGACCAACCTTGATTTGACAAAATTTAAAAAAGAAAAAAACCTGTACAACCCCCCCCAAAACAAACAAAAAATGATAACAATGGCGACTACTGTGATGTTGGCGAAGCTCCTGAGAAAACCCAGCCCTCTTCGGAGACGTACATCACAGCAGAAGCATCATTTATTGTTCAGTTGGGTCACAGGAAGTTGGATTTTACACGTCTAAAATGGCGCTTTGAAACCTTTTCCAGTTTTCACACAGTGACACTTTAGGTTTTACGGCTTTTTGGTGATTTTTCCCCCAGTTTCTCCGGCTGACAGCTGCTGACGTCTTCATTTTAAAAACGTTTCAAACCCTTTTCGTGAACAAACTCTTCCCACTCCCACAACTCTTTCAGTTTATATATATACGAATCGTACATCCAAACGTACGGATATATGTCTTCTTTCACCCAGAGTGGCTGTCGTTGCTACATGATTTATGGGTTTTCTCTCAGATCCTCCCCCCCAGAATACAGAGAGTGCACTCTCTTCAAAACTGGAAGCGAGGGGTGTTTTTTAACTTGTACATAAAATGTTCCCGTGTGACCATCAAGAGTCTTCGAGAAGGTTGCTGGCTGTTTTAGGTTTGCAGTCAGGGAGTGACAGACACAGGTGCGTGGTTACCATGGTGACCCAAACAAACCACTGACAACAGCTTTAACGTTTTGTTTTATTATGGTCCTTTTTACACTTCTTACACAGTTAATACATAAAAATGGAGGCACGTTTTCTTACATTTGGTTTTTACAAAATTGGTGTTAGAACGTCGGGCGGCAGCTGCCTCGACCGCGTTCAGAATTTATTTAGAAATCTTCTAGTTTGATTTAAAATATATTCTGACACACGGCATGATTTACCAACCTGAACAGGATGGAGTTAAAATCATCTTTTTTTCCCCTTTCTGTCTCAGCCCATATCAGACTAATTAGCATAGCAAATATCATACTACCAACAAATCCATTTAATTTTAGCTTATTATTCCAAACCATAACCTGTTGTAGACCCTTCAATTACAGGAGCTTTGGTGCTCATCAGTTTTCTGATTGCATGTGAGATCTGATTATAAATCACGTAAAGGCGGTTTGCATCATAATAACAGAGGAACGCGTTTTTAGCGGCGAAAGGTGACGGCGAAATAATGTTTTCGGTCTCTCTGAATACAGTTTGCGCGCTTCATTAATTCAGCGGTAATTAAACCTAACCGCTTCGCCTCGCAGCGCGCGGCGTCGGCCCCGGCAGAGGGGTGTGCTTCACATGTCGAGTGAAGACCGTAATGAGCGGAGTGACGTGGCGCGTTCCAATGATGGATCGATACGAGGACTAAAAAGCGGGGAAGAAAAGGAGACGGAGGTGGGGGAGGAGGTGGAGGAGGAGGCGGTGCGAAAGGTGACTGGTGGAGGCAGTCATCAAAATACTAATGCTGTGTGGGATATTTACTGCAGAGTCCTAATGCAGTTTAAAACAGGCTCTTTGTCCTGTAGCCCATCACCAAGCCCCTGTTGGGCCCTAATAAATCAGCCATTAAAGGCTGATGTGACCTGAATAGCACTTCGTACGGAGCAGCGCGAGCGCCAGAGAGCGGCTGAAGAATTTATGAAGATGTCCTCTAATGACAGCCGAAAGCCCAGAAGAAGTCAAAATAAAGATGCTGTCTGTGACGCGAATGTGGGAAGAAAAAAAAAAGGTAACAATTATGATACTGAAAGGTGATTATTGCGTGCGTTTTGAACGACGTCTGCATGCCGCCCGGGGGTGGGGGGGCCTCCGGAGGTTGGTTCAAAGTCAAGTTCAGATCCTGCAGAAGTTTCTGATCATAAGACTTAGAAATAAAGTCACTCCAGATAAGCTGGAATGGATATTTTACTCTCCCCTTGAAAACAAACCCAACAACTATCCAGATAGAACGGCCAAAGCTCTAAAATAAAATTTCAGACCCCCCCTGGGCTGGTAGTTGGCGATAATGTCGACTTTAACCACGACTGATTGACTCAACAGACGTAGAAAAAGCAGTAAAGACAAAATAAAGCAATGATGTGTGATATAGGCTGTCACGTTACCGTTTCCCCTTATTTTAAGCCTTTACCACTGATATGAACATTTTGCAATGTTTTTTTTGGTGTAAAAACTGATATTTTTATAAAAAATTCAAAGAGTAGATGTTTGTGTCTGTGTGTGTGTTAATGACAAAGGAAGATTTTGAGGAAAACAATCATCTGATAACTTCCATTTTTTATCCCAACTATTGCCTTGAATATTAAAAAATGCTCCTGAAACCCCAACAACAACAACGGAGCAGTTTTTTTCACAATGTTTTAGTTTGTTTGTGTGGGGTTTTTTTTAGCCTCATCCTGTTGCCAACAAACTTGTGTTTTTCTGTGCTGAAAAATGTACAGATTAGGAGAAAATAGGTGTTGATAAAAGCAAACCAAAAAGCTAGCCATGCTTAAAATCCTCTTCCTTTGGGTTTTGATGAGTTGTTTCAGTCAACATTATTGCTGCCTAAAAAAATACACTTTAAAAAGTATCTTGGTTACAGTGGACAGGGCCAATATAATATAAAACACAGATATTGTTTCCTGCACACACACAGATTTGGTGTGAAAAACTGATTTTTTTTTTTTAAAAGTCTAGATTTTTTAACGAACGATCCATGTGGACAGTGGATCTTTTTGAACACACGAGCCTTGAGTTTTGCTGAAACATTTCATCGGTGTTGTAGGAGCCTGTTTTGCACACGGCAGCGATCACTTTGGGCTCCAGAAACCCAATCAAACATGGACAACATGTTTTAACCGGGTGTCTTTGCTTTTATCCCGATCATGTCGCCGTCAAACTTTGACCGAAACTTTTAAATGGGGAATAACTGAGAACCAAACGGANATATATATATATATATATATATATATATATATATATATATATATATAAAAATCCAGAAAATCTTTAGCCAAGCTAAGCATGTTTCTTCTCTGTAGTTTTATATCACGTTAATGAAGACAGTCTCGCCATCTAGTGGCGTGGGATGGGTATGGATGGTAAATGGACTGTACTTATATAGCACCTTTCTAGCCAATCAGTTCACTCAAAGTGCTTTACAACACAATCTGCTCTCATTTCCCCATCCACACACATCCACACAGCACTCTACTACAAGGCTAATTTGAATAAATCATCTGTAGAGTCTAATCAGAGCTTTAAACTCCATTCATACACCAAAGGGACACATCGGAGGCAGTGAGAGGTTCAGTTTTGCTCACAGACACTTCAACACGTGGCAGACTGGTGGAATCAAACCTCCAACTCTGTCATCGAACGACAACTCCTCTAACCACTGATCCACAGCCCCAAAGAATGTGTGAATGGAGACAAGCATTTAAATAGACAATAAATTAATTAAAAAAAGGTGACATTTGTGAAGTGCGGATCCACTACAAACAAGAGTATTCATAAGGTTTTAATTTGAAAAGCTTTTGTAAACATCTCTGACTTTTTTTTTTTCCCTCCATCAAAAACAACATTTTACATTACCAGAAAAAGCAAGTCGGTTTTGAAAGTGATCCATGTTAGCGTATTATGAAGCTTTACTGAAGTAAGCTCCTCCCGCCGGGTTTTCCTAACCTCCTCCTTTTCTCCATTTCCTCCCAGGACCAAACATGCCTTTATTACGGGGAATGTGATTTGCAGGATTTGTAATCAGCGGCGCCTCAAGAACCACACTCCTGCTCGCATCAAGGTATTGTACGTCGTTCAGAGAAAAAAAACAAAAAACAGTCGTAAACAGGCCTGAAAGTGTTTGATTGCGAGCCGTGAATGCGCCGCAGATTCAAGATTATATGTACAAGACGCGGCCCGCCGCCATCACACCGCCCCCCCGACACAGAGCGGTAATGAAGAGCATTCATGGGAGCCAATTGGGCCTCGGCGGCGCGTTCAATAGGAGGTTTTGCCCGAGATGATTTACGATAGGTGCTCATCTTCATATGCAAATCTGCGGGACGCCACTCGTGAGCCTTTAATTTGCGACGAGGAAGCCTTCAGTTATTTATTTATCTTTTTCTTTTTTCTATTTTTTTTTTTATGTCGAGCATGTTTGGATTTCATTCCCTGATGCAAATTATGTTCTTGGTGTAATCATGCAAAAGCGCAGCTGGCTCCTGTTTCTCCACGCTTCAACCCCCAACTCCCCCACCTCCACCCTTAACCAACGACACCCCCACCCGCCTTTGTGGTCGTCACTGGTGTCTTCAGAAAAACAGTGTTTGTTTTTTGTTTTTTTTTGCTTCTTGTACTTATTTGTCAGCCAAAGTCTCTTCATCCAATCGTCTCACACACACTCTCTCTCTCTCTCACACACACATACACACTTCCCTCCACTTCCTCCAGCAGCTCCCCTCCATACTGAATGGCCTCAGTTCCTCCTGCGGTGAGGTTGGATTGAATTCAATTAGGGAGATTGTTTACCCTCCCGAGTTTACTGCTGGGCTGGGTTTGCCTGCTGATGCCCCCCTCCACACACACACACACACACGCACACACCCATCCCTCCACACAAACACACGCCTACACACGCGAGCACACCCCGCATCCGTCTGTCCCGACAGCGAACGACACTCCTCGCGGCGGTGCCTTTTATTTACAGATTCACGCTCTGTTTTTTGTTCCTTTTTTTTTGATCCTGTTTTTTTCTTTTCTTTTTTAAGATACTTTCTGACTCCATGCAAGGTTAAGGCGTGGCATGGCCTTGCGTCCTATTTGGGGTTTCCTCGGGAAAAGGTGGAGTTTTCAGAGGTGGAATAATCTGAAACCATGTTTGATGCACGTGACATTCCCGGACCAGCCTATTTATTCTTAACTCTTAATGGGTTCATTCCTAAAGTGGGCTGCTTTGAAAATGAAATTCCTCTGAAATCTGAGTCATAGCCAGAGCAGCTTTTTTGTGCTCTTTAGCTATCAGACCTAATAGCCCTAATAATGAGTAGAAACACATTTCCAGCGACGTGTCCCGCAACCCGCTGCTTTCCTTCAGCTGTCGTGCTGCGTGACGGTGCGCTGCTCAGAAATCAGATACTGTATTCGTGCTGAAAGGTGTCAGATTAATTAAAATCCCAGAGAGATGAATGTCCCGATGTACTCTGATGCGGGAATACAACCTTCCTTTGAGGCACCTTGTTCAGTCTTTTACGATCACTTCTGGTTTAGTCTAATCTACTTCAGGAACATCACCTTTTTTGTTTTTTTTTTGGCTTGATAAATGGAAAAACCACACTTGATTTACAAACACAATACAGATCTCGACTTTTGGAAGATACTCAATGTGACATTCAGGAAAAAACTCTACGAGCGTTTGGTTGGATTGAAAAGCTTTGAGTGACAGCATTTCCTCGGTGTCAAACCCAGTGACGCAAGGGGCCAAAATTACAAATTTGGTCCTAGCCAAGGGCCAATCACGATCAATATTCATAAAAATACGTAAACTAACCTTGGTTATAGATCTATTATGTCAAATCATTCATGTAGAAATATCAGTTACCTTTTCCCAGTTACAGATAATACAGAATTTAGAGCAAACATACTTTAATGAACACAGACAAATAGATCAAACTTCAAAAAGTACATCATTAGCTGTCATTTCTTACGCCTCACTCAGCTTTTAAATGATTTTTTTAACATTAAAACAGATTTTTTTAAAAAGCCATCAACAAAAACCTGATCATACAGAAATTAAAACTATATATTGTTGGCTTCTAAGTCACTGTCAAGAGAAAACTTCACTATTTAGGCTCAGTTTTTTTAAGCAAAATAAGAATCAGAGACTCGATCTGTCCCGGACAAGAGGGTCGGACCGGCCGGATGAAATGTTACAGAGGGCCGGATCTGGCCCGCGGGCCTTGAGTTTGACACATGTGGTTTAAAGAAACAGCTCGATCCTGACTGGATTGACAAGCCAAGCGCGAGGGGGGGGCGAGACCGGAGTGAATTACCGGCGTCTTTAAATGACTACGGCCTCCCAAATTTCATAGCATAAACATTCTCATTAATTGCAATAAAAGTTCAGAGCCTGGAGCCGGTCTTGGCCTCGCTCGAAGCAGCCATTAGCTGATCAGTCCGCTCAGAACTGAACTCTATTTCTTCGAGCTGGGGTTGTTCGAAGAGCTGTCTCCTGTTTTAATACATTAACTGCTCATAACCCCGTTTCGACAGAGCCGAACTACCCCTTTAATGTCAGCGCGAGCCTCGTTGGACGACGCTTTGCATAACCAATAAGGTTTCCCATAGCAGCGGCCATTCAGGCTAGTTTTGACCATAATGTCCTGCGACACCGGCCCCGCCAAGATTTGGTTCTGTTATCTTAAAGCCCGGCATTTGTTTTCACGGCGCGATCCTGCCCCGGGACTTCTCCAGATCATGCAAAGCAGGTCGTTTGAATGTGGGGGGGAAAGCTGCCTTTGGCCTGTGTCAGCAGTGTTCTGGGATTTGAATCTCGCCCACAAGTAGTTGACTTTGCACATCATTGTTGGCGGTGCGGTCCGGTTACCCGGGCAACTCGGGGGGCCGGCCCCGAAGGCAGCCCGGCTCGGGGGACACCGGGCGGTGCGCCGTAACCCTCTAAATGACCAAATTATTTAAAAGGCACACATTGCTTATTGCGGTTTATGGCTGATAATGACAAATACGTTGACCTTCTGTGGAAACGGCTGTTGTCTTGACAACGGTAAGCTGCTAAAAACGCACTTGCTCAAAATGCACTCGTGGTCATTTTCTCTTAATAGACAGGAAGCTGATCTGAGAATCCCCCCGCGGATGTGGTGTCACTTATTCCACATATTTATGTGCTGCATTTGCCAAATTGTGTGATCGGTATTGATTTTATCCTCAAGCAGACCCGCGTAGATAAATTTATAGGCTCTTCAAATCATTAGCGGTGGCTTTATGTATGGCTGCTTCCTTTTGTTATTTCTAGAAAATTGAAGGTAGATTTTCACAGCAACACTTCAGGAAGAGTGAGCAGCTGTAGCCTTAATTATTTACATAGCTGTTTGCCTCTTCCCATTTATCTTTTTAGAGGATGTGCAGTATTTACGTCTGTCGTTTGGTCATGCTCAGTCACTGTGACGAGTGTGTACTTCCCTTCGTACATGTGCACACACAGGTAGTTATTATACATAGTTTTCCTCTCCATGTATTACCAGGCCGTCCTTTGATCTACATTATTATGAGAAAAAAAAATGGATTATGTATTTTCTGCTTGCGTCTTTGCATTTTCCATTTTCGCCAAGGAATAAAAAAACATATCTGAGCTAAGCAGGTTTTTTACCATTTTCACACAGCCATACAAATCAATAGTTCAGCTGGAGTTAATTAGGAAATTAAGAGCTTTAATGAATACACCTCTCAGCCATATCATTATGACCATCGTCCGGCGAAATGAAAAACATTGATTATCTCGTTACATTGGGCCGAGCATTATAACGTAGCAAGTCTTCTTTTTGTCCACTTTGTTTTTGCTTACGTAGGCGTAACAGACTGACGCTAATGGGGTTAGTATGGATTAAAGGAAAAGTTGGAGAAATATCTGTTTAAAATTGCCCTAAACCCGAAGGTTCACTCAGCTGAGTTGTTTTTGTTTTTCACCTGAAGCTAACATGCTAATGACGACGTTTCTTCTTTTCGCTAATTCCTCAAAAAAACGAGCCGTAATGACAATAAAACAACAGTTTAGAAATGCTCGAATTTGGCTCTGTGACTAAGTGTGCTGCTCAAAAAGGTAGGAATATTTGAGCTTGTTTTCTGTCTTGCTGAGTGATGCTAACATGCTAAAACCCTCTTTCTGTTTTCGTAATCAACCCAAAGAAACGAGCTGTAATGACGGCGAAACGAGAAAAAGTTTGAAAAATGTGTTCAAATGCGGCTAAACTCTAGATTTCGCTCAATATAGGTCAAATGAGGAAAAATATTTGAGCTGTTTTGATTTGTTTTCTGTCCTGCTAAGCGAAGCTAACATGCTAACGACAGTTTCTTTGTTTTGCTAATCATCAAAATATTAGGCCGTAATTATGATAACTTCTCAAAGATTTAATAAAATGTGTTCAAATTGGCCTTACTCTAACTTTTAGTCAGCATAGCTTAAATGAGACAGATTATTTTATCTGTTTTTCTCTTATTTTCTGTCCTGCTAAGTGAAGCTAACATGCTAATGTCATATTTCGTTTTGTATTGCTAATCAACCAAAAAACGAGCTGTACTGAGATGAACCAACAAAATTGATAAAACAAACAAAAGGGACAGCAAAACTGTTCATCCTAAATGTTTTGCCCTAAAATACTACTTTAGCAAAAATATTAATCACACCACAAATTATTCACAATAGTCTACGATACTGGAGTTTAATAGTTATTTAAACTCTATCTGTCATTCATTGTCACAGCCTACAAAACCTTGTTTCTCTAAACGTGCCTTTTACTGAGACCGAGTAGTTTTGTCATGATAGTTTGTTTTAGGAGGACCACAAACAAATAGTTTAGCCACCGACTTCAAAATTACTTGCAGAAGCATAAACGGATTGGTATTCCTGAGAAAAGCAAGCACCCGTTGGCACTCTGCATGCCAAAGTTTTATGGAAATATTCCGATCCGTTGGGGTTCGAAGTGTTTGTTGGGGATTGATTTCCTGCTGCAACCAGGAATGTCCCCGAGACGTATCGGCGTTACCAGTCTCGGCAGTTTCCTCCTGGTTTTTTATGCCAACTGCACCTCAATGTGGCCACCGTACTGCGGCTGTGATACGGCAGCCATCATGTTCGCTCACCCTTCATGGCGGCAGGCGATAACAAGAAATGACAGAATGTGAACAAATAAGTGTTAGTCTCTAAATCCTATCGATTAACGGAAATGCAAACGTCCTGCAAGGCTGCGGTTATTTGTAGCTCTCTAAAAAGCAGCCATGGGACATTTGAAGTTTTTTTGGGACGGGATTGTTCTGGATTCCAATTTATCATCCCTATATAGAAAACCGCACGTTGTTACATCCCATCACTCTCTCTGTCACCCCCTCACCGAGGCGCTGCAGGTGAACGCTACACCTGTTTTGATTGGTAGAGGTAAGAGCTCCCGGGGTTTTTGACAGGGGTATCGGTAAATTCTGACGGAGCTATTTCTGTGCGGGAAGGGGTTACCGGGATGTTAGCGCGATGTGTCTTGCCGTGTGCCTGGCTGCTCTCCTGACAGTTTTGGTGTCTTAATGAAACAACACTCCTGACAGCGAACTCACGGTGCAGCTCAGGGGCCTTTTCTCCGTCATCCTCTGTCAACTCTTCCTCCCCTGTTCTCCCAGCGTGCCCATCTGTTGGCCTTCCTCCTCGCCGAGGATGGAGAGGGGGGGGGGGG
>NC_051436.1:8781755-8798739 GCF_001649575.2 Kryptolebias marmoratus
GGGGGGGGGGGGATGCAATTATTATTATTTTTTTAAGTCCTCTGTTTGGAAATCGTCCAATGCGATCAAAGAATCAAAATTTGCGGTCGACCAAGGCCCTTAGAGACCTCGACGAGATCTGGACCCAATTAACGGCAGAGTTTGGTATTTTCAGACCTAACGACAGCCACTCAAAATCAAATCAAAAGCAGTTTTGACTACCTTGGAGATACATTTATATATATATAGAGAGAAAATGTTTGTTGTGTTAGCTTCCCTTGAACTTTTGCTGCACCTCATCCCAAAAGCCTAAGCTCTCCGGTGAAGTGTTCAGGTCTAATCAGCTCTGTTTGATGTGCGGAGGCGGCGGGCTTTACGGAGGGAGCCAAGATCTCGCAGGACATTAAGGGGAGTAGGAGAGGGAGGCAAAGGAAGAGATTACTCCTGGTCTTTTTATAGAGGATCACTCCATCTTGTCCTCTTTAGCTCAATCATTAGTTCTTGCTTCTCCCCCACCACCCCCGGAGGGGAGACGCTCGTATTTTGTCTTCGGCTAAGACGACTTCTCGCTCCCTTGGCGGGAGCCGGGCCCAGCTATCAGTTAACCAAATATGAGTCTCTCCAGCCTTTCCATCATTATTGAGTTGCAGTTGGAAAAGTGTAGACGTGGGGTCAGAGCTGCTGCTTCTTCTTCTTAGGCAGGTAGGAAGGGGGGAAAAAAAAAAAAAAGATGGCATCGGAGAGGAAGGAGAGACAAATCAAGAATGATTGTACAGACATCCTTTCAGTTGGCAGTGAAGACTTTTTCTTCATTTCCTTCCCCAACCTCCCCCCTTTCACCCAATTTCCTCCCTCCCGTTTGGCTCGTACCTGTGAAATCAGGCATCCTTCTGCGCCTGTCAGAAAATAAACCAACACTCGGCCGGCTCGTCGGCAGAGTTCACCTCCCGACGGCTGGCGCTCACGCCGAGGCAATCAGAAGTTGTCAAACGTGAAGTGTCCTCTGCCTTCGATCGAGGGGGGCGCGTCGTGCGTTTCGCCCGTCCGGTGCCCGAAGCTTTGGCCGTGATTGTAGGCGCGCTAATGGCCTCTTGATCAACGGGGATCATTAAACAATGTCCTTCGGCTGCCGCGCCTGGCAGCGGAAGCATGTTTAGCCGAGGAAAGCGGTGGTGGTGGTGGGGAGCTTGTTGTCGCCGCCACAGCCGGTGTTGTGATGGAGCATTTCGTACACTTTTATGACCTCTTATGATTATACATCATTTTCAAGTACACCCCACCGCCGTCTCTTTAAATATGCCCATGTGGTTTGTGAAAACCTCATTTACATATTTGCTCTTCATATGCATACAGGCAGCCTCTCGGCGCCTTTTTTTTTTTTCGAAGGGAAGCGCCTTGTCTTATATAAAAAAAAACACAAGCAGGGAAATCATTGATTTGCATCTGTTCAACCGGGGACGAAGCCGAGCACCTTCCTCTTCCCCGCGGGGCGACGTTTCGGCCTCCCAAAGGTGCCGTGGCGCTCATCCGTCCGACGTTTTTTTTTTTTTCCTTTTTTTACGGCGGCTCTAAACCACGGGTGGAGGCTGCAGTCTGCTCCTGCCCTCCCGTTGGATTTTATTTACAGCCTCGGCCCGGCAATAAAGGCCCAAATTTATGACTTAGTTTTTAATTAGAAATAATGTCTTGTAGAGTTTAAGTGATGGATGGTTTAATCAATATATAGACTGCAACTGGCCTGATGATAAACGTCGCTATTGACAGCGCGCAGAGTAGCCTAACTTAACACTTTGTCTTTTAAAGAAATATGGAGTGTTTTGTTTGCTGATGGAAACTGTACATCGCCCTCCCCCTCCTCTCTCCCACCGCCGCCATTTTCCTGTCTCTTCCTACTCCGTCAAGTTTTTTTCCTTTTCTCTCAACAGGCAACGTTTGCTCCGAAAACGAATAAAACCCTCCTTGTCGCCGCGCATCCCGGTAATTATTTTACCTCGCTGAAACACCGTGTTTATTACGCGCCGCGTTTTCTCCGTCTTAAATCAAATGATGGCAGGAGCTGTGTTCGATTCTCAAAACAGGCAGACATTTAAATGGATATAGCTACTTTCTTTGCTCCCCCCCCCATCTCCTCCCCCTTGGGTTCAGGGAAAGGCAAAAAAAAAAAAAGCACGGGATTTTCAAGTAGAATAATTAAATAGGAATCGAGTCAATGGGATTTGTTTCCTGGCACGGAGGATAATTGCATAATATACACGAGGATGAAATTGAGGTACTTGACAGCTGAAGTTCAATTTTGTCACTTATGGCTTATTGTGAAGAGTTTCGACGGGGCTGGGCTGAGCTCCGGGTGCTTATTCACCCGGCAGGCGATGACAAACGTGAGAAATACGTTTCTTCTTGTTAAACCGCTTCAAAAACATTGTTTTAGCACAGTTCAGGTTCGTGAACCCTTGCTGTATTATTAATTGCAACGTAACCTTGGGGTCTAATGTGTCCGAGGGGACTTCACATCCAATGCAAAGGCTTTTAAAACTGGGTTTATGGTTAAAAACCTGGAAATTTAGATACAGAAGTCTAGAAAGTTCACTTTATTTGAATTAATTTACAACTTTCTTTGATTCCTTTTGTGTTTTCAGGGGGATGATGTCATATCTTTGGTAATTTAGCTATAACTGTGATTTTCAGTCTGATTGCCAGAGTGTGTGTTTGAGTTGGAACGGTCTGTTTGTCTGTTAGCAAAATATCTCAAGAACCATTAGACGGATTTTGATGAAAATCTCAGGAAGTAATCGTAAGCGACTGAAGCTGATTCGGCGTATTTGTCGCAGCTAATCAACCTTAGCGAACACAAAAAGGGCTACAACTCAGTCAGTTTTACAGATGCCGAGCTAAAATTTGGCGCGGTAGTAGCTGAGAGTCGTCCCGAGCCCATTCCCCCGAGCCCCAACAGATCACGCAAAACGTTGGCCGGAAACATCGACGTTCACGGAGGTGGGCGATGTGCATTTTTAAGAAAAATGCTCCTTTCGTTTCTTTCTCTTTTTTTTTTGTTCCGCCTCAGAAAGCCGGCCTCATAGCTGATCTCTTACAGGTGCTGACTAAACTTAAAAAAGTTAATTATTGCTGGCAGACGGTGACACAACGGTGAACGCATCACTCTTTTTGCTCCCGTTGTAACAGCAACAGTTTAATGATTACAGCGAGACGCTAATCTTCGCCTTCCTGACAAGGAAACGCGAACACACACACACACACACACACACCAACATAATACCACCTGCCCTACAGGACGCGCCACAATGCTGCTCTTTCTCATTGATTAGTGTTGCATTCACTGCCCCCGGGGGCAGGTGGAGGCTTTAATAATGGCTTAATGCTCGGCGCTCCGGCTCTCTGGAATAGAATGACGGCGGTTTGAGCCCCCCCCCCCTTAGTCAATGGTTACCTGTTCTCTCACAGCATCCGGGCTCTGTTGCGACTGACCGCTCTCCTGCAGATTGCGACCTCGGTATGTTCTCTTCACCTCCACCATGCCCTCCCTGCCTCCACCTCCACCTCCCACGCCCCACCCGCCTAATTTCTGCTCCTTTCTCCGTCCCTGGGTCGTGCCAGCACGTATTAGCTTATCGGGCCCACTTTGTGAAACGTAAGCTCGGAGATAAGTAGAGTATTGGGCCAGGTTACTCATGTCTGTCCGGCTCATTCCTCGCTATCCTCTAATTCCCCCAACAGAACCCTTTTTTTATTATTTTTTTTAAAATTTTTTCCCAGACTGCAGGTGGCCCCGTGTTGCAACGTGGGTCGGCCGGCTACGTCTCTCCTGAGCAAACACAGACATTTGGTCACCGCCACGTCTTTTGTGTTCTTGGAGTGCTGGTAATTCCCCGGGCGCGCATGTTTGCTGAAAGCGCACGCATGACTAATCGCAGAGGCGGTGTTAAAAAACAACAGCGCAGGAATGCAGCTTCGGTCGAGATTGTCTACAAAGTCAGGAATTATTTGTTGGCTTTGCCCCCCCTCCTCCTATTTAACAGGTGCTGATTGACGAATGGCATGCCCAGAATCAACAGACTTTTAGCTGTGATCACCCTCGAGCCCACAGGTGCTAGCAGAGACTCGGGTTGGCCTCAAGCAAGTTTCCGGTCGTCGTTCTCAGAACTGTGACCCAGTTTCCTGCATCACCACGACATGCTTCACAGTAACTACATCAGGAGAGGAAACGAGCGGTTAAAAAAAAAAAACACGAGTAAGGGCAAAGCCTGGAGACATCAACGGGTTCTTTTTTTTTTTTCTCTTTTGCTCTCAAGGTCACCTGCGACCACGACCTCTGTTCTGGGCAGGTAATTAGAAATCAGAAAACAGTTTGACCCTCAGGACGTTTGAATAATGAACACCTGGAAACAGTGAAAAGCTTTGGGATTCCTGAACTCCTGTGGCCTATGGATTTGAACGCCACTTTAGATTTTTTTTATTGTAACAATTTCTTTCCAGCCACCCAAAAGAGTTTTATATTTGAAATGAAACTTGAACAGTTCAGAGCGATAGTTCAGATGTTCTGTGGAAAGGCTACGAAGAATCAGTTATCTTTAGTATGTAGCTCTTCGAATGACCTCAGTTTGGAGAAATGATGTTAAATTCTCACTGGACTGATGAGCTAATGGCTAGTCTAAGCTCAAAGTAGATTGCTACGGTCCTAAAGCAACTCCAGTTTCCAAAATTTTATAGTGGTTCATGGAAACCCTTGTCATTTTGTATTTTAGGAGGCAAAGTCTGTGCTCGAGAGAGGAGATGCTGAAAATCAAATCACTAAATACAGCTGAACAGATTAGGAGAATAAACATATGAACATATTAGGAAGTATTAATATACATATTAAGTAGCAGATTAAGAAGCTGAGGTGAGTTTTTAGTTTTTAAATCAGGCCCCATTTGTTTAGATAGGTTTAAAACATATACTGCAACCAACCACTAGGGGGCAACTGTCTTGTTTTGATGTCAACTTTCAGGTTCTGTTCCCGTGTCTAGTTACTGTATACGCTAACGATGCGAACACTGTTTTATAAACTTTCACATCGACATCAGGTTTGCATAACACAGTTACATTCCAGGAGAAATATTATTAAAGTCCCGCTAGTGCTGAGCAGGGATTTTTGAATATTAAAAATCTAAATAAAAAAACAGCGACTGGAAGTGACGCGCCATGTCGTTTCCAGTAAAATCCAGGTTTTTTTGACACACCTATTACTCATCCCCACTAACAAACCAAACAAAGGAGGGTCCCAAAGTTTTTCTGCCATCGTAGTTTGCTTTGAAAGAATGATAAACTTGACACCATAGGGGGTTGCTTTTTCTTCTGCATGATGTGCTACAGCTAGCTGCTGCTATTAGCGCTAATCTTTATATTTTTTTGTAAATAACCATCTAATGCAAAACTGACTGCATTATAAAAGTTTATAAAGTAGCGTTCTTGTGAGGTAAAACAACAATCCATGTTGGTCTTGGCTCTGTTAGCTGTTAGCCCGCCAATCGAACCGAGGTCATCTAGGGAGCTATCTACAACAGGTAAGATAGTCATTGTTCACAACCTCTCCACAGAACTTGACTTAAAGCCTTAGTTAGGATATCTTAAAGTGTTTGCTAATACATTCTTTCCCATGACGTGCCTTACAAATTCATTTATTCTTTTATACATTTGCGATTCTTTAACGTTTAGCAGCTACACCTGATTTTATCGGTTTCTCTCTCTCCCCCCCCCGGGCTCTTGTTTTAACAAAGCGCCACAGTTTAATATTATTTGTTGTGAGCTAAACAAAAGTAAGTCTTGACAGCTTGTTGCACCGTGTCAGATATCAGCATGCAGCATAAATAAAGTCGGGATAAAAAAAAAAAAAAGGTGTGACTGACAGCGATGGGGAGTCGAGGATAAGAAAACTATATTTCGCAGCGATGCCGTCTTAGCGTCGATGTGTTGTGCGGCGCGTGCCGTGGCTGTAAACTCCCGGTGAAATCCGCCCCTTCGCCTTCTGACGGCGCTCCAGAGCTGCCTCGGTGCTGTTTTGTGCATTCAGAGAGGAACACGGCACAGGTGGAGCGTGGGTTTCTCAGCTAAAAATACGAATCCAACCCCCACCACCACCCCAGAAGAAAAAAAAAAGAAAATTACATATACATGGTGTCTTAAGAAGAAGAAGAAGAAGAAGAAGGAAAAAAAAATCCAATTTAACCTATAATTTTCATATTGCTTTTCTGGTGCAGCTGGTGTGTTCAAGCGGGGCAACGGTGATTTTATTTCATTTTCTCCGTGTATCAGACCCAGATCTGCTCCCGTCTGCCACATCGTAATCATTTGGCCCGACGCCTTGATTCAGATTGGTGAAACGTTGCAGACGGAGCGGGGCAGAGTATGATACATCTGCTGGCGGGCCGCGTTATTTTACCAACCGCCTTTTTTTTTTGTGCGGGGTCACAGTGCATCGGAGGCGGTATGGTGTTTTCTACCCCCCCTCCCCTTCTGTCTGTGCTGGCGGAGAGTACGCCCCAGTGCTCTCGGTCCCTCGACGCAGTCTGGCAGGCCTAGTGAATCATCTTCCCCCGTCACAGGTGGGGGAAATACAACAGTGGGATTGGCGGTCCAAAGGTGGCATCTGGCCCACGCTTGAGTGAGGTGTTTGGCTTTCTTCCACTGGAAATGACGATATGTCAGGTCTTTTCATGCAGCAAAGGGCGGGGAAAGGGGGCTGCTCAAGCAAGGTTCTGTTTTACCCGGAAAGAGCACTCCTACGATGCAGCTGACTTTATTATTTATTTAGTTTTTTGTATGAATAGATCTGCGAGTCTACGGGTATCTGTTTACCGCGTGCGTTTTCCTCGCTGGCTTCGCTTTTGTTTTGTGCTCGAGAGGCCGTTTGCGGTGGTAGCGAGGGGCTGCTGATCAAAGGCGGCGTCCTCGCGGGCCGACCCCGGCTCGAGCGGCAGATGTTTTCCCGTTCGGGTTTGTCCTCGTTTAAAAAAAAAAAAAAACGGCTCAGGGCTAATGGTCCCCCCCCTCTGCCAGGTGTTTGGACGCACCGGATCGCTTTTCATCTCTCTTTTGTGCGGGGGAACGTGGGACAGAATGTAAAACGCCAGGGAGGATCTCGGCTCTCTCTGACACTCTCTCATTGTGCTCCTCTGTGGATTTCTGGCTTGAAAAAATCCCTTTCACAGTAATTGGGTGTGAATGAAACACTTTCGCTTGGCTATTGTCTCCGGGACTGCCTTGCATTCCAGGCCAGCGGTTAAACAAGCCAACAGCGAGGCCAGAGGAAGATATAGACAAGCTGGGTGTGGTGACAACCGCGGTGCTGGTGGGGGGACAAACGGGGCATTGTAGCTTGCAGAAAATGAGAAGGTCAAGAAAAATACTTTTGCTCTGATGAATTTTAAAAAAAGGTCTTTCTTCCTTTTAGGAGGACCACAGTGTCGAATACAACTATTTCAAGGAAACAGTTACAGTAAATATGAAGTCAGTTTCAGTTCCAGGACAGTCATGTTCTGCTACGAAAACAAGTCCCAAATATTTCCAATCTGGCGTCAATAAACAAAGCAACGCCAAAATGGAAAAGCCGTTTGTGATGAACTGAGTCCGCCCAATGGTTCAGCTTGTAGACCTGAACAAGTCTTTGGTGGCCCACTCTTTTTTTTTTTTTCAGCTCATTGAGGTTTTTCAGACATTCATACGGGATGTCTACCTGCATACTGACCTTCAGAAATCCTTTAAATTCAGAAAAAAATCCATAGCACTCTCACACGACACAAACTTTACTGAAAAAATAAATGTTACTTTGGATGCAGATAGGTACAGGTGAGACAACCACAGCACAGGCCAGAAAACGCCTCGCTGCGTTTTTGACGACGGTGCAACAAACTGTTCCTTTTCCAACCAAAGAAAGAAAAAAATCACAGAAGCCCTCACATCTGACTCTGGAATACGTTGGTCTACAGAGGAGATTATGGCCGACTCAACGACTGCAAGGGGCCCAGCTCCTGTGGGCTGCCAAAACAAGCCCAAATCATCGCCCTTCCACCACCGTGCTTGACAGCTGTTAAAGAGGTGTCTGTAATGACATGCTGTGCATTATGGGTAAACATCTCAGAAGGACGTTGTCCCACACGTCTTCTCTTTAGAGACACTTCCTCCTTCTACCCGTCCAAACCAGCCACACAAGTTCAGTCCATTTCTGATTTATTGTCATGAACTTTAACCTTTGACCCGAGGCCTGTAGAGTCTGAGATGGTCGGCCTTAATTTTTTTGTTTTGTCTGACCTTGGGGTGAATTTGCTGGGGGTGGGGGTCCACTCCTGGGTAAATTGGCAGCTGTCTTAACCATTTTCTTGCTTGTGAATAACCTTTCCCTCTGTGGGGTGATGAACTCCAAACTGCTCGGCAATGACCTTTGACCTTTCCCAGACTGACGGGCAGCAACAGTCGCCTCTCTGAAGTCATGGCTGACGTTGGCGTTGCGTTAACGCACACCTGCCTGCTCCAGAGCGCGAAACGGCCAGAAACTCCTGCGGGGTTTTTTTTATGGTCGCTCCTTGCTGATAACCAGTGAACCAGGTGACTTTGATCAGCGGCACCTGGCTGCCGCTTTTCCTCCGAAGTTCTACGGAAGCGGCTCAGTGTTTTTCGGCAAACAGCTTCTATCATTTTGTCTCGTTTGGTTTTCTAAAATCTAATCACGCAGGGGGAATCTCGTACACTCGGAAGGTTCGACTTGAACGTTTTTTTCAAACCCCGGCGAGGACCAGATCGTTCTCATCATGTCCCGATACGTGAAAGCGTGGCCCTGAAACAGGGCGGACCTTTTTCTCTTCACCACTCCGCAGGTCCGCGTTCCTCTTACGCCGTACGGGAGCTTGATTGAAAGATTCGGTGGGGCCTAATTGCGCTGTGCCATCTGCCCGAGTTGCAGAAGCTGCCAGGCATGTGACAGTTTCCAACAGGCTCGCTGACGAGCAGATGTGTGCAGGACTCTGTGTGTATATTTAAGCAAGTCAGCCTCTCTTTACTTTGTGATCACAGCTTTTTCTTTTGTTTTTTATTTTAGAGAGAGAGAGAGAATTAAGACAAAGCAATCAAGTCTCAAATTACAGAAACCCAAAGTCCAAATGCGCATTGTGAGAGCTCTCCTTTCACATTAATGAAATCTACCTGCGTGTGTTTTTTCCCTTGTGGTCTTTTATTACCTCGAGCTCCATCACTCATGAAAATAAATAAAACGGTTATTGTTTCCATCAGAAATGCTATTGATATGACAAATGTCATCCACTCAGAGTGAATTTCCATAAATCAATCATCCATTTCCACCTCCCCTCCCTCGCTTTTCCACAATGGAACAGATCACCGGCGGAATTAAACAAAGGAGACCAAGAAAAGCCTTTTGAGAGCACATGAATGCTAATTTATTTATATATTTATGGATATGTATTCAGTATTCGGTGAGAGGGCCAAGAAGGAACTTTATCTAAACAGAAGCACAGTTAACATCAGTCCACTGAGAATATGGAATTTGTAGGTTAAAATAAATAATTTGAGTTTTTTTTAAAAAATATTCTCATTGCTTGCCTTGGTGACATTTGCATGAAAATGCAATGGACTAAATATTTAGGGTTGCTAGGCAACTTTTGAAAGATATGGAGTTTGATTTGAATGTTTCTAGATTCTCATGAGTCTGTGCTTCACGTGGAGGAGTTTAAGTATCTGGGAGTCTCGTTCAGGATGGATGGAAGGATGGAGCGGGAGATGGATCGACAGATCGGGGGCCTCGTCTGAAGTAAGGAGGGCGCTGCTTCGGTCGGTCTTGGTGAAGAAAGAGTCGAGTCGAAAGGCAAAACTCTCGATTTACTGTTCCATCTATGTTCCAACCCTCACCTGTGGTCATGAGGTTTGGATCGTGGCAGAAAAGAACGAGATCCTGGATACAGGCGGCTGAAATGAGCTTCCTCTGTAGGGCGGCCGAGCTCAGCCTCAGAGATGAGGTGAGGAGCGCCGTCATCCTTGGGGGAGCTTGGAATAGAGCCGCTGCTCCTCCTCATAGAAAGGAGTCAGCTGAGGTGGTTCTGGCATCTGATCAGGATGCCTCCCTTTGGAGGTTTGTGGACGTTTTTCCACTGGGAAGAGACCTCGGGGCAGACCCAGAATTCGTTGGAGGGATTATGGATCATCTCTGGTCTGGGAACACCTTGGGATCCCCCAGGAGGAGCTGGAGAGCATCTCTGGGGAGAGGAAGGTCTGTAAAAGTATGACATTTTAAG
Organism: Kryptolebias marmoratus; assembly: GCF_001649575.2. Classification (NCBI taxonomy): domain Eukaryota; kingdom Metazoa; phylum Chordata; class Actinopteri; order Cyprinodontiformes; family Rivulidae; genus Kryptolebias; species Kryptolebias marmoratus. The sequence continues at coordinate 8,792,030 of NC_051436.1, forward strand.
ATGGAAAAACCTAAAATATGAAGCTAATATTTGACACTAGTTAGCTTCAACGAGGCTACGTTTTTGGACATCGTGCTAAATTACATTTAAATTGTGCTGCTGATATATAGATGTATATTAACAACGTTTTAAGAAACTTTACAACTACTAGTAGTTTAAAGTTTATTTTGGACAGAGTCAGGCCAACTGTTTCTTTCTAATCTCAGTTCAGATGCTAACCTATGCTAATTAGCTGCTTACTTAGCCAGATAAACTTGCTAATAGCTTTAATTTGCTGTTTGGTCTTGAAATATTTAGACATCTATCTTCTTTGGTTAATTTAAGCCTTTATATTAGGTTTTTATACAGTTGTATAATGAAACTTGGTCCTTTCCAAATTCTTCCTCTAAACTGTGGATAGCTTTAAAATTTTAAGTTTTTATTTGTTAACCGGCAACTTAAACGTGTTCCGGTAAACACATAAAAGGAGTCTCCAAATAATCTTTCATGGCAACTTAGTATGAAATCATATCATGTCTAATTGTTTTTTATTTTTCTGTAGCTAATAAAAAGTTAGAGATGCTGCTAATTGTACAAAGATTCATAAACTCAATATGTATTTTCTTTCCATTACTCATCAGTAATATTGGACACTTCTCACAAAGAACAGACGTTTAAAACTCTGAAATCTCTCCACAGCCAAACTCCACATTGCTCGAAAGCAGGAAGCTGTGAAACTAATGAAGCTACAGCTCACTGCTCTCTACTTTCTGGTAGGAAAAAAAAAAAAAAAAAAAAAGAAAGGGATCGGATTCACTCGAAATTGGACACCTCTGTCTTGCCAAAGGGGGACGCCATGTAGATTAGCAAATAAGGTAATTGCATTTGCATATCAAATCACCTCGAGCTGTCCTTCTGCTGCTTTTGTTCATGCCAGGGGTTTGATTTAGCTTCTGTGCGTCCTCGTGTTCCCTCTGACTAAAAAAGCTCTGACACCAAAGCCTGGTATGTTGCCCGTAATAAAGCAGAAATCGACAAATCGTAGGATTTAAAAAATTATTGTCAAGGATCACAATTCAAGCGAAAGACAGGGATGTTCAGGGGGTGGTTCTGGGCAATAAAAGAACATTTTATTTTACACTGCTATAGACTTTGTTCAGTGATCCATGTTGGACAACAAGCTTCCTTCGTTGGTTTACTGTGTAACTCGTGATAAAAGTGAGGAAGTTTTCCTCTAAAATCCTGTTTGTAGCAATGGGTTGTACGTTTCAAACCGAACCTGCCATTTTGTTGTTTAAGAACAGAGGTCCAAATGGAAACCAGTAAGCAGTTTGAGGAGAAAATCGGGACCTGGAACGTTTCTGTTGCGTAAACGGTTGAGGTGAGGTCCTCAGATTGGCTCTGCCTGGGCCTGAGCCTTATTGAACGCTGATAAAGCTATTTAACTTGACTGCCTCAAAGAAGTTTAAATTAGTGACAAGGTGTGTGTCGTGGTCACAAGTTGCTGGTTGCCAGAGCTCCTATCTGTTGCTCATCAGGGTCCCCTGATGTTTGTGATCCATGTGTTTTGTTTATTCCCTGTTTCTCATGTTGTGTAGTTTTGCTCCCTCAGTAGTTTTCCATGTCAGCCTGCCTCACCCGCCTGCACCTGTTCCTAGTTTACTAATCGGTCACCTGTGTCCACTTCCTCATCAGCCTCAGTCCTCATAATCTGTCCCTCAGCTTCCATTGCTCGCTGGTTCATTGTTGCTGAAATGCACTATCTGGTTCTCCTTGTGGCGCCCTCCTCGTGCTCCCTGTGATTCACCTCATTGGGAGTTTTTGTCTGCTGCCACGTCAGCGTTTTGTTCTGTTCTTTGTGAGGCATTGATTCACGTTGAGCTCCTCGCTCCAGCCTGCGTTCTGGGTCCAACCCAACCACTGAACCTGATAAACTCGAGCTAGTAGAGCTGGTATCAAAACATTCACAGGGGTTTTGAACTTCCGAGTTGCAGAAATGTTGAACGGGCATCTAGAACCCATCTAGAACCCATCTAGAACCCATCTCAAATAATTCTACAGGGGCTAGATTTGTATTTTCTTTTGCTTGTGTGCAAACCGAGGCAAATTTTGGACCAAATTTCACAGAGACTACATCCAAACGTGTCATTTAATGCGACTCCCGAGTCAAAACGTCGGTATTTCCTCACAGTTTCGGGTCCCCGACCAGTCCCCGACAGTCTCAGCCCAGTGAGATCAGCTCGAGGTGTGGTCGCATTCGCCGTCTTCTCCTCCCCACGCCGTTCTCCTTTCCTCCCCTCCCTTTGCTGAGGACACAGGAGACGGGGGACGCTGGCATGTGTTTCATATTCTGCATGCTCATTTCCCTGAGTCCCTTACGTAATTATTATTCAGTAGATGCACTGCTTGGCACAAGGACAAAAGTTTGCATAATTTATGCAAAGGCCGTCATCAATTTTTGAAAAACGGCCCTGGTCTTTTCTTATGCTTTTAACTAAATAGACGCACGTCAGACCGGACATAAAACGGCCGCAAGGAAAGGGGGAATATAGTTTATTTATATCTTTGCTTAAACTCTGAACCGGCGCCGACTTTAGAGGGAGCATATTGAAGTTGCCATGTCCAGCTCAAATAAAATGTATTTTACTTTTTCTCCTGAGTCTGCTTTCTTTCCTCTCCCTCTGGGAGAAGGGCAAATACAATCATATAAAAAAAGTATTTTGAAAGGTAATAATACTTTTTTTGTTCCCTCCTCCCCCCCTCCATTCCTTGAAAAGTAAGCTGCTTAGATGAAGTATTTGGAGATAAACTTTGTATGATAACAGAGCACAGTTTCCCTGGATGTGTCCCCGAGGGCTCTCACCGGAAGACTTAGGAGTTATTTCCAGCATATTGCTCACAGGAGAAGATTGTTTGAGGAAGAAATAAAGGGACCCGATACGCCACATCCCAAGAGAAAAGGGCTATATTTGCTTTATTGAAGAAGAGGACAATGCAGATAAACTCCAGTTACTGTGAACCGTTTCCTTTCTCTTGTCCATACATTGCAGTTTTCTTTCGTTTCCCACCATAATCCCGGCTGTAAATCTTTTCCCCACCGCATTGTCCAGAGGTTCGGATTTCAGCAATCTATTGCTCGGACATTATAATCCGCTCCTCTTGCCAGGGAACAAGAGGGATGTACTTCTTTTTTTTTCTTCTTCTTCTTCTTCTAGCTCTGTCGTTTTGATGGTATAAAGACGCAAATTTGGCGCTTGCTGTTCATCTTCCCGAACGAGCTACGTTTTATTGAGCAAACGTCGGTTCTTTCAGAATTCCCTCTATAGGCTTATTTCTCAGCCTTTGTGCTTCTTTGCTCTTTTTGTTCTCGTCGAAAATGTAAAAATAAACCCGAGAACGTTTTGATCTCCGAGGTGTTGTTCTAAATGTGGCACGTTTCTCAGTTGTTGTTTTTTTTTTTTTTTTTAAACAAATCACAAGAATGATCTTAGTTACTCTGATTTTTTTGGGGGGTTTTGCACTCTTTAATTAAAGTTGATTGCTTCTAAGCAACAGTTGTCGAAGCCGAACGACTCATTTTAAGAAACTTTCAGATTAATGAGCTGCTGAGGGCCGCTTCTACGATCTGTTCAGTAAAATAAAAAAAAACCTATCAAATGGGCTGTTTCTAACCAGACGGAGCTCATCAGTTCATATTACTTTTTCTCTCCGTGGAGGCTTTGGGACTCCGCTGAAACCTGCTGTTTGCATCTGTCCAACCAATCAATACCCCAGCAGAGCGTGGTGTTTGCACGACGGCCGTTGCAGCAACGACAGCGAGAAAAGTAGGAACTTGGTCGGAAAGTTCCGACAGGACAAACCGAACATTGATTGACAATAGTTTTCTCTTTGGCCTTAAGAAAACTTCTGTCAAAGGAGTACAAAAATGACAAAACCAAGGGTAATGACGAGGTTAAAGTATTTCAGAAGAAGTGTTCTTGCCAAATAACTTCTTTTTTTTCTTCTTTTCTGATAAACAACTTGATGTATGTGGTTAGGAAATTCTTAAGGTAAAATGTTGGACACTTGGACACTACCAGGTGTCCATTTGAAAAAAAGGACGGTTGTGACGATTGTATCGGTTCTTCGAATCCCCCCATTTTAATTCAGCTTCAGGTATTTAAAAATCCCTGCCCGTCCCTTTAATAGGACAACATCACAAGCCTTCCTAGGCAGTGGGTAAAATACCGTACATGTCAGTAAAATCCGAGGAAGTCCTAACGGTATTAAAAATAGATACCGCCCAACCTATTAGAGGCTTTTTATTGCTATAACTTGACCTCTGGCATTACGGGACATGAATACTATCTGATATTCATTTCACTCTAACCGTGTAGAGCGTTGTCAGATATAAAAGGAGTCTTTTTTTTTCTTCCTTTCTACAGAAAATAAGGACTTTAGTAGATACAGTAATAGAGGAGGATGGAAGTCCTCAATAAATCCCCGTGCAGCGCACAAAGCAGAGCGCCAGTGTCTTTGGGAGAAATAAACTCTCAGGAAAGCGAAAGCAGTAGCTCGAGGACATGTTTCTGATGAGCCTTTTCTTTTCTCGTCCACCAGGATTGGCCTGGGTTTGTGCTTCCGTCCATCGGTTGACGGACCGGACTGCTGAAAGTCAATCTGAATCCACTCCGAAGCTTCAAGCCGGCGTCGTCTTTAAGTGTTTCATTTCTCCCACTCGCACGCAGTCCTCTTGGATTTATAATTTATGTGAGGAATCGCCGGCTTCACGCAGTGGACCAGCCATCGGATGCATATTTAAACGATATAACACCACCTCAAACCGCGGCGCCTTGTTTCCACTAATTCACCGAGATGATCTCATTTCTTCCCCAGCTGTTTTGGAAATGTGACTCAGGATATGTTGCCCTATTAGAAAGCAATAATGGGTAAATAGCTGTCCCATTTATGATAAAGGAGCACAGTGGAAGACTGCAGGCGCTAAATAATTTAAATTTCAATCATTCAAATACAACGGGACATTGAAATTTAAACACCAGCGGTTCGTTTTTCTTTTTTTTCCGCTTTTCCTCTTTTTATTTCTATGCTGGGAAGATATAATTTGCATATCTGGCTCGGAGCTCAGAGATCATTAGTCAATATGTTTGTCTGGAATTGATGTGCGCAGTTCAGGCTTGGTTTCCTGCTGCAGAAGAGCTCTGCGTGAGCGCAGGTGTTTCTCACACTCCGATTACCGGGAAACACGAGCCAACTTTCAAACCGTTTCTGGTTGTTCGGACGCCGCGCCGATGAAAATCCTTTTGGACCAGATGCACCTCGAGTGTGTGATATGTCGCTTAAAAACATTAAAAAGTTCCTTGAAGGAATGCATATCACTTTCCCTTTTATGTCAAAGCCTTAAAGACAGATCTTGTGGGATCTGTTTGCACTTGCAGTATGTGTCGGGGATGACTCTCAGCTACTGCCATGCCAGGTTTTAGCTCAACATCTGTAAAACCCCCTGAGTTACAGCCATTTTCTACATTTCCTGTGACAGCCATCTTAAACTGGGGTCATTCCAAAAGCTTGTCACTGTACAGCCAAGATTACATTCTGAAAGTTTTGCAAAGATATGCCCGGTGTTGGCAAAACGCCCACAGGAAAGATTGACTTTTGCCTCAAATTAGATTTGCGTAAAAATGAGTCTGTAACGACACCATCTAGCGATCCCGGTGACTAAAACAACGCGTGTCATTTTTTTTCCATTCGGCTGCTCCCTTTGCATGAAAGATTTGGCAACAGTTTTAGGCCGGATGCTCTTCCTGGCTCCAACCTGCAGCCTCAGGATAAGACCGCAGTCTTCAGGTAAAATAGCGTATAATCTAATCTACCTGTAAGTCGAGTGTTCCAGCAGGTACGTTTTCAGAAATAATCCTTTTCATTTCCTTTTGAAACTGACCATTTTTTCACCAGGAAGTCCCTTCGTACAATGAAAAACTCGGGGATCCCCCTTCTTAAATATAGGGCTGTAATTCCCCAACAGCACCAATCAGGACCTTGAGTTTTCAAGCCGGCGCTTGTTGGCCAGTGATAAATCGCCGAATTTCACCAAACTACGCACCACGTTGAAACTTTTGAGACGGAAACGGACTGGTTCCAAAAGTTAACGGGTTCTGGATGTATGTCCAGGTATTAATTCCTGAAAGTTTTAACCACGAGAGGCTGGCAAACAAAAAATCAGCATCCCGAACGTTCCCATTTGGGGATCTCTAGGGGTTTTTCCCAGGCAGGTGCCAAAAAAAAAAAACCCAACCCTTCCATTAAAAGCACCACGGTGAACAACTTGGCGCTCTACCTCCATTTTGTAGTAGTAATAGAGACGGGCTCCTGTCAGATGGAGGTAAAACGACTTGAACTGTGTAAATTTTTACACTTTAATGACTTTTAAAAATGCAGTCTCATTGTGTTCTTTGCTGTAGGCGCGTCAGTCACGGACACTTCTGTTTTCGAGGCAAAAAAAAAAAAGTTACTTTTTTTTTTTTTCTCTGCTACACAGCAAATCCAGGAGGCCCAGATTAACACTGTCAGATTTGATTTCAACACTTTTAAAGTGTCTATATGGGTCCACACCAGAAAGTGTTAATTTAACTCTTTTTGGAGAGTTGGTACCTTAACTCTTATAAAGTGTCAAATATCAAATCTGCTGGAGTTAATAATTTAACACTTACTAACACTAATTCAGTGTTAGATTT
>NC_051436.1:8800215-8802918 GCF_001649575.2 Kryptolebias marmoratus
CACTTTGTTTTAACACTGGATTTTAACTACTAATAATATACATCCCAGAGTTACATAAACAGAATGTGACTCTATAAGTGTAAAATTAACTCTGCTTTTGCACAAAGTCTGCTAACACCAAAACATTTAACACTTTTGAATTTGCTGTGTATGTCATTAACCCTTTAACGTACAATGAAAAGCTCTGGTTGTTTCTTAAGATCCTGTAGCACGTTAAAATCATTGGAGGGGGTTCCATTAGAGCAGAAGTATGAAAACCTGAACGTTGACGGTGGAATGTAATTATAGTGGCAGCCCTGGATGAAAGAAAACTGTGGACCTCCAGCTGTTCCGGGCGGTTCAGGAGCAGCACCTTTTTAGGAAACAATACTTCCTTTCAGTGACGACTTAACACTTTACAGGGTTGTTTTTTTTTAACATTCAAGACATTTTACTCAGGCAGAGAAATATCAGGATGACTCAGTGAAAGGAGGAGGAGACGCTTCTCAAAACCATTGTTCAGTTCACTCCTTCCACTTCTGGTTATTATCTTCCTTTTTGCAGCGGGCGATAGTGTTTTTGCCCGTATGTGTGTCATCACAGCATGAAATATCACGGACCACTGGACGACTCTCACTCTATCTAAAATGGATTAATTTAGAGCCATTTTTGTGTTGGCTGAAGGTGCACATCCTGTGATCCATTAACGTCCACTGGTTTTATGAGATGTTTTGCTAACAGAAAGACGGTGTTGACTCTACAAGCTAATGCCAAAGTTTAAAAGCAAAGATGTTGTGCTGTGTGTAGAGCTCAGAGCATGTGGTAGGAGTGACTCTCAGCTACTACCTCACCAAATTTCAGCTCAATATCTGCAAAACTGACTGAGTTACAGTCATTTTAGTGTTTTTGTAAGATCTATAGGATGTGGCGGCCATCTTGAATTGGGCTGAGTCCAAATGTTATTCATTTGTAAATTCATAGCCAGTGATCACCTTCTGAAAGGTTCATTTAAATCTGTCCAGTGGTTCATGGGATATTTTGCTAACTTTCCTGCCTCACCGAGAATCTGAGCATTTGGTTATATTTACAGAACTTCGACCAGTTTAGACCCCCCACCCCCACCCCCACCGGCGCAGCCGTGTTAATTATTTGTCCGTCTCGTCGCGTCAAACTCGACGAGTCCTCTCAAAACACAAGATGGTCGCCGGCTTTCGGGGCGAGCTCAGCCCCCCGGACTGGGACTTCGGAGTTAATCTCCTAATCAGGCAGCCACAATTATGCTCGCCGAGCGGCAAACTAGGAAGAGGAAAAACTCTTCCTAGTTTCTGTGCCAGGCTTCGCCGAGAGCTGCGCCGACCCGGGCTCCTTCACCTGGCCATATCTCCACCTTCTCTTGCTGGACGCGGAGGGTAATAAACGTGGGGTATCCACCTGAAACAGCCTGCGCAGACCACATTACTGGACCTGCCGGCGTCAGCTGGGTGTGTTGGACAGGTCTCAAAGCAGAACCAACACACACACACACACACATACACAATCCAGACATCCCTCTGAGCTAAAACCAACTGGTGTATGATTTGCCTGCCAGACTTGGGGAGAGTCTCAGAGACCCCCTCTTTGCTCGTCGTTCAAGTCCAAAGGAAAAGTCTGGCGTGATTTGCAAGCAAAAAGACTTCGGCTTAGACTGGGAAGTCGGGGGTTTGGGATTTCAGGGAAGATTGCGAAGGGGGTCGAGGGGAGGATAGAGTTTCAAAGATTCCTTTAAAGGTCCCCACACACACACTCACCAACACACACACACACACACACACACACACACACTCCCGATGGCCTGTTGTGTGGGTTGAATAACATTCCAGTGTCAGATTGATGCAAAAATGAAATGAGGAAAATGGAAAAAGAAAGGATGGCCAGCTGGAAAATCCCCTTCAGCTAAGCCTTTGGCACCTCACCAGAGGTGGCTGTCAGGACTCCCCAGAAACGGAGCTGGTATCGTTCCGTCTGAGAGAAAGCTTCGCGTCGGAGAGGATCATCCGACATGCCAAAGGAAGCCACTTTCATTTAGACGCTGCTGTCAAAACGATTCAAGTCTTGGACCAAACACTTTGACACCAAAACCTTTTTAAAGCGAAGAGGGAAGGCAGGTGGGACCTTCGGAGTCAAATTTTTTGCAAAATGGCGGGTCGTAGCGTTGGGTTAAACGCTGTTAAATGTCATCAACGCATCCCTTAGCTCTCAGAAAGCAATGGATGTACAACTACAGCAGATTAAGTCGACGATTCATAATGGCTGCCACAGCCGGTCAAACACGGCAACAACTCAGTCGGTTTTCCGGATGCTGCGCTAGATCTTGATTGAAAACTGCGGCAGGCGACGCGCACTCCTTCAAGGAATCCTGCTTTTGTTTAAACATATTTTAAAAAATAAAACATTTTTAATGTCCTGATGGATGAATAAAAAGCAGACGGGACTAAAGATTAATCCACGGGGCGACAGATGAATTGTTTTGAGTCCGCAGAAGTGATCGGGTTAGCCTAAAGTCATCGGTGGGACGTTATCTCCTTTTAAACTGCACTGATTTTTTTTTTTTTTTTTTTTTTTTGGTCAAAGCAAATATGGCTTTCTCCTCTAAGGCTGCATCGACACGTCCAGTATTGATCGGGAGAAAGCTATAAACCGTGAGAGTCTCCTGTAGGACGATCGGCACGAGCAGAAGGCGGCCTC
>NC_051436.1:8804648-8808046 GCF_001649575.2 Kryptolebias marmoratus
GGGGGGGGGGGAACTCCACTTTTAGATTTGTTTTTTTTTGTTGTTTTAGAGAGGGTTGGCCTGCTGAGTCCAACCCAAACATATTTTACCTCTCAGCCACGAGACGGGGGCAAGGTCGTCCATCTGCCATGGTGTGTGTGTGTGTGTTTGCATCTGTATTCCCCCGAAGAGCGTTTAAGTGCATAAGAACACAGAGGCAGCTCACTGAGTACCCTCTCCCCTCCTCTGTACTCCAGCAGCTAACTCCTCTGATTTGATTTGTGAAAACCTACAACTGCCCCCCCCCCTCCCCCCATCCCCGGCGTGGGCAGAGCAGCCATCGATGGCGTCAATTTCACTTTGGTTCCTCCTTCCGAGTCACTCCGTTGGATCCCTCATGTTTGCAGATTTCTGCTTTGCAGAAAATCTTTTAATGACTTAATTAGAATCAGTCAGCATCCAGTGAAATTAAACCTTCCTAAGTGGCTTTTTTTTTTTCTTTTTCCCCCTTCTTCTCCTTGTTTTGTAAGCTGCGCGCTCGTTCTATCTGTCTATCGCACAGGAACCCCATTAGTTCAAGCGAGGGTTTATGCGACGCCACAACACTTTTCCCTGTTTAACGAAAAATGAAAACTCGTACGACATATACGATGAAAGAAGGAGGAAAGAAGGCAGGGGGTCACAGAGGAAAGAGAAGGGAGAGGAAGCGGGAGAAGGAACGACCCTGAGAGTTGTTAGAGATTTAGCCCGATCCGATCTGGGTGGTACCATCCGGGGTTCCTTTGGGACCAGCGGTGGTCTGTTGGACATGAGAGCCGAGAAGTCGTCCTCTTTGCTCGGACCGACTGACCCGACTTCCATCAAACTCCGTTCTGTGACTGCCAGAGTGTGGACTCTGGAGCCCCACAGCCAGAAGGCAGAAAAGAAAAAAAAAAATTAGGCGAGAAAAGGTAGGAAGTGATGGCAACTGCAAACTGTGGTGGTTTGGAGATACAGAAATGGTTCTCTGGATCTTGGCTAACAGCTGCCTTTCTTCCATTCACTTGTCCTTTTTTTTTCCTTTTTTTTAAAAAAGCCAGACCTCGAGTGCATCGTTCGGGCGTTTTGCAAGTTTGTTCTCGCTGGCTAATCGATCACTCCAAAGCCGGGGGGGTCACCGAGGTCGTCTCACATTTCACGCTGCGTTTCTCTGAAAGCCGCGGCTAGACAACACAAAAAAAGGGCCCCGTGAAGGAATTCACCGCAGCGCCCCCTTGACCTTATGTGTCAGCCGTGTTTGGATGATTATTTACCCTTAAACATCAGGTGAATAAGAAAGTCCGCTTCGGTTGGGGGACCATTGTTGGCCCGGAGGGACGGTTCTGGAGTGGCTGCCGTGTTTGTTTTTGGGTTTTCCCGTCATTCTTCACATGCTTGAGTCCTTTTATTTGCTACATTTCAAGAGTGTTTTGAGAAAAATCGGGTCGGTTGAGCCGTTTCGCCCTAAGTCAGGTCAATAGGTCGATATCAGCGGTGCCGCTTTACAAGAAGTGTACCCTCATACATCACTAATAAATACGATTAATACAGCAGTTATTAAGCTGTAAACAGTCAGTTAAAAAGCCATTAGTTAGTTCATTAGATAAAATAGGAAAATACGGACTCGTTCCTTTCCAAACAGTTCTAACCAGATCAGGATTCATTCAGACTAAAAGCCGAACGTTCACCTCTCAATCAAAAGAGCCTCGAGCGTTTGGAGCAACAGTGAAGCCTTTGTCCGGGTTCCTCCCAACGATCAGCCTTTTCCCCACGACTTTTTAAAAAAATAAAATCATCTCAGTGGCTAACCAGAAAGGAAGCTAAACACCGTATTTGGCTGCCATGTTGGCGCCTTCATCAGCTTTAGGTAGCAGTAATGGCAGCTAATGACATCATACGCCAAGTAATTTGAAAGTAATTTCTGATTAGAACTTTTTTTTTTTTTCTCTTTTCTCCGCTCAGGCTTTTGTACTTAATTGCTGTGTTTCGCTGCCCCTATTCAACCGAACTTCCCCTCATCCGAAGCCTGAAAAGCAGCTCCTGCAAGCATCGTCCACAATAAACTTCACGTTGAGCAGAAAATGACAGCTCTGAATGATCGGCGTCGCCACAGTGCTTCGTTTGTAACGTTTCCTTTCTCCGGAGTCCTTTTTTTTTTAAAGAGTTTGACTTGTGTAATTGCTCATTTAGCGGCCGCTGACGGACGGGTGTATGTATGAAATCTTCCGTTCTGTTCGCCGTCTAATTGAGCTCCGAGTGGATTCCCTGCGGGCCCGTGACCGCCCCCGCGGTCGCTCGCCACGCGGCCTTCATTTGAGACGCCGCTGCAACTCCCGGTCAGCGGCGCTAACGTGCGGGAAGCAGACGGGAAAAGGCAGAATTAACATTGAAATCAAGTCGTTGCGGCGCGCGGGGCAGGCGTCATACATAATTTAGTTGTTGGAAATGTGCACGGCGTTCAGCTCGTTGGAGATGCTGTGCAGTTCGTGCTTTAAGATTTCATTACATTCTGTGCACTTGGCTCAGCATCAGATAATGATATTGAAATGCATGCACCAATGGGAGCGGTGTTATTGACATTGGAATTGGCTGTACCCCTGATTCAGAGGCCGAGCCGAAATTGCTGCTGTTGTCTCTGTTGTGTCTGCGGACGCCTTCGTTGTGCTGTGATTTTCACCCCGCCCCCCCTCGTTCTTGAATCTGGCAGGGAATGAAGTGTCTATTGGAAAATTATGCAGGTTCGGCAGAGTAGGAACACAAAAAAAAAAAAAAAAAATGGAAGGAAGCTGAGCTCTCTCCAAAACGAAACAAAAAACAAAACGTATAATGGACACGTTTGTGACCGGATGAGCTCGGGCTGTGTCATTCGTCAATAGAAGAACAATTCAACTCGATTCAGTTTATTTATATGGCGCCAAGTCACAACAAGAGTCGTCTCCGTACAAAAAACCGTGCACATACATCACAAAGAGCCAGTTAGTAAAAGTTAAATATCGAAGGAAGCCGGCAGGTCGAGTTGAATCTTCGGTTCGTCTCAGACGCCCGTCCTGAGCGGCACGTTGGCGACAGTGGGAAGGAATGACTCCCTTTTAACAGGAAGAAACCTCCAGCGTGCCCTTTGCCCCTTCGGCAGTTGACCGATGGATAACGGGTGAGGTCGCCGTGGTAACCTGCCCGCCTGAGCCGCCGTGGCAACACCGGATCCAATAAAAACAGCCGTTGACGTCCCGAGTAGCTTTACGTCCTCATTTCCTGCCCCCATTTGTGCTGCATTAAGGCAAAATATGTCGAGAGCGAAGGAGAGGGAGGGAGGGAGGGAGGGGGGGGGGGGGGGGAGGGAGGGGGGAGGAGCGAGGAGCGAAGAGCGAGGAGCGAGGAGGGAGGAGCGAGGAGGGAGGAGC
>NC_051436.1:8808368-8811598 GCF_001649575.2 Kryptolebias marmoratus
TGGGGGGGTAGGGGTGGGGGGTGGGGGGAAGTGTGTTTGGCACCCATTATTTACCCCAAGCCATCAGTCACTCTCAACAAGCCTATCATATTGGGCCATTCAGCGAGCGTGCGGGCTAAAGTTAGCGCTATTATCTGCCTGTCACCGGCTAGCTGTGCCGAGGTCCCTTGTGGAAAACCAATTGTACGAGTGCTCGCTTCGCGGAAGCTCCAGGGACGCGCGCTGCATCTCTGAAAAAGAGCCCCCTTTTTCCATTCCTCCACACATTTCGGCCGGCTTTCGGAGAAACTGCAATTCTACGGCATGGAGCGTCTTGAATTAGCTGTAAAGTCTGACCGCCTTCAGACGATCCGTAACGTTTCTGTGTCTGTAAATCCAGAAGAAAAGGATCGTCCGTGTTTGTTTTTGTTTTTTTCCTGTTTGTTCTTAATCACCTCGAGATTTCCGAGCCGGTTCCCATCAATCATGGCGTACGCAGACGGCGCGCTTCGATTAATATTCATTTCGGACAAGACGGTTCATTTGCACGGGCGCGCCGTCCGCTTCGCAACGAACCCGCAGAGCCCTTCTCACGCAGACGTGAAGCGAGTCGAAGATTCGGAGGCACCGCACTCAACTGGGCTTCGAGCAGGCGTGGCGGGTGACGTGGCGCTCGTAACAAAGGTGGCGTTGTCGAAAAGGCCTCTGGATGAATGAAAATCACCCTGACTTTTCCTCTGGTCAGGAAGTGACAGACGGAGAAACGCCTGTGGGGGATGATGTGATTCACAGCAATGGCCGTCTCACTTTTTACTTTATGAAAATAAGAGTTGGTAGACGTGAGGAAACCCATATCTAACGCTCGAACACATTGTGTTAACCAGATATATATTCAGTCGATTGGACCTGAATATATTCATAGATCTTTTAAGTGGACAACAGTAAAGTTTTCTTCTTATTTTCTTACATTTCCATCAAAGAAGCATTTATTTAGTACAACACCTGTCAGACCACTGAACATAAAGTTCCAGTTAAGTGTTATCATCAAGTAATTTATAATTTGCTTTGTCTCATTTTACTCTAATATAATAATGAAATACTTGGAGTTATTTATTATTTTTTTCTCCCCCTGCGGTTTATCTTGGTAAAATGTTTTATTCATGTCCACTCCTTGCATCAATGCTCACTCTGTGCTGCTCTGGTAATCCATCACTGATTGAAAGTGTCAAAAAAAATAGAAGTATTCAGATTTATAAATTATTTGCGACGTATCCGTGCAAATATCCAGAGCTACGGTGCAGCCCCCAGGACTGTCCAGACAAGCACTGTCCACTTCGGGTCCAGCTCAACAGCTTATTGGGTTGGAAAGAGTTTAACGGTTGGACAAGTAGAGGACAAAGGGAGGACCAAAAAAACCCCACTATTTACAAAAGATTATCTTTGATATTTTTTTAAAGATTAAACAGGGCAACGGATTGTCTTTGTGACAGACTGTGGCAAAGTTAGCATCCGTCCGTCCATTGTCCTAAGCTAGGTTTTTTTTCTGTCCAGCAGTCACTGTGCGGGAGAGGCGGGGGACACCGTGGACAAGTCCATCACAGGGACACACAGAGACAAAACGAGACAAACAACCATTCACGCTCTCAATCACACCTAGGGACAATTTATTGAGAGTTACCATGAACCTAACATGCATGTTTTTGGTCTGTGGGGGGAAACTGGAGTAAACCCACACGTGCAGGGGGTGAACATGTAAACTCCACCCAGAAAGACTGGGAGGGGAACCTGCATCCTTTTTGCGGTGAGGCAACCGCTCTGACCACTTCACCACAGTGCCACCCACAATATTATGAGCAACAGAGGAAATTAATTACTAGCTAACTATACTTTAGCTGATTACTGAGTGAAAATCTAATTTAAATGACATCTTTGCTAAGTTCTTATATGTATAAATATGTATTTATTTATATTACACACCACGGATTCAAACAAATTCAACAAATTATGTCTACAAGTAACAGCTTTTGGCTAGCTAATCAATATATTTATAACTAGCTGTTACTTTAGCTAACAATTAGCTGAAGTTGCTTTATAAAATTTTCTTTCCTAAGTTTTCTGTCAGTGGCGGCTGGCCAATAGAGGGCGCAAGAACACCACCCCACCACTCACATCACCTTGTAAAAAAATGTAAAAAAAAAAAAATTAAAATTAAGTAATAAAATAAAAATATTTTGAAATACAGTATATGTATACGTATTTTTAGTTGTGTAAGATTAAATATTTTCTAGTTAACGATAAGTAAAGTTGTTTCGTTCATTGACGTTGTCTGATTGGTGACGTATTTCCGCCCATAGACTCTCATTAAAAGTTGCACATGCGCAGTAGCTCCTCTTCAATACAAGAGATGGGACCGTTCTGGGGCACACCTCTCCAGCGCACAGAGCTGCAGTCAGCTCGCTTTGCATTTCACCGCCTCCCGCCGCCGGAGCGTGGGACTCCCGCCACGGGGTGACGTCACATCCGTCTGTCTGTGCTATTAAATTCATTACGTGACTAAGTTACATACACAAGGTAATAAATAAGTTCATATTTAATAATAAGGTTAAGAAAATGTATGCTAAAAAACTGTTAAAATGCTTGGGTTTTGAATTCTAATCGAAGTGAGACATCCGATCTTCGTTATATTGTACGTGTAGAATACGTGACGTAGTGAGTGCTCTCACCATAAAACCAGCTTTGACGTATTTTCTCCGGTAACGTTTTGGAAAAAAAGGGAGAAAACAGGTCTTATAAACGCTAAATGCGTCCTACAGGCTTATGCCATGGGAGACCTCCGTCTTTGTAAGTATTGGTGTGTTCAACGTGTTTATTTTTATGTACATTATAATGTTGCTGTTGTTGTTTTAATTCATGTAAATACACTGGTGTGATACCTTAGTATATGTTTTGGTATATGTCTATTTTGGACTTATAGCCCCCCTATGGAGAAAACTCTGCCAGCCGCCACTGTTTTCTGTTATACACACACACACACACACACACTGGTTGATCCCTTCAGTTTAACACCTACAGTAATGGGTCCAAACTTTGTCTTTGTGACAACCAGCTAGCAACAAAGTTACTAGCTAGCTAGTGCTTAAGCTAATTACTAGCTAGAGATTTAATTTATCATTGGTTCTTTGCTAAGTTGTCTTTATATATATATATATATATATATATATATATATATATATATATATATATATATATAT
>NC_051436.1:8811778-8813526 GCF_001649575.2 Kryptolebias marmoratus
TTTTTTTTTTTTTTTTGACAAGTAGTCTTTTATCAGCAGAAGTGATTACTATTTTGAGTTTAGGAACCAAACTGGGCATAGCAAACACAAAAATGTCTCTAACTCAGTCAGTTGTGCAGGTGAAGTGGTAGTAGCTGAGCCTCTCCCCTAACACATACTTTGACTGCACAACACCTTTTGCTTAAAAACAGTGGCAATGTCAAGTGGATTTCCGTTGCCGTTTTTGAGTCGAAACGGGGTCTGTTTAAGTGCTGTTCAGCAGTCAAATGGAGGAACAGTGGCTTATATGTAAACTACTAGTTGTGTATTTAAATATTTAAATGATACACAAAGTAGATGTAAAACAGCCGGTAACACTGTGTTTGACTCCTGGCTATCTGTCTTGTACCCATGCAGGAGTTAAAGCCTGTTTTCTGTTCGCCACAGATGGTTTCTCTCTCTCTCGCTCTTTCTTTTTTTTTTCCCACAATCCTCCAGGAGAGAAATTAAAATATACCGGTTCACATTCACCGGTTTTGATTGATTTTGCTGAAGTTTGCTGTTTGTCTTCCGGATATCTTTCTTGATTTTTTTTTATTTCTTTTTTTCCCTCTTCTTCCTTTTACCCCGCTCAGGTGTTGTTTGGCTGTCAGAGCAGTCACGCAGTGTGCCGAGATTACAACATAACACGTCGTCGGCGTCTCGCCCGGTCGGAGGAGCGCGAGCAAGTTATTAATGTCAGGACTGCGGGAGGTGTTCAGGAATAAATGAACCCAAAGGAGGCATCTTTTATCCGCGGCATGCGTCTTATTAATCAAACTTTTCTACAGCGTTGTTGGCGCTTCTTTGCAATGTCGCTTTTTATTTTATTTTCTTTTAGCTCGTACTCCATCTCAATCCCAGCAGCAAGAATATCAGATCTCAACCACTTCGCTTCTTTCCCGTTCACGCGTATTGTCTCCTTTTGTCCTTTTGACCGCAGCGCGACAACGTATGACTCCCTCGTCAACAACTACACTTAAAAAACCCCCCAAAAACCCCAACCCACACGTTTCTTAGTCTGTAATCACACCTGATAGTCAGACTCGGTTCGACTGTCAACATTTGTTCCATTTTCAGCTGCTGCGGTTCTCATTCACGCTGCACCGAGTCAACCGAGCCAAACCCTTTGAGCGACCTGCCCCCCCCCTTGCCTGTGGTGGCGCCGCACCAAGAACTACTGAAGGACACGACATGAAAACCTCTGAAGAAGACACTGAGCGCAACTTCCTTCTGATAGAAGACTAAACCGAAATGTTGTGGCGTCAAATTTTAGCAGCTTGGGGACTGAAATGGCTTCTTCTGGAGCCATTTCTTCTGCTACTGATGGAAACACTCCTTTGTTTTGGTCGTATTTACCCAGAAGGCCCTGTGCTGTAGTCTGCTTCCTGCTTTTGGAGCGGTCTCCGGTTTGCTTGCATTCACATACGCAATCAAACCGCGCCAGAGTTCACTTCAACCTAACCGAGACCGAGGCTTTTCGGCAGACCAGAGTTTGCTGTTTTGGTCGGCATCAGAGTTCGATTGCGTGTTCACACCTCCCCCAAACGAACTAGAGTTCGATTAAAGCGGACTTAATTAGAACCGCCGCGCGTCTCCTGGACCCTCATTTGGCACGTCGTCGTAACAACGAAACAGCACTGCTGACGAGGAAACTGGAAGTCGCGTCGAGGCAGAGAACAGACGCCGCAGTCGGGTCAGTTCAGCGTCGGCCGTCTTATCTGACGGCG
>NC_051436.1:8813850-8815189 GCF_001649575.2 Kryptolebias marmoratus
TTTTTAAGTGGCACCAAATGAACCGCTCTGATAGTTGGTTTTTTTATTTATGTGATACTTTCTTAAGTAGCATCTGTGCAAGTGGGGGTTATCCTGTGCTGCTTTACGCCCAGGCAGCTTCCTCGACGGTATATTTTCACGTCATTGTTATAAACTATCTCGTTGTCATCTAACTTTTACTTTGAAAGCATGAATCCTCAGTCTGGTCATAACAGCAGCTAGTTTTTACTGAAAAAATTGGGCTTATTTTTATTTGAAAACTCCACATATGGATTTCTAAGTTGTTTCCTTTAGACTTTGTTTTTAGTCGTCTGAAGATTAACTTGATAAAATACTTTTTTTTTTTTTTTATTGATTTATTGTCAGGATGGAGATGATCCAAGGCTTGTTTCTGGCCCCAAGGCCTTATTCTACCTGTTTGTGTATAATAGATGGTGGCTCGGGCAAGTTGTTCAAACTCATTTATATTTCTTTATTGATTTTTTTTTCTTTTTCTTTTTTTTTTTTATCCAAGAACATCTGCCAAGATCTAACTGATGAGCATGCTGACTTTCTGACCTCCTAATATCGTCCAAGTGGTCGTTTTACTCAAATGGGGCTTTCTGTGTCCTGGCTTCGCTCATTAAAGTACAGAACATACACTCACACAAAAAAAACAAAAAAACCCAAAGACGACTCTAATATTGGATGTTAAAGTTGCGATAAAGGCTTCGAGTCTAAAACGGGAAGATGCCGCCGCTCACGGAGAACGCTTCGCCGCGGGGGAGGCGTATTTAACACGTGCTGTTCGCATAACTCAGGGGTTTTTGCGCGTCCTTCGATGCCACATTCAGGGTTCGACCTTTCCCTCCCGGGGTGCCGTTCCGTTACCGCTAAGGGATCGTCTCCCGGCGTCACTGCACCAGATGTATAATTCCCGATGCGCGGCGGGTGACGGCACTGTGCGCGCCCGGCGGCTCGTATCAGCCTGCAGAGATTATACGTGTGGAGCAGATCATGGCTGATTACGGATAATAGGAGGGCTCGGACGGCCTAATCACGAAGGCTGACTTAACCTGAATATCGTGATGCGCCTTTCCAGGGATTATCTCATGAATCTCATCAGAGCAGAGAATGCTTATCCACTCTGAACTGCTTTTCTGAATATGTACGTGTCGTGCTTTGCACAGGTTTTTTTTTTTTTTTTAACACATCAGTGTTTGTTTTTTCGGCGAATATTGATGTTTTCATGACATCGTGCAAACCACGTGTGACGCCTGCATCTGGTTTTTACGCCAAACGACATTAGCTCTGTGACGATTTTATGTGTGTGTGTGTGTGTGTGTGTGGGGGGGGGGGG
>NC_051436.1:8815321-8841204 GCF_001649575.2 Kryptolebias marmoratus
GGGGGGGGGGGGTAGTTTGGACAGTTCGGAGTGGGGTCCTGTTTGGAGAAACGGGGTTTAAGACATCGCATGTTCCAAACTAGATCAATCGGAGAGCTCAGCTGCTGTTCTGAATAACAAAAGCACTAAATATTAGCGCTCTTTAGGTTCTGAGTCAGTATTTGAGAAATGTTAGGATATTTCGGCCCTAAGCTGCACCAGAAGTTAGCTAGCTGCTAATGCTGCTATCTGTGTCTGCAAACAACCGTAGCATTGTACATAAATTAGCAATTAATGAGAAAAAACTAGCGGCGCAATCGTTCGTTTAATAGCATCTGCACCCGTCGTTGTTTTAACACGTTAGCCTGGTTTTGGACTAGTCATTCGCTCGTCAGTCCGGTCAGAAATAAACTCTTTATCCAAAGGTTTGTTCTGCGTTACATCATTAGGTTCAAAAGGCCCGAATGATCTAAATTCAGACCTTCTGATCTTTTTGATCACCTCAGAGTAAATCTGTTTTGTTTGCCGAAACTCAGGCGGGAAACCTGAAAAAGCAACAAGTCGTGTTTACAAATACCATTCATGGCTGTAGCCCCCAGGAAAAAAAAAAAGCAAATCTAAATTTCTTTTGTCAGCTACCAGCAGGCCTTGCAGGAGGACACACGAGAGCCTGGAGCACATTTGCACAATATGCAGTCGGCACACATCAGAGCGGTGCTCCTGAGCGGCGTGTGCTTCATCGCTCCCTCCCTGTTCCTCTGCGGGAGCGATTTGCCGGTGAGGTGGAGGAGTTAACACTCCGACGAGCAAACAACAACAACAGCGACGCTCTGCCCGAAAACGGAACGTGGCGGTTTCGCACCGTCGTCGTGTTCGGTCGATCACACCCGGCGTGAGCTCGGGCCAAGCTCGGAGGTTGAGCAACTTGCGCCTCGCCGCTTGGCGACAACTTAAAAACCCACGTTGACATAAGGCCTGCGATGATGACGAGGATGACGCCGTGGCGCGTCCATCTGCTGTTTTTCTTCCTAATAAAAAAAAGGGACAAGAACTCCCATTGTTCTGGTGAACGGCAGCTGAACGTGTCGGTTTTAATTCCTCTTGTTTTTGTTTCATTTTTCTTCCAGATTTCGGACCAGAGCGACGAGGCCTTCGGGGAGAAAGAGCGGCGGCGCCCGTGGGAAGGACCGGGCACCATAAAGGAAGCCGCCGATCGGGGTGTGGGGGGCGGGGCTGGCCCTGGCCCAGCCAAAGACTCGACCCTGAGCTCACCTGGGACTCTGAGCGGCGGGCGGTGAGAGAAGGAGGCCATGTGGACCGCACGCCTGCTAGTCCTCGCCAGCCTCTTCGCACCAGCCGCCCTGGGTGAGTGTGGCTCATTGACGCCAGCGAAACGAAACACATGTGGGCGTAAAACGTAAACCTCCTTGCAGCAGATTCTTCTTCTTTCCTTTTTTGATTGGCATGGTTTGAAGCCGTGTCAGAATCATCCGTTTCCTGTCAGCCGGCTGCGATGAAAGCTCCCGACTTTGTCTCGTTTTCACCGTCTTTCTCTCACTAATTAGCAGCTTTTTTTTTTTTTTCTTTTAGTTTCTCCACCGCTCCTCTTGCTGTCTTTGTTTCATCCCCGTGATTCTTTTCTCCTCTCTGTGTGTTTTTATTTCAAATCACCTCTGAAGAAACACCATCGCTCCTTTGCCTTGGCGGCACGGGACCTGAGTGTTACGAAAAGTTACCCGTCGGTCCAAGCGTCAAAACCTGGAGATTAACTCGTATGTTTTGTTCAATGGAAGGAGGGGGAGACGTAGCCATTTTGAAGCTTTTTCTTGGGGTTTCTCTGGATCCTTTCGGAGAGACGTAAATGAAGTCATTTAAATTCTGATTAAAAGAAGTCAGTGGTGTTGGCGGGAGTGTTTTGGTGGGCTGTGTGTATGAAGCCATGGTCTAGATGTTGGGAGTGGGGCAATGGCCCATAAAAATGTTAATTTGATATGGCTAAAACCATTAATGGGAGATTTCAGGCTAATTGAATTGTTTCTTTGTACGCTAATACCCCCCCCCCGATCCCGGTGGCGACTGGGTTCACAGTCCACCGCTAACGACGGTCCAATCCTCTGGCATCACTAGTTTTTCTTTAATGGCTCTAATAGAAAGAGGTCAAGTCAGCACTTTATCATCAGTCGGCTTTTTTTTTTAGAGATTGCATTTTAGTAAAAGCTGAGACATTGCGACAACGAGGGGACTGGGACGGAAGAGCGTAAACGGAAAAATTAGTTTCTGGAAACAATGAAAACAGTGAAGGAGCGCATCGTCCATCAGAGTTTTAAACAAACCAGACGACGAGAAAGAACAGAGCCGTAGCCGTTTCGGTCTGATCTGTCAGCGCTCGAAATGTGGCCATTTTTGTTCGCCTCGCCGAAAGCTGTGGTGGCCATCTTGAGTTGGGTCGGCTCCCAAAAGGTTAATTAGCTGTCGATGAACGTCCGATGATTCCGTCCTTTCTGAGCGTTCTGGTCAGATCCGTCCGGTGGTTCTGCAGCATTTCGCTAACAGACTGAACCGCTTGGCCCCAAATAGGAAAGGCCAATACGTGCCGGGCACGAGGCTCAGCTACGACCACACCAAACCGCTGTTTTAGTTCAAAATCTGTAGAAATGGGTGAGTTCTATCCATTTACGTTTGCTAAGGATGCTTAGCTGTGGCAGCCATTTTGATGTGGGCTGAACTGTACATCCAGTGATTACTTTCTGACAGTTTCATTAAACTCCATCCAATGAGATATTTTGCAGACACAGTCAAATAGACCCCCCCCATCCCACATTTTAAAGAGTTTTTCTTTTGCTCCCATATTTTTGATGCATTTGTGCCTAAAAAAAACAAATAATTTTGAGTCATAATAAGTAAAAATACCTATAATAATCAATGTTTTAGCAACATTCAATATTAATTTGGTACCCTACACTAGAAGTAGAAGCATTTTTGGTTTTAAATTAAATCATTTCGATCGTCCTATTCTTTTACTTTTTTTTATCTTGCTTTGTTTTCCCAATACCATGGATTTGTCATGTCTGCTCTGGAGTTTTCATACCTTTTTAAAATCTTATATTGGTCCATGTCTTATCTCAGAAATCTAAGAAAATGACAATATTCAGTAAAATACCTTTTTAGGAAGGATATTTTTGGGTTTATTTGAAGACAAATTTAACCAAATGATGTCCGATCCAACTCAGCCGTGTTTGGAAAAAGGACTTCGGGCTCAGCTGTTATCTTCTTTTTGTTGTTTGTTTCTTGGTAATTGAAGATGGATTGTACATATTTGTTAAACAAGAAGAGCCTAGCCTGTACCTGGGCTGTCGGAGCCAAATAAAATCAAGCGTTTCGTAATCGGAAACATGCATATCAGCGATAAGTAGGGTGGAAAGCTGCCAACCGGCCTGATCAGAAGGGAGGTGGCTGAGACGCCTCGACTGTGGACAACCTGTTCAGCTAAGAGACATAAAATGGGATTTTTGCCAAGTTTTCCCAAAATAAAAACCAAATATTTTCATGGTCTTTTTTTTTTAATGGGATGTAATTGTCTAAATTAGGTCTAAGCATCTTCCTACCTTCCAGATTGTTGTTTTTTTAGCTGATTTCAGTAAAAGGCTGAAAAGGGTTGGGGTCTGAAACGCTGTTTGATCCATTTGGAGGATCGTCACCAACGATTCGTCATGAACGGGGCCGAAGCGCAAGAAAACATCGTTCCGACGTCGAAGCTGACAAACCGTTTGAGCTCCTGCGGTTTTCTGAGACGTAACGGACACCTCTAACTGCCCCCCCCCCTCCCCGGAGGAACCACAACTGAGAGTTTTCGAAGAGATTAAGTGGTTGTCGCGTCGTAAATAATGCGGCACCTTTATTAAGAGGAGCGATTCGACACCCAACCCAAGGCCCGACGCTGTAAGCAGATGAGACCAGATGTTGGCGGGGAGGTGTTTTTTTTTTTTTTTCAGCTTTAGGCACTATTTTTGCCACATTGTTGTCGTGTGTGATTCTGCCGGAAGAGGGTTGAGAACGGGTACGTCTGGCTTATTTCAGTGTCTGAACTTCCTTTTATCCGTACGCGGCATCCATGATGGATGTCAGACACACGAGCTGGCTTACACGCCAACTTTGACGTCTACTAATCAGTAGGGATGCACGCAGCCGACTGGCTGGGTTTCTGCATGACCTCTGACCTTTGACCCATTGGTCCAAAACTCAAAAAAACAAATTTTATTTTCTTCTCAGATATGCAATAACACCATGGCTAAGTGGCAATCAAAACATTTTCTTAGAATGCACCATAGCTAAGTGCTAACTCTTGCTAGCGTTAGCATGTCATCCTTGTAGAAGATTTTACTGAGTTAGCCATTTGTTGTACTACTGCTAGTAGTACTATTAGTAATAATAATGAGCTATAATCTGGTTTATTGTAGTTTTGGGATTTTATTTGTACAAATACCTGATGAGGTTTTTATCGCTCATTGCGTAAAAAGTTGTCTTTTTGTATGTTTGTTTGTTTTTGTTCCCCTGTCTGTTTGTTCAGTAAACACACATATTAGGTCATTTTGCAAATATTAAGCAGCAATTTAGTATGGTAGTAGCTGAGACACACAATCTGAGGGCTAACAGATCCTGCGAGTACTTTGTCTAAAACATTAGCATGCGAGGCGACGAGTGACCAAAGAATGCTTTTTTTTACAGGAAACCTTTATTTGAACCACAAATGAGAAATCATACATATTTATACATATTTGAATGCTGTAAATATAGATCTTACAGAGAAACCTAGAATCAGCAGTTCAGAGCTGAACAAAAATCGGTAATCGGAATCGGCAGACAAAACGGCAATCGGTGCATTTAAGCTAATCAGTGTACGAATCGCAACTTGTATGCCGAAAATGAAACACATCTATATTCTTACATTCTAAGTCAGCACAGTAAGAAATAAGAACACATGAAGATCTGTTTCTGGACACGTTTTACAAGAACTAAATAAAAAATAGTTTAATAATGCAGGTTAGGAGCAACAGGGATTTAAGGCTGTGTGTGGGTGGAGTTATCTTTTGTTGTTGTTGTTGTTGTTTGTGTCTCTGCTTGTGTGTGTGTGTGTGTGTGTGTGTGTGTGTGAGCACGGCTTTAGAGTCTTACAGGATTAATAAAAAGTCCCATCACAGATGTTGCCACTGAGTCGAAAAATTAGTAAAACGCGCCGCCGCCGCCGTCATTGTTTTGGTTACCGAGAATAACAAAAGCAAAAGCAACGCCTGGAACACTCCAGACATGCCTGAGCAGCACATTAATCATGAGCTCCTGTGCGTGGGAAAAACAAAAAAAATGCTCCGGGAAGGATTTTATATTCATTTTGCTTAATGCCACCCATTCGGAATCGGAGACGCGGCCGCCGTAATGGATGACGGCTCGAGAAATGGTCTGAGAGACGAAAGCGTGGAAGTCTGACGTGCCTTTTTTTTTTTTCACGTTCAAATGTGAGTGCGTACATTGAGCCTGGAAGCTATGGGGGTTTTTGATCGATCTGAACGAGCGTCGGTGTGTTTTTGCTGCTCGCCGGACAATTTTCCATTAAAAAGAGTGACAAAAACGTTGAAAGGAGTCCATCGTTTCGTCTGCAGCCCTTTAGAGGCCGAACATGAAGCCAGTCTTGTTAGCCTGCCTTGCTAGCACTGAATTAGCCGCACAGACGTGTCAGGGTTAGCCGTACGTGGGGCTAAACCGGAGCGTTAGACTCGAACGCCACTCTCGCTCTCCCCGCACCCCGATCGGCTTAATGAATCAACCCGGCGCCGAGGCGTCCCTGGATCTGCCTTAATTTGCCTAATTAATTAAACAAATGATTTACTTGGGCTCATATTTCAAAGCGGCTGAGAGCTCTTTGTGGAGCCCACCGGTGGCGTGTCGTGTTTTTTGTTTTTGCGGGACGCCTCTTACTCAAAGCGGCGGGAAACAAGTGGGCTTCCGGAGTGGGCGGGTGTCAATCACTCGTTTGCCGCGGCGTTAATGGCACGGGCAGATACGGCACTCCGGGGGCGGGGGATTATATATGCATTAGAGGGAGACGTTATACACGTATAAGAAAATAACTTCCGACGCCCCGTGTGTTTTATTGAAATGAAGCGAGCGGATGATTGCGGTCACACTGTTTCGCTTTGGCAAAAAGTAAACAGAATAAATCATCCGCAGTCGAATCTTCAGAAAAACAAGACAGCAGGTGTTGTATATTTGGATGTGTAGCATGTGTGGGCGGCGGAAGACTTAAAGCTACAACCAAAAAAAAAAACAGGGCCTGGAAGGAAGCTCGACATCCTGATTTATGCTCGGCGTCGGGCTGAAACTCGTACCTCTCCAGCCTCGTTTGGAGGGGTTCGTTTAGTTGGACCCTTCCCAGGATGGCGCACCTCGTTCCCGACAGATGAGGCTCCGGAAAAACCGGACAACCTCCTTCACCGAGAGAAAAAAAGGGTTTGTGAAACGCGGAATGAATCACGCGCCGATGTAAGGAGTGGCGAAGCCGCAGAAGCCTTCGATCTCCCCCGG
Organism: Kryptolebias marmoratus; assembly: GCF_001649575.2. Classification (NCBI taxonomy): domain Eukaryota; kingdom Metazoa; phylum Chordata; class Actinopteri; order Cyprinodontiformes; family Rivulidae; genus Kryptolebias; species Kryptolebias marmoratus. The sequence goes on from NC_051436.1 coordinate 8,821,877, forward strand.
CTTGAACGTGACATCATATGTAATAATAAACATAATCGTTTTGTCTCGTAATGACGAGCATATGGCCGTCTGAGGGGAGGACGCCGTCCTGTCGTAAACAAAACAACATCCCATTCCCTCTTTTTATAAACGCAATAAACCACTGGCTGCCGATGGAACGTGAGCAACACGCTTTTAAAAAATAAAAGTGTTCACCTGAAACCTGACTTCTAACCTCAGAGTGGACTGATTGATCGGTTGCCCGATTTCTGAGGCCGATTTTTGCTTTTTTGTGAAACTAATCATCATCATCGTCAGGAACATAGACGCCCCCCGCCAACAAAAAGAAGATTGAGCAGATTATTAGGGCAAAGAACAAAGAGGGTGATGTTACATCAACCAGTGGAAATAAAAAGGCCCTAATTCTAAATGTTAATGTCAATTCCATCATCAAGAAGACGATAAAACTTGTTTTTCTTTATGACTTTATCCTGTTGTTGAATTTTCACTCCACATCCAAGGAGCTTTCCCAGATAAAATTTAAAAGTGCAAAGTTTTAAGCTTCCTGGTTAATATGACAGGGACTCGCATGCAAATCACTCTCCTCCCTCCCTCTGGAGGGTCTTTAGAGTATGGTTTTAACGTTTCAGGGCTTACAATGCAGTGTTGAATGTAGTCAGTATTTGCACCTTCGTGCAGGAGAACAAACACTTCAAACGTAGACCAGGTTAAACAGTGACCCTAATGACCCTCAGGAAGGAGGGGAGTGTGTTTTATATGTTTCAACTTGTTTTTTTTCCCCCCTCTTTCTGTTTCAAAACCTGATAGATTATGATGCCTATGAATATTAAAGTGTTATTTATGGACCAAAAACAAAGAAACAACATGGCTTCATAAATTGGTTGATCTGATTTCTAAAAAATCAGATCACCATGAGAGTCGCCCCCCAAGGCCAAGTTTGGTTTAAGACCTTGCAAGTTGGGGGCAACGCGCTGTCCTTTAGGGAGTGTTTACAGCAATTACAGATCAGCGTTCTGACATTTTTACCAGATTTATAATCTCCGTGAAACCAATTTTTTTTTAGAAGTAAATGCAGCAGATTTCAATAAATAACCGAGTTTCTTTGTCTTCCACTTTTAATTCACTCTCCTGCGTCGTATATTTTGCGTGACATTTTGGCTCTCCAGCATCCCCTTCTCTTTTTATGTCCCTCAGTAATGAGTGAAAAATCAATACCTGCTTAATATGGGGAATAAAACAATGGCCTTTGCGGCCCGCGGCATCCATTGCGGCCGGCCGGCAGCGCCAAATCGCTGTCAGAACTTGCAAATCAAGAGGAATGAATGACAGTAAGATTGAGGACGGTGGTGGGGGTCGGCGGGGTGGGGTTAAATACCCTCCCTCTATCCCCTGCATGTTTTATAGGCGTCCCCGGTGCTACCTGTGTATATCTTCCAAATAAATGAATTAGGACGCCGGTGGATGCAAAGGCGTAATTTGGTAAGCGCTGAATGATGCCGTTTAAAGTGGACCTGCAGCCGCCCGGACGGTGTTTAATGAGGACGGATATCGACAGCGAGGTCAAGTGGCAGTGGATGTTAGTTTACATTAGGCTGCATAATGTGTGTGTGTGTGTGTGTGTGTGTGTGTGTGTGTGTGTGATTGTTGTGTCGGGAAGGCTGGCGAGAGAATTGCTAAGTAACCCTGCAGACCAGTAGGCTTACAGAGCAGGAGAGAAAAAAAACAAAAAAGATACCACAGGGTTTCCCCACGCCGCGTGACGCGGGGGGACAGCAGGGGGGTCGGGCAGCCATTCAGGGTGTGGGCGGACTGTGAGGAGCAAGGAAGGGCAAACAGAAACCACGCCGGGAGACGCCGCCGCATTTCTCACCTAGGAAAGTTAATTAACTCCCGCCTCCGGAGTGGCACTGCGACATCAATCCCTCACCTGTAAAAACACGCGCTCGCCGTATGTGGCGCCTTTGCATTCCGACGACACGCCGTTTTTCCGTGGCCGGGCGGGCAGATAGCGGCGGCGCTTTGTTTGAATTCATCAACGTGGAAGGACTGCCCCACCTTCGTCCAGTTTTTGTTTTTTTGTTTTTTACTGGAGGTAAAACACGGCGAAGCTGTCCCACGCAGCCGCGTAACGAGCTCTCTCTGAAACGGCGCTTTTATCCCGAACCTGCCTGGAGGCAGCGCTGTGTACTTTTAGCTAATTATTCAGATTAGAATCTCTGCCTTTAAAAACACGTGTCGTAACATCATTTAATCTGCAGATAGACGTGAGCGCGCGTGTGTGTGGCTGTGGGCGGCTTCAGCTGCTGATGTTCATCTATAAATCTGTGTGTCTTATTGCTCGCTATGCAGATTTCGCCCTCTTAGAAAATTAATTTCAGGAAAAGGCCAGTCTTCAAAGCATATCGTGATGTTTAAAAAGTCACGGCTTCAAAACAGTATTTTTATTTTTGCATCATATGTGTTCTTCTTGTTTAGTTGAATGTTTTAAACCATTTTTAGCAGCAAAAACCACAGATGGTTTGTTGACCTGACCCCCAACTTATCACATTTTTAAAGTAATTATTTATGAACAAACGTTTGTAGCAAGCTTTACGAATTACTGTTTAGTGGTGAAATTATCAGCCTGCTTTAGGCTAAGGTACAGAGGCCAAAACAGCGGCTAATTAGCTAGCTAGCTAACATTAGCCCCTTTTTTACAAGGAACAAAATGACAAAAAGATGTAAACAACTGTACAAAAGTGTAGTTTACTTTAAAACTAAAACTTAGTTGACCTGAGTTCATTTTTGTTCTTTAAAAAAGGCGAAAAAAACAGACTGCTAATCACTGCCTAGCTACTGATTTATAGGTCAAGTAAACTGGTTAGCTAGTTTTTAGCTTTCTAGCCAGCTGGTATTTTAGCTCATTGCTAGTTACAGAACCTGTTTAAAATGGGGTCCATAGGTTCATAGGTTGTCTGTATTGTGTGGACACAACAGTGGCTCATCTCTTGAATTTAGGAATATTTTTACGCTTTTTTGATTCATAGGTCAAACAAAATGGCTAGTTAGCTTTCGGCTTTCTAGCTGGGCGGTACTTTAGCTAGTCACTAGGTAAAAATCCTGTCTATATTTGTTCTTTGTCAAGTTGTCAGTTTTGCGTAGACACACAGTCATAGATCATTTAAAATGGCTTCACAAACAAACAGAAAAGAAGTCATTGTCCCCCCCTTAAAAAAAAAAGACACTTCTGGAAGACACAAGACTGTTTGCACAGCGCTGTGACTCGGGGTTAAACCCTTCTGGATTGTTAAAATCGTACGTAACGAAGACCTGCGCAGTTTTTGGTAGCTAGCTCTACATCCGTTGGTCACGTGAGCCCGTCCCGACTCTGTTTTGTCTCGTTCTTCGGCTGGTTTGTCACATTGAGACGTGGCAGCTCCTCTTTCGGCTGTTGCCCTCAGAGAGTCCGAGTGTCCACCTCGGCCGAGGCAACGACAGAAAACGACAAACTTTGGCGCCCCCCGCGCGCCTCTTTCGCTCTCGGCTCGGACACAGCAGCACTTTGTGTTGATGAAGAAATCAACGTAATGACTCCCCCGTCTGCGGCTGGAGAGGAACAGTCCTTACAGGAAATATGGACCATATTGCTCAACGAGACCCGGTTCTCCCTTCAACTCTCAGCGAGTCTGGACGATCACCTCGCGTTTTTTGCGGCCGCAGTTGGAAAGCTTCTTTTTTTTTCCCGCATTCTTTTAACAGCATCCTTTCTTTGACCAACAAAGAGAATAATTAAAAAACAAAAAAACAAAACCAGGTAAGGTCTTAATTAGCTGCTGTTCCCTTTGATCTCTTCTCTTCCTCGCGCAGCACTCGAGCGATCAGGGGTGAATTTTAATACTTGCGTACACAAATGAAATTTACGTTTTCCCTTGAACTCGAGCCCGACACGAACGCAGCAGCCCAATTAGGAACGGGGCAGCGCCGGACGCTGTTCCCTCCTCTCCCTTCTGCCTCGTCGAGGAACGACTCGGGCGCAGGCGCGGGGGATCGAAGTCGAAGGACTCTATGGCAGGAGCTGGGAAGTCTGTCTGGGGGGAAAACAGAAGCCAGACCAGGGAGGAGGGGGTTTCAAATGAGACCTCGACGAGAGGAGTGGGGAAGGGTTGATCGTGGGTGGGGCGACACCAGAGACGGCCTCGGTTCGGCCCGGTGGCCCACTCCAGGAATTCAATACAGCCGCTGACAAAAGAAGGCATCCATTGTAGGAGAAGCAGCCTCCTTCGGGAATCCGGTCCATTTCCTTATTAATCGTACTCTCATTAAAAGAAAAGGAAGTGTGGGGGGGTGAGGGGCGGGATGGATAGCAGCGTGAGTAATGGTAGATGTTCGTCATGGTCTCCGTGTTTGGAAGGGTGCCAAGGTCGCGTAAAGTTCAAGTTTTTTTTTTTTGTTTGTTTTGACAGCTACGCTGTAGTTTATGGGGCCTTTTTTTTTTTTTTTTAAAACCACATAAACAACACGTGCAGATAAATATCTACTCCCGACATTGATCTTCCTCTCACACACAGAAGCACAAACCTCCCACCAATCCTTCACAGAGTCGAGCCTCAGCAGTGGTCGTGATGGGGCGGGGGGGTGACGCCGCTGTTCGCCTTCAACCTCACGCCACGGCTTTTAGCCGTATCCCTCTGACCACTCCATCCTACTCCCTTAAAGCGGATCTCCGGCTGATAACAAACGTGGTGGTTAATTATTTTAGCTTTTTTACTCTGAAGTCATAAAAATCAAAAATATAAAAGCTTGGATCAGGGAGCAAGCGTCGCAGATTCCTGACCCCGATGGCGCTGCCTGGTTAAAGGAAGTGATCAAAGTGGGCAAAGTCTAAAGTGGTATAAGATCCCTTTATTTTTAAATTATATACAGCTAAATAGATTACAAGTATGCCTGTAAACCTCTAACTAGTGTTGTACTCAAAGGGGATTAAAGTTCTCCGTCAACGCAACGGATTTCCCGGCATTTTGAACGTGGTCAGGACGCCTGTAAAATGAGAAAAACAAACAAATAAACATGTTTTTTTTTTTTGTTGTGGTCCCATTAAAGCCGTCCAATCTGATTGTGCCGCAGGGATTTAACCGACACCGCGTTCAACAAATAAAGCAAGCCAGAGCCAAAGTTTCAGCCAATCAGAGCAGAGCAGGGAGGGTCCCGGTGCGTATGGAGACTCTGCCGTTGTGTTTGTTAGGGTTTTTTTTCTTTTAGACCGTTCTAGTGAGTTTTTTTTCCAAAAAAGCAACTTTTCTGCTTTTTTGGTGCCTTTGTTTTTTTGTTGCAGCTCAAAGTCAGAGGGGACTCCTTGGTTAGGACCTTGCCTCTGCTCCAGCAGTTCACCCCCCCCCCTTTGCCCCTTTGTACCTTCCGCCAAGGAGGTTCTGTTTCCGGTTGTGTTGGTTTGTTTGTCTGTTACTAAAGTTCCCCAAATCCAATAATTTCGATGAAAATGTCAGGAAGCGTCGGGGGTAACTGATTAATCTTTGACGGCCATATCATCACGACCCAGGTCTTTTGTTGACGGTGGAGGTTTTTTTTTTTGCTCCCTGAGATGTTCTGTTGTTTTGGATCAGACATGAACTCCCTGCTGCTTTGTTCCGGGCTCCGGTGGACCTTGAGAAGCAGGTAGTTCTGCGTCTGTCGGGGCCCGAGTCGGTGGTCGTGTTTGAAATATCTCATCCCCTTATAGGCTTTGACGCATCCTCTGCTGGGATGGAGAATATCAGAGCAAAGATGTATTTTGGACCGGAGGGGGGGGGGTTTGGTGTCAGGCAGAGGCCAGGAGCCATAACTTTTCGCCGACGTCTCCCTGTGGCTCGGCCCCTACAAAAGACCGACTGTGTCAAATGAGAAAAATTGCAGGTGCACATTCCCCCAGTGGTGCTGCTCCCTCTTGCCTCCCGATCTCCACACATATATTAGCTTGAAACACACACACTTACACACACACACTGTCTTCGTGATAACTGCGGCTCATTTGGCGGTGGGAAGCCGTGGGGTGGGCAGATCCTCTTTCGCCGTGATAATGGAGTCCTTTCTCCACCTCTGAGATGGACCCAGGAGAGGGGGTTGAAACCGGAGCCTTGGAGCGAGCAATGTCACTCCGCAGCAGGCGGCGCCGTCGGACGGTCCGGCGTGGCGTTTACAGAGGCCCTCCGCAGATGTTTCGCAGCTGCACGGCGGCGCTCCACGACACAATGGAGGCTATTTTGTGTCCCGAGGATCACGGGGACCACCCCGCAACCGAGTGGCTGTGACTCAAATCCTAAGCTCCCACGTGTGACAGATTTCTCATAAATAAGCCACACTGGAATGCGAGTACCTTTTTTTTAATCTTTCACGAAGTTTGTTCGACTTAACAGGTGCTCCTCGTGGCTTAGGAAATGTTGGTATTTATTTTGTTCCTAGCTGCCGTTGCAAATGAGCGCTACGTATTTTAAAAGGGAAATAAAAGGATAGGGCAATGTTATAAAAAGCAGATCTGTGTTTTATCTTTTCACAAATTATTTTGAGTCATGAGGTACGATGGGAAAGAAGTGCCAAGCACGATATGTTCCAATGCAGAGTGCATTTATAAAGAAGTTGGAGCAAATCTGAGTAAATATTTTAATGTGTAAGTCTTAAATTATCCCTCATTTCTTTGTTTTGCTTTCAGTGAGCCAGACTTTCAAGAAATATTTTAAAGTGATCTTAATCAGTGTTTTTAAGACTGATGAAGATGTTTCAAATTTTTTCTTTGGCCTTTGCCAGCTTAGTCACTCGTTTTCAGTCCAGTTCCTGACCACGATCAGAGGAATTCTTTTTTTATTTGTTTGTTAAGCAGCTTAACTTTGACCAATGAGTCATTTAGGAATTTAAAAAAACTCCTACACTCAACAAATGAACCAGTGTTTTCTCAATACACAACAGAAATACAGATTTAATATAAAATCTTTACCTAATGATGAACTAAATTGTAAGCCAATTAGCAAAATAGCAACTTTGTACCTCGTACATTTGATAACAAAAGCCATTTCCTTTCGGATCTTTTGCTTGTAACTAGCTAAAGAACTAGCTAGCTAGAAACAAAGTTACAAGCTCATAAACTAACAACAGTTAACTCAAAGAGCTAACTAAAAACAGCTAGTTTATACAAAGTTATACCTAGCTAGCTAGCAGCTAGCTCTAAGCTATAATTTAGCTATAATTTGGTTTCTAGTAAATTTGTTTACAAATAAACTTCAGTTTAGTTAGCTTGCAACTAGCTAAGGTTCTAGCTAGCTAGAAACAAAGTTACAAGCTCATAAACTAACAACAGTTAACTCAAAGAGCTAACTAAAAACAGCTAGTTTATACAAAGTTATACCTAGCTAGCTAGCAGCTAGCTCTAAGCTATAATTTAGCTATAATTTGGTTTCTAGTAAATTTGTTTACAAATAAACTTCAGTTTAGTTAGCTTGCAACTAGCTAAGGTTCTAGCTAGCTAGAAACAAAGTTATCAGCTAGCTAATACTAGCTAACTCATAATTAACAACAAAGCACCTAACTTAAAACAGCTAGCTCATACAAAATTATATGTAGCTAGCTAGCAGTTAGCTTATTACTGGCTATAATTTTGTTTCTAATAACTTTGTTAAAAAAACAATTTATTTTAGAGCTTTAGCTTGTATATAGCTAAAGTACTAGCTAGCTAGAAACAAAGTTATTAGCTAGGTAGTACTAGCTAGCTCATAATTAACAACAAAGCAGCTAACTAAATACAGCTAGCTCATACAAAGTTATTTAAAGCTAGCTAGCAGCTAGCTTGGAGACCCATAGTCAGGGACAACAGCTGGACAGAAAATGAGTGAAAGAACAGCAAAAATCCAAAAAAAAATGTTTTTATTTTCAGAATGACTGAGGAGCCATTAATCAAGACCACTTTAAATAAGTAAACACAAGTCTGACTGCTTGGAAGCAATTAAAAGATAAAGTACTCCCAGTTGGTTTAAAATGTTTTTACAGTACTGTGTATCAGTCTGTTTGTTCTGCACAGATATTGTCCTTGAATTTCTGCTCATGTAGTAATATGCTAAAGCCATACGTATACCTCGACAGCATGGATTGTAAATGACGGATACTGAAAGTGTTTGAACCAAGTTCACCCCTCTGGCTCGGTTCTTCACCGTTCCATTCAGAAGCTCTAAATTTAGAAAACTGCTTTTCATTTGCAGCAGTCAATTTGTAATTCATGCAACCACTGAAGCTTCCGTTCCCCGTCAACAGGTTGCCACTGGAATAAATTAGCCGCGTCTCGGCGCGCCAACCCTTCTCACCGCGACGTTGTGTTTACACATCGCATCTCCGCACCTGCCCGTGCGAGAAAACCTGCCCGCTCCGGAATCTCATGTCGTGTGCCGCAGCTTTCCTTGCGCTCGCCGTCACGAGCGTCACGTAAACCGGCGCCGCTTTGTACGCATTCGTCGGCTCGGCGTGTCCGGTAAACCTGTCTTCTCAAATGCAGGAGAGAAAAAAAAAAAGACGATCAGAGGAGATCATCAGAGCTCCAATGTAGCGTAGCCACATGGGCTAATTTCAGCCGCAGCGCCTTCATGGCGTACGTGTGGAATGGGCTTGCTTCGTGCGCCGTGGGAGGTTGAGGGATGACTTTTTTGGCTTCCAGCTCCGGCACTCATTCTTACTGTACTTTAGTTTTTATATATCCTTATCTTCTACCCTCATTATGCCTTTTCGCTTTCCTTTCCCAAATCGACTTTTAATAACATCATCACCCACACGTTGTTGGTTTTTTTTTTTTGTTTTGTTTTGTTTTTCTCTCCCTTCCTTTTTGCTAAATTCTCTTCATTCGAGCGCAATAACAATAAGGTCTTTAGGCGCCACGACCTTGGTGGCGTCCTTTTCTGGACGGACAGGCTGGCGTGCAATGAAAGGACATAAGATTAAATCTGCGCAGGGAGGTGGCGGATCAGAGAGGAGCTGGATGGTTCGATTTGAAAAAAAAAAAAGTCATCCTGGACAACACGACATTTTGCGTTTGTGTGCGAGTGTGTCGGACAGGGACGGAGCAGCCAGTTGGCGAATGTATCGAAGCTGATGTACGTGAGCAAACGCGCATGTAAAAACTCGACCAAATCACAAGGGAGGGAACAAATGAAGCCAGCTGCTGTTAAGTACAGCTTTAATCTGCCGGTGCCTCGCACTACGTCAAGTTAACCCACCACCCCCCAACCGTTTGGAAGCTTACGGTATATAGGGCAAAGCCCCCAACCCCCCAACCATTTTGGCAACCAGCGCTTATTCTGCATCTTTGCTCATTTAAACAACTTTGAAAACGCACCTTAAAAAAGGGTTTCGCTCCAATCTCCCGACTCTGACAACAAACAAGCGCATGTGAAAATATCTGTAATCTCATTAAAAGCAGGGCTGCGGCATTAAAGTGCGTTTCCGATGAGGAGTGGGGGGGCGATTTTCGCAACATAAAAAGCCACTCCGCCGACACTGAGAATGGATGGAAACGAGGTGCCTTTTGTTAACCCCGTAACATAACGAATGCGTGGAATTAAATTTTTAATCTTGTCCTTTATGTAACTTCTTGTTCTTCATTATGTAAGTAAACACCAGAGCAGCCAGTTTTAATTGGTATTAATTCATGCTGTTTGCCCCTGGATATAACACTCCTGAAAGAAAAACATAAAAAAATAAATAAATAAAAAAAAAAGTACTTGCAGGAATGGTGAGAGAGAACTGGCTCCGGTTGTGTTTCGGAGCACACTCCTTGGGGCCGCATAATGCGTCTGAAACGTATCGTCACTGAAATGTCAACGTCAGCGACATCGACACTGCGATAAATCAGATATTTTAAGTGCTTTAAGTGTACAGGATGCTGGCAATGTAGTTGGATCAACTCTATGGTTCTCGAACTGTGGTACAAGTACCACAGAGGGTACTTTGGATCGATCTAGCTGTACTTTGGTATCGACGATCAAGCTCATTAATCATCATAAACTAAAGCTAAAACAAAGAGCCAAAAGAAAAGAGGAGTGGTTCAAGCAAATTAGAATCTTGGCTTCAAATTAAAAAAACTATTTGAAGTGAGAAAACCTTTGAGAGTCCCTGTGGAAACTGGATCGAACATTTGTGTAACGATGTTCTAGTACCTACTTAAGCATCGCCACTGACGACTCTGTAGGACTTGTTAGCAGCAGCGAGGAAACTTGGTTCAGATCGTCTCAAGTTTCTACTCGTTTGTTGTGGAGCATTTAAAAAAAAGAAGAAAAGAAAAGCCCAAACCCACATGTGAAAGCGCTCTGTTCAGCCAAGGTCAGGTGTGTTTTTTGGATCTCAATAGCTCCCCTTAATCAGTCCGGTGAGTAAATAAAAACGATTTTGGAAAAAAAGGCAGAGGCCGAGACCGGCAGAGGCCGAGACCGGCAAATGCCTGCGTCCTCGCCGAACAAAGGCCCAGCTCAGGATGATTTTCTTAACCAGCCAGGTTTGGGGGGAAAGTTTACGGTTCGGATAAAGAAGCACGTTTCGGATTTTGGGTTAGGGTTTGACATTCCGGGAAATTGGTCGGTTTGCTTGTTTATGTCAGAAATTCGATCTGTTTAAAACATTTCGTCCGTCCATCCATCTTCTACCTCTTATCCATGGTCTGCTCGTGGAGGCAACAGGTCGAGTAGAGAAACCCAGACCTCCCTCTCGCCAGCTAGGCTCTCCCGCTCCTCCTGGGGGATCCCAAGGCGTTCCCAGACCAGAGAGGATCCATAATCCCTCCAGTGAGTTCTGGGTCTGCCACGAGGTCTCTTCCCAGTGGGACATGCCCGAAAAACCTCCAAAGGAAGGCGTCCAAGAGGCATCCTAGTCAGATGCCAGAACCACCTCAGCTGACTCCTTTCTATGAGTAGGACCAGCGACTGTACTCCTGGCTCCACCCCAGATGACGGAGCTCCTCCTCTTATCTCTGAGGCTGAGCCCGGCCACCCTACGAAGAAAGCTCATTTGAGCCACTTGGATCCAGGATCTCGTTCTTTCGGTCAATGAGCCGAACCTCATGACCACAGGTGAGGGTTGGAACGTAAACGGACCAGTAAATCAAGAGTTTTTGCCTTTCGACTCGACTCTTTCTTCACCACGACCGATGGAAGCAACGCCCCTTTAAGCTTGTACTGCTGTATTTTATCATCTTAATACCCGGAGAGCTTAATATTTTGAAGGTGGTAAAGTTAGAGAACCACTGCTTTAACTGGTGGACGAAAAGGAAGGATCAAACCTATAATCGTCATCGCGATATTTATATTGCAGTCTCGTTTTGTACCTAATATTGTGCACTCTTATTTCTTTTCCGACAGAAAACAAATCAGCGCAATGTAATAGTCCACATAAAAGAATGTTTATATCAGGACGGTGTGAGCAGGAGTGCTTTGCGTTCCCCATTTTCTGTTCTCAAGTAGCAAGAAATTTAAAAAAAAAAGGCTCTCTGTTTTTTTTTTTTCTTTTTCTTTTTTCTCTTGCTTTCTCCAGTTTCAAATTTAGAAAAACACCAGTAATTTTGCGCCCTCGTAATGACAAAGGGAAATTACATCTCAAGATTGCATCAACAGCCAGTGTGAGGCTTTATTTATTTAAACTGTTCTGCTATCTGAATCCTCGTTTCAGCTAAAAACAAAACAAACAAAAAAAAACAAAAAAAACAAATTACAGACTATGGTGTTCTCTATTTCACTCGAGCCTCCACTGATTAGGATCAAGTCAGATTAAGTGCTTTCTTTCGCTATCGCCGCGATCAAGAGACGCGCTAATCAGCTTGTGCCAAAAAGCGGGACGTTATTACGGCTCGTGTTGTGACAGCTGCCGTGGCGCTAACCTGGTGGTCGGCGTGTTAGTGTTGGAGTTCAGCTCCGCGTTGCACTATTAATATGGCCGTAATAAGGACCAGCCCCAGGGATCCATTCAGACAGTCGTATGGCTTGGTTTCCGTGTCGTTACGAGGGAACACGTACTCCGTCACCGGTCTGTGCCGTGTTTTATGTGGAAGGACCTTTCTGCAAGACCGTGGGGTTGCTATGGCGACGAATGAAGTGAACCGGAGCGTTTGGGTGAACGGTGGTTCCTGAAGTTAAGGAAACAGTTCGCAGTAAATGGTGAAAGAATGGATCAATCACTCAGACAATATGAAAACAAGACCCAAGATAGGCATTTGTTATTGGTAACCCTATAGATCAGGGGTCTCCAATCCTGTTCCTGGAGGGCCACCATCCTGCATGTTTTCCTTGTTTCCCTGCTCCAACACGGCTGATTCGGTGCTTAAATGACCTCTTCAGGTTCTGCAGAAGCCTGTTAATCACCCATCGATTCAAATCAGGTGTGTTAGATAAGGGAAACAAGTAAAACTTGCAGGATGGTGGCCCTCGAGGACCAGGGTTGGCGAGCCCCTGCTATAGATCAACCCGAATGTAACTGTTGCTTTATCCAGACATCTGGGTTTTTTTTATCCACATATTTTTGTTCGGGTAGAGGAGATAAGTGCTCCATTTTCCCCAGCCATACTATCCAGAACCTCCTGCTTTACCCGCACCGAGGATACATCGTCCCTCCTGAGATTTTTAGGGTTAAACCTTCAGAGGCCTCCTAATTAGATACCCGAACCACCTCAGTCGAGGAGCAGCGACGTTACTCCGAGCTTCCCTCTCGATGTTGGAGGAGGCTCGTTTCAGTCGCTCCGTTCTCCCGGTCATGATCCAAACAAATGATCCCCCCCCCGTAGGGTAAAATGGCCTCAGATATGCTGCTTCCTTCATTTGCATTTCTGTTTCACACAGATTTAACCAGCCAAACCTGAAGCAACACACTCTCTACTCATGCTCTTACCCTGACACGTATGTTTTGACGAGTCTTTCTTATGACATGTTGTTCGTACAGAGCACATTGTTGTAAAATTAGTAGAATGCTGCGACAAAACATCTTTTTCAACAAAGACCTTAGGTTTAGCATAGGAAAACATCAGCAGCCGAGACGTTAACATGAGCGCGGGCTCCGACTGCAGTTCGTCTCCGTTCAGGCTGCTAAACCCGGCCGAGCGCCTGCCTCCGGTGCGCCGGCGGGCAGCTCCATCAGATAACGTGCAGCAAAAGAAGAGGAAGGGGAAAAAAAAGAAAAAGACCTCCTTTCCTCTCACACAAGACAAAAATCAGCCTGTTGTTTCTTCTCTTTGACCTCAATTACTACCAGGGCATGTGTTACTAAAGGGGCATGTTGAATCATGTCTGCTCTGGGAGCCGTGTGTGTGTGTGTGTGTGTGTGTGTGTGTGTGCGGTGGTTTGTATCTTCCATGACTTCGTGTGGAAGGGATTGTGTTCATTTGAGCCTGAGGAGGCTCCGTACAGTAGGTGGGGGGCCAAGGTGCATTAGTCTTGGCTGAGATGGTCCCCCGAGTGATGCCGAGCCTGTGGGTGGGTTGCAGAAAAGAGGGAGAATAAAACGAGGAGGTGTGTGTGAGTGTGTGAGGGGGGGGATAGAGCACTGAAAGGAGAGGAAAAAGCGAAACGATGTCGGACATGATTGGAGCTGAACGACGCCTGGTTTGCTGACACGAGCCGCGAAGACTCACCTCTGGCTCCAACCACCTAACGGAGCACCAGTTTGCTGATTGAAAGCGAGTCCCTCGCTTGGCTTTGATTACACACAGGCGAGGAGGAGAAAAAAAAAAAAAAAACGGTAAAAAAAACTATCAAAACTTGCTCCGAATTGAAGACGTTTTGAAGGACTTTATTTTGAATTTATTTTTTTACCGGAGCTGACGCGACGCTCTCCTTTTCTGAAACAAACAGCTTCTTACACCTATTTGCTCTCCGATTGGACATTTGGGCTTCCGTAGGCGCTCTTCTCTACAACACCGTCTGGAAAATATCACCTAATACTTTTGTTCAGGAGATTAATTTACCATGAAGGAAATGGCCAATTCAGAAAAGCGCAAAAACCGCTTCGGCTCAGTCGATTTTGGAGATACTGAGGCCAAATTTAGCGTGGTAGTAGCTGAGAGTCATCCCCAGCTGTGATAGAGGGAGATCGCTCAGGATCCTGTTTTAAAGGTTCAACCAAAACATTTAGAACTCCATTTATTGATGCTTTTATTTCTGTTCCTGGATAATTTTGTGCTCTGGGTAAAAAAAGAGCCTCTGAGATTTTCCGGCCTCAAGGCCACGTGTTTAACGCCGTTTATCCGGGAGAACAATTTGCCTGAACTCTATCTGGCTTTGAGATAAGTAGATAAATAATCCCCCGTGTATTATCTCCAAAAAAAAAAAGAAAAAAAAAAAGCTGTTTTCTTTTTTTTTTGCCTCCGTCTTGTTGGGTCGTAGAGGCCGACTGGATCCTCCCTCCGCGCACCGGTTTGAACCGAGAAGTCGGCCTGGCGGGCTCCCGTCGGTCTAATCAAATAACCGGTCCCAGATTCATGGGCTAATTAATCACCGGATACCTCCAGTAATTCTCGGATGGAGGGGAAGAAATAAGGAAAAAAACGAGACATTTGTTGAATCAGCTCCTTCGCCGTCTCCTCCTCCCTTCTCTGCCCGTCTCACATCAACTCGATGAAGTCAGAGTTCATCCCTCCCACGCGAACACAAACCCGCAAATATTCTCCCGAACGAAATCGTTTTCATTTTGACGAGAGACGAACGAGCGTCGCGGATAATATCCGCAGAGCCCTTGGCTGAGGCGTCGAAGCACCCTGATCTGTCCGAACAAACTGTTCGTTCTCGTTGGGCAGCTTGGAAAATAAAACTGTTAGGAGCAGCAAGCAATGACTTTCGGTAGCAGAACGAGTTTAAAAAATAAATAAAGTAATGGAAATCAATGGGATTTCGGTGAAACGCCGGAGAAAACCCGTCCGTCTTTGGCGCTCTGCCGCTCCGACGTACATCACTGTAAAAACAGCATTCAGAGTTTAAACGGGTCACAGGAAGCCGGACTTCCCGTGTCCGAACTGGGCCTTCGACAGGCTCCACGCTCGTGACACGATCGCAGTTTGAGTTTTTTCCCGCCGAGCATTCGACGCATTCCGGTCGGAGCGCCGATGAATTCCTGTTAAAGCTCTGCGGGGGGAGCGCCATTTTCCAAATGACCATTTTTCCTCTCTGACCTTTCCGTTGCCCTTCTCAGTGAGTAATTGCATGCTGTTTTTTTTTTATTTTTCTTGACGGGGTAATTGTTTAGAAGTTCTGTCGTTTGCAAGCATCCCAATAAAAAAAAAAACGCTGCCGGAGGCTCTGAGAAGTGACGGACGTGGGCGCCGCCGTCACAGTCCGGCTCAGCTGAGGCTACGTTTTCTACCTTTTCCCCTTTTGCTTTAAATTTTATCTTTCATATCGAGCAGTGCACTTGTCAAAAAGAATTATCCAGGGAGGATCTGCTGTGCTGGAAAAGAGATCCGGGCTGCATATAAATATTCCTCTAAAGTCTCCGAACGGAACACACGGAGCGGCTCAGACGGGGTTTTCTATGAGGCTAATTTCGATTTTCAACGGATCCGACAACAATGTGTGCAGGTGTACGGCGACACGTGTGAACGGGACAGGATGCCGGCTCCGGTACCTGAGCAACCCGAGCCCTATCAATCACCCCCCCACCCCACCCCCACGGCCACAAATGTAATTAAACCTACGGTTGTTGACTAGCGGCGTAATTCGAGACATCACTGGCGCTGGTTCGCCGCCTTACATTAGAGGATTGCCGCCGAACACGGCGTCGTGTTCCCTCATGTTTTTTCAATGCTTCCTCCAGGGACGCCAGCATCGGCAGAGCCCTCGCCTTCACGTGGATTCGCTCTGGGTTAGAAGGATCGTCTCTGTCTCCAAAACCTTGAATCTTGACGCCTCGAGAGGATTTGGTTACAGCAAAGATAAAGAGCAATAAAGACTGTAGAAATAGACAACACTTTGTATATAAATATATATTTTCAAAAAAGACAAGGTAGACCCTTGTTTTAAGGGACACTGATCAGTTTTACGCAACTTCAGATGCACCGATTGCAACTTTCTTTCAGGACGATTCCAAACACCGACTTTTTACGAAGCTTTGGCTTGCCTATGCCGATTTTCTCCGGTTCTGATTTTGCTCCAATAAATGAGCTTAACTACTTATCTGTTAGGTTAATTTGTATTTATAAGTAAATATTTCCATGGGGAAAAAGCTTGGATTTTCTCAAAAAAAAACAACAAAAAAAACACATCAGGTTTTGGCATTTTCTCTTCTTCTTTGTCATAGAAATCGTCAAATAGTTTCTTTCTGATTGTTGAGCAGAGGTATTTGCAGAAATAAAATCCACAGAAAGTTATTAGGAAAAAAAAAAAACACAATTCATGTCAGGGGGATGGGTGATTTCTGGACTCCAAGTCGACTCATGGAGCTGAAAATCGTCCGATTCCGCCCGCCGACCGAGCATCATGTGTTTTTCCAGATAAAGACAACCAGAGCACTCTTTAAAAGTGATGTTTTTCTTCTTTATGAGGGTGGTGGTGGGGTGGGGGGAGGTGTTCATTTTTAAATATACATCAAAGTTTTGCTTTCAGTAAGTCCGACTTTTTAAATCCGTTTCTTAAATCATTCTCTGAATCAGTAGTTCGCCCGATGGCGCTGCTCTTTCTTTGGTCTTGGCCGCTTTTCCTCCCCTTTTTTTTTTTTTGCCTCATGGCTTTTTCCGAGTTTTGTGAAACCGTTTCACGTTTCTGGCGTCTTTGGAGGAAAAAAAAAAACGAGAAAAAAGCCAACTCTAACAACTCGACAGGCATTGAATCGTATTTTATCACCAACACGGTGACTTCCTGTGAGGTGAGGATGAAGCATTTCTCAGGTCCTTCTCAGATATATATTTTTTAAAATTTCTATTCTTTAAAACACGACTTTCCGACACCAACACCCACGATACCAAGATTTGCTGCGGATAAAAAGCCTTAAAACCATTTTTTTTTTTTTTTAGTTTGGAACAATAAAACGACCCTTAAACCACGTAGAAAGTGCAAGAAACGAGGTTTAGAAGAAAGTTTTGGTGCAAAGTTTGATTGGAAACTATTTACCGGCTCCCGTTGAGTTTCTTTCTTCCAGCTTGGTGGCAGAAAAAAAAAAAGAAAAAAACACGAGAATCAATAAACAATTTGTCCTCTTTTTAATCAAAGTAAATGTTTTTTAAAACTAAGTGCACCTGGCTGATTCCACCCTCCCCCTCCCCGTCCCCGTCCGTCCGTCGTCCCTTTCTCTCTGCCGTCGTCTCTTTCAGCAGAAGTTGGGTTCGATTCGCGCCGGCCGCTGTTTTGGAGGCGGAATAAATCTTCCCACTAAGAGGAAGATAATTGGTAGCTTTCATCGCCGCATTGGAAATAATTATTCCAATCTGTGATGTTTCGATGGCAAGTGTGCTTTAGTGTGTTGGGGTTTGAATGATTTATGAGGCAAAATGAAATGACACGATAATGAGGGTCCTCTTCTGTTGTCTCACCTCGTCGCGCCGCTTTGTGTCCGTCGTGTTTATCTGAATATAAAGAGCCGTGCTGGGGTGGGAAAAAAATAAAAAAAAAACCCAACAACTTGGGATGGTATGGATTTTTTGGCTGCCTCGTAACTTTTTTTTTTCGAAGATTCTTATCCATCAGGAACAAAGAACCGGTCGCCCCCTCCTTCCTCTACGGAGCTTGATGTCAGCGTCCTCGAGCCCTCGTGATATTAGACAGAGAGGCAGGTTGGCGTCGCCGCCGCACGTTTTCGGTTTTCCAAGACGTGCAATTGAAAGCGACGCGCGGGCCGGAGCTCCGACGAAGAGCCGAGGACCTGGGGAAAGTTGACGGGAATATTGTCAAACCACGAGCGAAGCTTCTTTTTTTTTCCAACTTCCGGACGAGTCGCAGAAGGGCCTGAATCCCGAGCGGGTCTCACAGCAGGATGGTTGGATATGGAAGGAAAGAGGAGTTATGATAGGAAGTAGAAGACTCGTTACTTGAACTCTTGCATCCCGTTAAATGAATGACATGAACCGCGTCATGATCGTTTCAGTAAAGCTTGTCAATGAAATATAAGTATAAAAATAATTAAATGACTTTTTTTTTATCGCTTGTATCCGTGTTTCAGTGTCTTTGTCAGCACAATAAGACAACAAGTCAGTCTGTGCTTATAAAGATGCACCGATTGCATTTTTTTCTTGGCCGATTCCGATTTCCGATTTTTGTAAAGGTCTCACCGACTGATGCCGATTTTTTTTTATTTTTTTTTTTCATTTGGCTTAAATCTGACTTTTTTATTTGCCCATATCGGACAGTCTGAACATAGTAAATCTGATTTTTTTTTTTCAACTCGGGTAACTTTCATACGTGCTACAAATTCGGCTACATATTCGATGTTTTTTTCAAAGCGTTTCATCCGACTCCTTACTTCACTGAAGTATCCAAATATTGCTATTATCAGCTTAGAACTTCTCACGTCATCAGCTACAAGACATCGGTCTAGTTGTCTTTTTTTTTTTCTTAACTTGTTTAACTAGGAGTCCGCACCAACGCAGAACGTCAGCGTTGGCGTCGGACTGTGTCGGCATTGGCGCGACGGCGCCGTTTCTCTCCTCCACGTTCGGGGCGCCGCTCCCACCAAACAAGCGCGACGGACAACGTTCCAGTCGGCTCCGATTGCTCACACCCGAGCTCGTTTCTCCTTTTAAAGTCCACCAGGAAGCTGTTCGGAAGCTTTCTCCTGGACGACCCTTGAACTTCAGTTTCTCTCATTTCCAATTTTTTTTTTTTCTTTACCACCGCCGTGTCGACCCGGTAAACTCCATCCGCTCACGCCCACCTTGACCAAAAGTCGAGGCGAGCTTCTGCTCCTGTCTTCCCTGACGACCGGATACTTTGAGTAAATTTAACCTCGCGGCAGCGCGAATGGAGTGGGCGATCCTGGAACCCTTCTTTCAGACGGCGCCGCCCGCTCTTCCCCGAGAAGATCTTCGGGGAGTCGTCGGCCGCCGCCGAGGCCAACGTTCGCGGGCTTACCGCTCGCTCTCCGTCCTGTCTGTAAACACGGGACGTCTCCCCGTCTGCTCGCCAGCCCGAGCCTCCAGACGTCCGTGGGCTCTCGCCTAAAAACGGCAACCCACTCTTGGCCGACGCTCGGTCCAGAAGCCGTCCCAGCCATTTTTTTTTTTTTACTCTGCTGCAAACAGGAGATACACGAAAAGATCTTTTGTTTTTTTGACAAATTGACTCTTGTTTTTGGTTTTGGGCCAAAGACACCTCCTGACCCTCTGCCTCCTGCCTGCATTTAGCCCAGATGAACTATCGTCACCC
>NC_051436.1:8841246-8853290 GCF_001649575.2 Kryptolebias marmoratus
TTTTTTTTTTTTTATTAAAACACAGACCTGATGACAGATTAAACCGACTCACCTCTGATTTCCTCGCCTGTTTCGTTCGCGTAATGATCAGCTCACGTCCTTGCGCTCTGATCTGCGTCGGCCCGGCGCTCCGGGCCCCTCGAGGGGCCTTCCGCGGTGTTGTCCGTCCTCCCGCTCTGAACAGCCAGCGTCCCGTCAGCCCACAGTCTGGAGACGAGGACGGATAACCTCTCTGCACATGTCTCCACGTGGGGACCTTTTGACTGCAAGTCCCTCCGTCTCTTCCTGCGTTTTCCTGTAGAAACATTCACAAGTTTATACGGCAGAAGCTCTGAAACTTAATATTTTTAAGGCTGCTTTATGCATCGAGAGCCCCGTTATTGTGAGCCATTCCCTTTGCAGTTTACCCCTTTCCTTTTCTGCAATCATACCACCGCCACATACTGTTTTATTTTAACCCCCTCCGGATCAAAACGTTCAGCTCAGACAGGAATAGTTGTCTTTGTAACTTTTATTCTTTTTGAATTATTCAACTTTATTTACAGTATTTTTAGAAATATGATGATATCGGAGTTCTTTTAAAGGCATTGTTCTCTGAAATCTGATTCACTCGAGTTTTTGTCTTCTTGAGCCACTTTTAGCTTCCAGCTTCCATCTTGCTAATTTTAGCCTTTAGCTTCGCTTTGCTCCTTTTAGCTTTCAGCGACAGTTTTGCGCATTTTCAGCTTCTAGCTGCTGTTTTACTAAGTTCAGCTTTGGTTTTGTAGCTGTTTTGCTATTTTTAACAAGTTTTAGGAGCAGTTTTAGTTGTTGTAGCTTTGACCGTTTAGCTACTTATCATTTTCTTGATTTCAGCTTCTGTTCCGTTTGTTTTTTTTTCCTTGAACGATTCAGTTAATGATGAATTTGTCAGTAAATTTCAGCAAACTCCTCCAGCGCTCAGCGTTTTCACCGAAACGTAATATAAAGCCTAGTTTTTGCACACTGACTGTCGGTTTGAGGCTTATTTTTCAGTCTGTTATGCCTCTTATTCAGAGCGCCGGCAGCGAACGACAGACACAAGTTGTGGTTGCCACGGTTACCTGGCAGCAGCGTTAACATTTCCTTCCTTATCGGTTCATTTTTCTTTTTTCATCCGCAGTTCGTCACTTTAGATTATCACTAAAGCTCATCTGAAAAGGACTGCCGGGTTTTGACGGGGAGGAAGTCGGGGCGTCCTCGGCCAGTGAGCTTTTTTCGTCCCGCTGACGTAGTTTTCTTTGCTCCGCAGCTTTCAGCAGAGCGCCCATCCCCATGGCGGTGGTGAGGAGGGAGCTGTCCTGCGAGAGCTACCCCATCGAGCTGCGCTGCCCGGGCACGGACGTCATCATGATCGAGAGCGCCAACTACGGCCGCACGGACGACAAGATCTGCGACGCCGACCCGGCGCAGATGGAGAACACGCGGTGCTACCTGCCGGACGCCTACAAGATCATGTCTCAAAGGTAACGGGCCTCGACCGACCTAAAATATTCCATTAGAAATTCTTTTTTTTTTTTGCTGAGACATGTATCTTTATTCATCCTCCTGTTGAAGTCCTGGTAAAATTTGGTGAATGTTGTGGAAAAGAATGGAGTAATACAGCAGGAACTTGAGTCAAAGACAACGATTCGAATGGCAAAAAGATCCAAATTTAGCCCAACATGTCCAGTAAATGATGCTTTAAAATGACACCAAGCCTTGAAGCAATAGTTCTGTAGGAAAATGAACCATTCATACTTTAGACAGCTGGTTGAACGACTTCAGTTCAAATTTTGACCGGACTGACGAGCTAACGGCTAACACCACATCTCTGTCTCTGTTTTATAAAACTTTACGCTGCAGTTAGTTTCACGTTACACAACCACTGCGGCAGGAATCCTGCCAGAGCAGCCGCGGCTCGCTAATCTAGCCGTTTGCGCTAACCGTAGCCTCCTGTGTAAATAAACACCTCGAGCTACGACCACATCGAAACCGAATTATAGCCATTTTTGTCTTTTCTGAAGGCAGTAGGCTGCGGCGGCCATCTTGACTTGGGTTGGCTCCAAAAGTTAATCAGCTGTAGACGCACGTTTATTGATTATATCCTAAAAAAAACCCAATAAATTATGTCCGGTGGTCCACACAGACACGTGCAAACAGCTTCGTTGCCCGCCTTTCAGCACAGAATCATCATAATCTGCAACCCAAGCGAGGGAAGTCCTGTTTTATGGCATTAATGCATCATCACTGACACTTTAAGTAATCAAAAACACGGAGACAGACAACCTGACTTGATTGGATTTACACACCCTGGGGCCTCATGCTGTGCTGTAATCAACCTGAGTGGCTGTGTGTATAAAAATAAAAAAGAAAAAGAAGAAGTTGAACAATAAGAAGTCCCACCTGAGGTCTGCGAAAGTTGAGCCAAGAGCAACTTTTTACTGGAGCAACGTTTTGTTCACGGTCTGTTGATTATCAACCCCTTGTGAGTGATTAAAACCTGGATTTGATTCGACCTGTGAGCTACAGATGTCCTCACTGCGGGTTTGCGCCGTCCGAACACCGATTCATAAACAAATCCGTCACCATCGTCCGCCGCCGCGATCGCCTCGGTCTGTCAGCAAAACGTTTCACGAACCTGTTTTTTTTTTTTTTTCGGAAAGTAATCACTGGACGCACATTCACGAGACCGGAGCCAACCCGTGTCAAGATGGCCACCAAGATGGCCAATCAACTGTCAATCTCAGACACTGAGCTCGATCTCGGCGCGGCAGTAACCTGGGGGGGTCGTCTCCGTCGCGCGCTCCGAGCTCCTACAGATGCTCTTTTGAATCCTCGGCGATGCGGGGGTCCTTCGCGTGGTGAACGCCGCCGCCCCGCCCCATCCAGGAAACGCTGTTTCCTTTTCCTCAGCTCGTGCCGTGCTTGACGAGCCGAGTTGCCACGTCTTCCTCTAGTCCCCCAGAATTACGACCCTTCCGCGCAATAAAACCCGGGGACACGGAGACCCATTTGTCTGATCGGGCTGAGTATATTCTTTCTCTGCCGCGGCTTCGGCTGCGTAATTAATGAGTAACATTAAAGTTATATATAAATACATATATATGCAGGTTTTGAAATTGTAACTAAGTCTGAAGTTTCAGAGGAACGCCGAGTTCCGACTGGACTAAATAAACATTTGGTTCCGTTGAAGGGTGTGTGTATGGGGGGGGGTGTTCGTTCTAACGACGCTTCCTCATTCCTTTGAGGTCAAAACAGCCTTGAGAAATGCGACGGGATGGGCTTTATCTAAACTGACTTTTCGACTTTTTTTTTTTTTTTTTTCATCCTCGCTTGTTTCATTTCCTAAAGCCGAGCGCGCGTCCACTCCTTTTTTTCCCCGTCCGGGGGGGGGCTTCAGCTCCGTTTAGGACGACGAGCTCCTTCTTGAGGACCGCTAATGGACGCTCCGGCTCTGTCAAAACAATTGCTCTATTTGGCTTCTCGGGAGTTCTTGAGATAATCAGCTGCGTGGAAAAAAGGGA
Organism: Kryptolebias marmoratus; assembly: GCF_001649575.2. NCBI lineage: Eukaryota > Metazoa > Chordata > Actinopteri > Cyprinodontiformes > Rivulidae > Kryptolebias > Kryptolebias marmoratus. Next base: position 8,844,771 of record NC_051436.1, read on the forward strand.
TGCCGATGGTTCAAAGAGGGGAGTTCGAAAAAAAACAAAACACGCCGTCACATAATTGATGCACCCCGTCGCCCCCCCCTCCAACCACCACCTTTTTTCTTTCTCCCACTCAGACTGGAAAATCCCCGCAGGAATGAATCAACCTGTCTAAAGGGAGCACAAAGTGCCGAGAAGAAGTAGCATTTGATTGCTAGCAGGGGTGTTTAAATGATGCTCAGAGATAAGCACGGATTCAGAGCCGGGGCCCCTTTTTTTCTCTTTGGTGGAGGAAGTGGATGACGGGCTGTGGGTGTTATGCACTGCGAATGTCAAAAAAAAAAAAAAAAAAAAAGACAGATCAGGTGAGGGGATTCGATGATATTTGCGACTGTAGCGACACAGCTACGCATTAGCGAGTGAAGGTTAGCACAACAAGCGCGCGCTGCCCCCGACCTTTTCATTGTCGAGCTGCCGGAGCCGTTGCTAAGCATCGGCGGCCGAGCTCGTTAGAGCTAAAAAGGAAAACGAGCACGGGAACAAAGTCATTTAGCCGAGAAACTCGTCTTTTGAGACGAGCGTAATTTCAGTGAGGACGGCGTGAAAAAGGGGGGCTTCTGGGAAAGAAGGAACCGCTAAACAATGCTGATGAGCGTCTTTGTTCTTTTACAGTGAGACCCCCCACACCCCACCCCACCCCACCACCTTGTCTCGATCAGACTCGCAGTCATGAAGCGAACTGTAAATTCTTAAAAAAATCATCATGAGATAATAACTTCTCTTCTCCGGCTTTTCTGCTTAATTGTCTCGAACGGGCCTCCGTCAGCTGGGATGCAACCGTACTCTGTCATTACCAGGTTTTTTTTTTTCCCCCCGGTTCTTTTTCCCGCTTCCTTTCTCTCCTCTGTTTATCATTCCGTATGTTTACGCGCAACGTAATGGAGTGATTAGAGCTTCTACATGACTCTAAGTATCCTAATTTCCACTGTAATTGTTGTTTCTATGGGTCCTTTGATTGCTTGGCTAATGTCTGGAAGCATGTGAAGAACACCAGACAAACAAAAAAAAAAAATGAAGGACTTCGTCTCTGGATTAATGGGGTTTTTTTTGGACAATAAAACCAACGGTCGCGGTCAGAGGTTTGCGTACGCTAATCGTGCGCATTGATGTCATATTCATTTTTGGCTTTGAATACTTGATTTGAGCTGTTGTCTTTCCATTACGGGGCGATGACGCAACAGAGTCCTCCAGTGGCTTTGAAAGACAATAAGCGTCTGTTTTTAATTTGCGGTGGATTTTCTCCAGACCACACAGGGTCAAAATTGACGAATACTTCGGTAAATGTTACTTTATGTGTTTGTAGCCATCAACGTCCCTCTGGCATCATTCTGGGTCCGATCTACCAACTGGTACCAAAGTATTTCCAAACTGGTTAGCTTCCCGGCACAGATCGGGCTTTTTAGGCATTGTCCCACAAATTTACAACCGGCTTTAGGTTGGGACTTGGGAAGCTCAGTGTTAGCTTGTTTTATCCGTTCCGAACCCATTCCCGACGTTGGTGTGGCATCACCGAAGCGCCCGGTTGTGTCAAAGCTTCGACCGTCTGGCACATCGAAGAATTCAGAGCTAGCCCCTCCCTCATCGTTCTAACCACAGCGTGCAATTTGCTCGTGCAACACGATGCTGCCGCCACCATGCTTGATGGGTAGATTTTTATAAGTTAGAGAGGCTCACCATTGAACCAAGCTTGTCATCAATGGAAAACGGGGGAAAAAAATATCTTTTCAGGAAGGTAATGATCTAAAAATGTAAGCTGCATGTTAGGATACAAGCAAAGCTGCTCTGATGTGATAGATTTAGGTATATTTTAAGTTTATTGTGTGGCTCTTCAATCCTTTCCCAAATCCTACTTTAGGTGAATGTATATATATAAATATACATATATATATTTCAGCCTGTGTGTATAATTATAACCATGTGAGAATTAGAGAAAATCCACAGTAAATTCAAACCAACTCTTGGTTTTGAAAATTAATGAGGTTTAATTACTAAACTTTGCTAAAAGAATGGTTCAAATCAATAAATAAAAGCCCCAAATTTCAATGATATTCATGTTCATGACTATATATAAACAACTGACCCCAACTGTGCAATTAGACCTGTGTTTTTTAAATGCATATTATCATACCGAAGCCTCTAAGCATTCGCTTGATAAGGATAGAAGGTTTTTATGCTAAACACTGTGCCGAACTGAAAGAAAAATAAGCTTCTTTTCACTTATCGGCTCACGCGTACACACCAAAGAGCAGAGTAGATTATCAGCATCCCGAAGCTGTCCTCTCCATCTGCAGCAGTGACGGACACCGTTGAAATTTCAAGCGGGCAGAGCGATGCGATCCGTAAGGAAATATAAATGCTTTATATAGGAATGGTAATCAGTCTGGCTGGAGCAGCGGTCCTCGGAAACAGCATGAATCAACACTTTCACTTCACGGTGGTGACAAGGCCACAGAGTGTACTCTGACTCACTCACTTAAAGCCAACTTCAGTTTTTATTTCCTTTCATTTTATTTATTTATTTTTTTACTCCCCCCTCCCGTAAGCCATCCCTATTTCTCTGGTACGTTTCAGTTGTAGTGAAGTATGAGGTGACGTCTTTCTCTTTGGAAATGTGAGTGCATCAAGGTTTAGGAGCCAAAGTTACACAAGAACACGAGTCGGTGCCATGTTGTTCGAGTTGAGCCGCGGCTGTTGCTCTTTGCTGGTTCACAACGAGATGTTCAGGGATTGGAATGGATGTTTCAAGACAAAATACTCTTTGAAGTGACTATTATTTGATCATTCTTTGGTTAAAACCACTCAAGGTATTTGAGGTACCCTTTATGTTTCCCCACAGCTGGTATTGTGACTATTTGTAGTCCTTCTAAATATGTTTATTGGGTCTTTTTGGCTCCTGCATCAGAGTAGGACGCACCCCCGTCGGACGGAGAACTCAGAGGATTTACCCTTTAAGGATGACGCTACAAAAGGACTGGAGTTTTCCTGTTTATTCTAATAAGGACCAGCGTTGGGACTTCTGTCTGCAGCTTCTTACGGATGAAGCCACCCGGAAACAGGAAGCGTCGACTCGTATAGTGTCTAGGCTCCGCCCATTACAGAGGGCCTGAGCGCATCATCACGTGACGTCAGAGGCTTTTTTTTTACGTGTAGCCGGAAATGGCTTTAACTGGTCCAAGCAAATGTAACCTTGACGTGTAAGCATGTAGCAGCTGATGGAAGGTAGCTTTTAATACAGCAACGAGCTTTAAGGCATCCATAAACTGATTTAAACTCTTAAACACTTAATTTTACACATAAGACATATCTAACATGACATAGGGGGGGTTGTGATTGGGTCTATACATAGACATATGTTGACTGAACGAACTGAAGCCTCTTCCAGCACCGGCACCATTAAAACTGGATTGGTAAAGCAGACAGAGCTGAACCTGCTCTGTGCAGTTTAGACGGGTCTGTCGTTCGAGTCACGGCGACTAAAACTCTTTCTTGTCAATGTTTGTAACGCTCTTTTAAACTTTGCTTTAAAAAATGCAACCAAAGACCCATAACACACCACCTAGAGCAATGATTCCAAAAGTTGGGGTCGGGACCCCAATGTGGGTCACCCAACACCAAGTAAGGGGTCCTTAGATAATCTCCAGACATCAAGATACAATTAAAACCCAGTTTTTATGATATATTTACACCATAATTATTACAGAGAATTGAAATACAAGTCATTTAATGATTTAAATAATAGCAAAATGGATGCTAAGACTGTTTGTGTTGTCATTATGCCCTTATTTAATTGGATCCTTAGCATTTTTGGATATTTAAACAGCCTTTGTCACTTTTATTTTATGGGTCGGAAGCTGAAAAGTTTTGGAACCACTGACCTAGAGGGTCCTCGTCGGGTCCTCACCGCTGTCGTCCACTCTAAGCTGTTTTCATTCAGATGGCGCCAAAGTACTGCTTTTTCGTTTTGTTAAAACCAGCCATTAGTATAAAAAAGAAACCAAATGAACCCCGACGCCAAACGATTTCTTATATTCGATTAGTAACATACAGTGGAAAGCAGTTTCACGTCAGGCGCGATAATCTGAGAATGACCAACGCTGGCGCCGGTTAGGTCGCGGTGACAGGCAAAGCCTCGCCGTTAAGCGTTCTCGCCGCGCCCCGTAACGTGCCGTGCCGGCTAAACCTGGAGGCCGGGCTCACATCCGTCACCCGGGACATGGCAGCTCAATCTGCCTCCTCCAGCCGGTAACTAGGAACACCGCCCCGACGTTCAGCTGTCAAACCCGGCCTCTCTCTGCTCCAAGTTCAGTGGATACATAAAGGCCTACTTCGGTGAGGAGTCTGGTTCCATTACGGCCTTTTTAAGCGTAATGGGTAATGGGTCTGTAATGCGTCTTGAAACGATGGTTGACTCGCACCACGCGGCGGCAGGAAGAAACGAATGGATCTCCGTGAATAGCTGTCCCCGTCTTTGTGCTTGGACGACGACGCCTGTGCAGAAGCCTCTGGATAAACATGTCCCCTATAGGTAATGGCGGGCTAACTGTGCTGTAATTGAAACACACAAGCTATGATTAATTTGGCAGACTCTGACATCATTTGCATAGCTTGTACACACATGCTGCAGCCTCTGATTTTTTTTTTTTTTTTTTTCTTGCCATTGTCCCTTTTCCCTTGTGGGATATTTTAAGAAGTTATTGTTTAAGGCATCTCGCCAACACATATCTAGTCCCGACTGGGTGAAACAGCGTAGAGGAGCAGGCTTTTGTGCTATCAAACAGCAATGACCCTTTTCTCATCAAAGCCAGAGTGTCTTTTTTTTGTGTGTGTGTGTGTGTATGTTCCCCTTTTCCTTTCCCCCCAAGGCGGCGTGGCCTTCACGGCCAGTAAGTACAGGCTATATCTAAGCTATATATCACCTTATATCTCAGCAGACCTCGGCAGGCACCTTAAGGGACAGCTGATAGCATTGTGGCAGGCTTGTGCACGACCCCTGAAGGAGAGAAGCAGGTCAGGATGGAGCAGCGTCCCCTCCTCTCCAGCTCATCCGAACCTGCACCCCCCCCCTTATCTGTCGGCGTGATCCTTTTGTCATCCCTAGCGCTCTGTGTTTCCTTTTCCCCCTGCCTCGCCGTGTCATCGCACTTGTCGTTTCGGCGAACAAAGACGAACAAAACATTTTTTTTTTTTTTTTTGTCTACAAGCTCCTTTTGTCTTTGCGCGCGCGACACTAACGACGGAGGTTAATAGACGGCGCAGCTCGAGGAGTCCCGCGAGGACGATGAAACCAAATGAAAAGCAACCCGGTGATCTGAACCTGCCGACCAACGTGACGATGCCTGACATTTTGACGGCGTTCCTTTTTCTTTTTTTCTTTTTTTTAACGAGGTCTGCGCGGCAAACAAATGCTCGCGGGCCGATTGCTTGCCTCGCGGTCTTGGGGCGGACTGAACGAGACAAATGAGTCCTCTCTTGTTGGGTAGAAACCTGCTGACGGAGGGACAGGAATGATTGAGGGGATAAAGAGCGGTAAACAGATGGGAGGATCCTTCCTCTTCTGGTGACGAGCCTTCCCATATGCACCAGTTCTCATTACCCTAAGCTTCTGACCTCCTTGAAGGATTGAGGATTGCACCAGATATTTGCTTAAGAAAAGGTTTAAGGAGGGGTTGTTTTCTTTTCGTCCTCATTTAGATTTCGAAAGCGGTGTTGTCAGTGGGGTTGTTTTGGTTGGGAAAAAACCCATCTGAGCTTCACTCAGCTACGACCCAAAATGTCAGCTTTCTTCCATAAAGCCCAATGGACAAGTTTCTAATGACATATGACACCATTTGGATCTGTAAATCGTGCAAAAAAACCTGAAATAATAATTAAAAAAACAGAAGTAAAAGCTGTTAGCAGTGGTTCATAGTAACCACACACCTATTCACTCTTTATAAAACAGGCAGACAGAAACAGAGTATAAAGTAAGCCTTAGAACACGCCTCAGTCTTACTAAAATGTGTTGGTTTTTTTTTGGACTAATGTTTGTCATCCTTCATTTTTTTTGTCCAATCTTTGTACCTCAGCATTTGCAAAGGTTTTTTGTGTGTTAAGACACCTAAATCTGACCTATGAATCATTTAGACATAAAGGTTCCTAAACTGAAGGTATGGACCAGTGTTCTGGCCGCACATCCCAGATAACTGAGCAGAGTCGGTTTCAAATCAGATCTTTTGCTAAGAATAAGCTAAAAACTTGGGTAGCTATAAGTTTAACTTTAACACCAGCCTGTTACAAAGTCAAAAATATATATATTATTATATATTTTTTTACACTTCACAATATACTGCCATGGTCATGGTACAAGGACTGAACAGAAAGTGAGTGAAAAAGCAGACAAAATGCAACAAAAAGGAGGTTTTATATATATATATATATATATATATATATATAAGAGAGTGCAAGAGAGAGACTTAAGGTGGTTTAAAACTTTTGCACATGGCTGTTATTACTTGTCAGGAGGACCCGGTCTGTGAAAACACCTTCTGCAAGCTTTTAAAAACTAAAAAAAAGCAAAGAAACAAAATTAAATAATGCAGATGAAATGACCATCATTGTCTCAACTTTGGCTGAGGCTAACTTTGTTACCATCTGCACACACATACACACACACACACACACAAGAGAGCGTCTCTGTGGGACTTAAAAAAAAGCAGCCCGGAGGATCTGATTAAACATCACGTCAGGTTGAATTCTGGGAAAATGTAAGATTTAGCATTTTGGGGTTTTTTTGGAGCTCAACCTAAACCTCGATCAACTTCAACAAATGGCGAAAGCTTTAAAAGCGGCGGACAGAGTGAAGTATACGGTGTCGGTGGTGATTATATGTTTGCCGTCGCTCGCTGACAGCTGTCGCCTACATTCGGAGAGATTATGATGCTGAGCGCACGTGACGGTCTTTGTTCGTGCACGACTCCTATCACCCAGCCACAAATGGCAAAACCTGGTTTACATTAAGGTTTGCATCAATATTCTTAACGAGCAGCTGAGTTAGCGAGGAAATAACATGTAGTTTATTCCAGAAAGTGCTGATATCATCCAGATTCCAGGCAGAAAGGAGTCTTTGTGTTTAATGACATGGATCAGCTCAAAGCTATCGTTGCGTCTTCAAACTGTTCATTCGGGCTCCACCGTTTGGCGTCGCTCCCTACTGGTCGGAGGCCGTAACAAATTTTGCTGGATGATTAATTGTCTCAGAAATCATTGCGATAAACAATAATATCGTTTGGAGGCTGTTTTAAACTAATGTAATGATAAAAACATAATAAGGGCAAGTACATCCTCTCATAGATTAATAAACTTTACTTTCAAAAGAACACTTAACACTGGAACTGGAACACAAAATAAACAAAACAAAAAAACTCAAAATGGACTCTAAGCCTCTGTCAACAAGGAATGCACTTGAATAAAAACTTAAAAAAACAACAACCTGGAAATAAAACCTACATTCAACCAAAACAGTTCAGATTATTCAGTCTGTAAACTAAACTGCCCTTCAAAAAGTACTAATCATTAGTTTTATATCGAGAATATCATTTAATATCAGTACCAAACAGCGTTTCTTTAGCTTGCTAACTCCAAGCTACAAGCCGAGGCGCCTCAGCTGGCTAACTGACGCGATAGCCCACGCCCCCCTGACGCTAACAGAAAGGGAGGGGGTCAGTGAAGAGCACCGGAGCCTTTTTGTCCTCCGGCGTCTTCCGTAGAAAGAGACAGAGACACGAAGGAACGATAACGCCGATAAATTAAACTTATCGATTTGAATTTATCGCGCGATGCATGGATTTATCGTTTATCGCGACAGGCCTACGTGAGCGACGAGCACAGCGTGGGACAACTGCCTATCGTAACAGGGGAGGGGGGAACAAACGAAGAAGCAGGAGATTTCGCCGGCTAGCATGAAAGCTCTGACGGTCGGAGGAGAGGAAGGATTCCTTTAGCCGCGACGCCCGGAGAGTGACGGGGCGCGCTCGGAAGTTCTTTTGGATTACCGCGGGAATTTAAGCCCACCTTTCCGTCTGCGCGCGTTGGCCTCCTGCCCCTCCTTCCGTATCCCACTTTTCCGAAAGAGTTTTTTTGTTTTTTTTTAAACCAAAGAGGTTTATTTCCTTCACAGTTTAGTCCTCTTATTTTTTATTTTTTTCTCTTCCTTGCGTTGGATGACATCACCTGACATTCATTATCCTGTCTCATTTTTTTTACAGCCCCCCTCCCCCCCTGTCCCCCAGCCGTCTTTGTTAGGAACCTGCCACATTCAATTTTACCCAATTAGTTGCTGTAAATTTTCAAGCTGGCAGCCCATCAAGTCAGCCGGGAGGATGGGGAGGGGGGGGTCTCCCAGACGTGGCCGTACAAGACTCTGTGGTGATTAGAAAGAAGAAGTAAAAGAAAAAAAATAAAATAAGAAGAAGCCTGTTTCAGGAAATGGGAAATATTTAAGGACAG
>NC_051436.1:8853451-8855718 GCF_001649575.2 Kryptolebias marmoratus
GGAGCGAATCGCTTCCTCTTAGGAGACGGAGATGAAAGAGGAGCCGACTGACACAAACCGAGGCTCCCCCTCCCTCCCGGTTCTTCTTCTTCTTTTTCTCCCAGCTCCTAAGAATATCCCTTCCACTTTATTATCATTATTATTTCCCCCCTAAAGGTCTGTTAGAGAAGCCCAGAGGCTTGGAAGTTTTTTTTTTTTTTTCCCCTTGATTTCCTTTGTACCTTCACGGGGAAATAAAGCAAACAACACAACAAAACTGAAGCTGATCGGAGGGAATATTTTTGTCGGATTAATGGCGGGGTTTTAAAATGTGCTGATGAAGGAGTACGACAGAAGTAGGAGGGCTCGGTCCGTTTGTCGGCCAGGGGAGCGAGTTTCATTCGGATGAGTCCAAAACGCCAAAGAAAGGGCTAATTCAGGGGGGAGCAGGTGGTTAGTCGTGAAGCGGCGAGGCTCCTCGGCTTCTCCCGTCTCGCTATCTGATATTGGCCTTCCCCTGCGCTCCCATCGTCTTTTCCATCCCTGTTCTTTTGGCTCTCCTTTTTTTCTTTTCTTTTTTTTTTTTTTTTTTAATTGGCAGCTGGGAGCAGCCGGCGTACACATTTGATGTCTGCCTCTCGCACTTTTCTTGTTTTTGTTTTTGACTTAAAGTTCTGAATCCATTACTCGCCGCCGCGGCAGAGGCGAGCAGGCACGTTTTTATTGACCTTGAGCGAGTTTGCCGGGTATTCATTATCCCTCCCACGAGATAAAAGCAACATCCCTTAAATGGGATGAATTCCAGATTCTCTTTCGTTCCCCCCCCCCCTAGATAACCACCTCGCCGTGAATTTAATGCCCCTCCGACGGCGTTCCTCCAGATTGAGGTTAGTTGCTGTAAAACGGTGGATTCGGCGTCTTGACACTGCCGATGTGCTTGTAATTAATCAGGTACAGGCACAGAGACAGCTCCAAAATAAGGTAATCCAATTTAAAGTGTCGTTCAAATATTAGAATAAACATTTTCCTTCAGATACTCAAACGTGGGGACATCGTCTCTTAATGCTTCAGCTTCTATGGCAACGTTAAGACTTCCTTGTCTTAATGTATTTCATCACATCACCCAGTTTAAAACATGTGTTAGAACTCAGATTCAGGCGTAATACACAATATTACTCAGATAATGAACTGGTTATATTACTTCTTTTTTTAATTAAATATACAACAAGAACCTGTTGCCTATTAAAACTGGAAGATAACTTTCCTATCGCAGTACATTGCGTACTATGTTAACAATGGGAAGATGTTGTAACAGGAAATAACACTCTGTGATGTCATGATGGGTGGAAAAGCAGGCGCATCAAGAGCGCAGACTCCTTTTCAAAAAGGAAAAGAAACCAATTCATTTAAAATAAACACAAAACAAAGGCTGACGTGGCTGCAAAACCAAACATAACAAAATCCAAAAACTGAGACACAAGATGAGAGGGGACAACCAGACAACGGACCAGCGAGTAAGATGACCGGGTTTTAAAGACAGGAGGTCATCTGAAAGTATACATTATTATGTAGTAGGATATGATACAGTTCAGTACACTGCTGTATAATAAGATCCAATAAAATGAGACACCTTACAGAGATGTCAGGTAATAAATTAGCTGCTACTGTCCTCAATAAGTGCCCGTTTTGTGATTTACATTGTGTGGACTGTAGAGGGGACCATGGTCGTGTGCTGAAATGGTTAATAAACGCAAACGGTGTCAAAAGAAAAAAATAAAATCTCATTTGGAGAATCTTCGGCCGAGCTAAGAATGTCTCCTTCTCTGTGACATATTCGTTGTCGCCACCTAGTGGCCCGGCGTGGGTAGTTGAGTGTTTTTGATCATCCACCTGGCCGGAGCGCAAAATACAAACATTCATTCATTCAAAAAAAGGTGTCCGTATTAACGTCCATGTGGCCTTGGACTGAACCCCTCATGCTCTGTATTCTCGGTCGACCCTCTAACCACCTTTAGTTAAAGGGGCGAAGACTTCATTGTCGGACACACACTTTGAAGTGCAAACTCTTGGGGATTCAGCCCCCATTCTGTCTGAATTCTGTCGGAATTATTTAATGACAGCTCACTCCGAACTGTACTTCTTAAAAAAATCTTCATTTGAACAGCTTAAACTGTAGAGGCCGGCGGCCCCTCAGGGTCACCGCTTGCTCCCCCCCCCCCCCCAGCCCGCCTCCGAACCAGAGACAGCCCACATCAGCACCCTCGCCAGAAAGCATCAGAACAAGGGAC
>NC_051436.1:8855724-8864888 GCF_001649575.2 Kryptolebias marmoratus
CCTTTTTTTTAAATTTAGTCTGAAAGTACAAACTTTTGACACGTAATCATCTAAATGAAATTAAATGCCTATAAAATGATAAGCAGTCTTGTAATCAGGGTTCATTTAGTGAGCTGTCAGTTGATGCAGTCTTCTAATAAAACGGCTTAAACAAACTGCTGGAGTGTTTTTGGCAGCGGTTGTGTTATTGTCGCATATAAAATCAAGCGTCTCTTAATTTCGCCCGACCTCTTTAATGACTTCAGTGAAACAAAGACAAACAGGAAAATTACTTAATGCATAAACAATCCAAGTTTGGTGCCGAGTCAGTCGAGGAGCATTGCGTTTCGCCTCGACCGACAGAAAGACGGTACCGCTCGCGTCGGGCGACCACGCGTTTTTTTTTTCCACTCGTGACTTCCGCACGCCGCCGTCGACAGAGCTCTTTTAAAATGTATGAGTCCTGCAATTTGACTCGCCAGGAAGATCATGATTAATCGTCACACCTTGTGGGTTTTATATCCCACTTCATTCAGGCCTTTGGTGCAATCCAAGGAGTCATATCTTTTTGCGGCGAGCAGACGGCTTTTATTTCCTGTGATAGATTGCCGAGTTGCCGGGTTTGTAGCTCTGTTCAAAACCGCCGCCTTGTCTTCTGCAACAATCTATTTGCTTATCCTGAAAATATAAATCCAAACATCCATCTCCTCCAACTGCACGTGAATTAGATTAGATTTCATTTCATTATTTTTTTTTTTTTCCCACCTTGAGTTTTGTACAGGATACCCCGAATCTGGGGTAAATAGGGATTTCTTTGCTTAAAAATACTTTAAAGATGTAGAATAACAGCTTCTGTACACTGTAGCGTGACGTGTTATTATAACCTCCACCAGGGAGGTCATATTTTTTGGTAGCGTCTGTCTGTCTGTGTGTACAAGATTCCTCTAAAAGTTACGATACGAATTTTCACGACATTTTCAGGAAACGTCAAACTTGCTACAAGGAACAAGGGATTTAGATTTCGGCGGTGATCCGGTCAAAGGCCAAAGGTCACAGATCTGCTCTAACTCTGCAGCTGGATAACAGGAAGGTTAAAGCTCCACAGCTGGACGCCACATGGGTCAGGGGTGATCACTGTTGATTCCAAGACGGCAGGGTCAAATGTCAAGGTCACAAATGACCTTGTCCTCTAACTATGCAACCATATAGCTAAGGAAAATTAAACTGCACAACTGGACACCTCTTAGGTCAAGGGTGATCACGATGGATTTCAAAACCATTGGGTCAAAGGTCAACATCACAGTCGACATAGTGCTCTAACTCTGCAGCAGTTTAATGTAGGAACGTCAAACTGTACAGCTGGACGCCTCGTGGGTCAAAGATGATGCCTGTTGGTTTCAAGGTTCATGGGGTCAAAGGTCACAGGTAACCCCTCTGTTCCCCTTCTGTTTCCAGTTGTGTTCGTTGGTTTGTTTGTCTAATAACTAACAGATTTGGAGGAAATCTTCAGGAAACGTTGGGGCTGACCCAATAAACAATGGATTAAACGTCGGTGCTGATCCAGATTATGATCCAGATTGCACTATTTTTTTTTTTTTTAATCCCGCCTTGGCCTTGATGGAGGTTTGCGCTCTCTGAGTGCTTCCTAGTTCAGGGTTATATGTTCATCACCCGCTGTTAGCAAGATCTCCCATGAACCAGTGGGCAGATTTTAATAAAACTCATCGGCTGTACACCTACAGCTGATCAGCGCAACTCGATTCAAGATGGCCGACACGCCAGGTCAACCTCAGCGAGCACATAAGTGACCATAACTCGTTCAGTTTAGCAGAAGTTGAACTAAAATCCATTGTGGTAGTCGTGTGGTAGTCATCCCCAGCACATATTCAGAGCGTTAACAGATCCCGCAAGAGCTTTAATTGACATCCTGACACGCAAGGCAGCGGGTGATACACAGTCCTTCAAGGGGATGCTCGGTTTTAATTTTTGAGGCCGTTTGTTCCCGGGTATTGATCAGAAACGAGTCATCCTGAGGAATTCAGGCTGCCACAAAGAGAGTGCAGTCCCACTGAACTGATAGACGGCTCAAACTGCTCGGCTGGGAAAGCCTTCAGTCATTGCTCAGCTCAGCATTACAAGACTCTCTCTACCCACCTTAATCCTGCTATCTCCCCGTCTCTCTGTCTCTTTCCCTGTCCTCTCAATTACGGTTCGACTCGGAATCCCCGCTTCCCTCCTTATCGTTCCTCCTCCAATGCTTGGTTATAGTCCCCCCTCTCTCCTCCCCCACGCAACTCCCCGTTTCACTTTAATGTTTCTCTTCTTCGTTGTTTCCTCTGTTGCGTCACCCTTTTTAACGGGCTTAGGGCGGGCGTGGACGAGCTCCCGCAACGCTCCGGCTGCCGCCGCCGCCGAGGCGGGGAGTGCTTTCGACACGTGCCCTCTGACCTCGGCCGAGCAAATCCAGGGAAGCGAGACGAGGAAGCGGCTTCAATTTGTTTACCTCGTAACTCTCCCATGGCAGCGCACCTCGGACCTGACCTCTCTTATAAGACCGGTCTTGTTCATGGCCCTCCGGTTAGTGCTCCTGTTTGCTTCTCCCGATGTGTTCTGGGATTTACCAACAATTTTTTGCGTTTGCATTTACCTTATCTTCGACTGGGGACCAAAAAACAAAACAGAAACAAAAACCCTTGAATGCTTACTGTTTCTAGGAACAGATTTTGGTTGAATATTTTTAGACCTGAACCATGCCTTTCAGTTGAATCATTACAGCCATTAAATCCAAACAAAAACACTGCAATTTTCCTTCCATTAGATCCCCAGATCCTGGGCCCAGCTGTGTGGCTCAGATGAAATACGGGCAACACGAAGCCTAATATATCAATCCTGGAGCTGACCGACCGATAACACTCTCCCATAATCAATGTTTCATGGCGCAATTGCATAATTCACTTTGATCTAGCCCCAAAATGTTGAATATTCATAGTTTGCACCATTTGGACTGGTTGCATTTCCAGTAGGAGCACTCAGCAGTTAGTTCCTGTGTCCTAAGGAACGGGGGGAAACCGGAGTGCCTGGAGAAAATCCCCCCACACGCACAAGGAGAACATGCAGACTTCATACAGAGCGGCTGATGTTTGAACCGTAAATTAGGTGATGTCAGGTTAGGTAGCTGGATGGTTTGGACCCAAATTGCAGACACACGAAGAGCTCCAAAGAAAAACTCATTTATTCGAGAAGGAAACAAAAACAAAGGGCTGACGTGGCAGCAAAAAAACTGAATCACAAAAACATTAGCAGTACCGGGAACACGAGGATGCATCTAGCAACTACTCGCTATCGTTACCTAAAACTTGTGATAGATTTGAATATTCTGGAGAAAAAAAAATTCCCAATCCTTTTCAGATATTTCCCCCTAGATGTCACCTCAACAAGATGTGAAGGATTTTCTGTTTGGCAGGAAGTTCCTTCATTGGTTTTGCATGAAGTGGAGGGTTTCCTGTTGGTGAAGGGGTCTGGGCTGGTTTTAGAAGGGTTTCCTTGACAGAACGTCTTCATTACTTTCGGACTTCGACCCTCAAGTTCATCTCTAATGCTTCCTTTTTTCCTATAAGGATTGAGGTGTTTCGTGAACTGGAAGCTGGCTCACATGTATCAGCTTCAGTAAGAGATCCTGAGGTTCGGGACTTCCGGCAACATCGCCACTTGCAGGAGAGAGAAATTGGAAAAGGTTTTTGTTTTAAAATGTATAAAGAAAAAGTATTACCATCCTCAGGAGCGAGAGATCAAAGCTTTAAATTGTCTCAGAAGTCTCAATCCTGACAGATATAACTTAGTTAAGTTTACTGAATATTTCAAATTCAAGGCTCATGTCTGTTTGGCATTCGAAACGCTTGACATGAATCTACAGGAATCCATGAACAGAAGAAACTGGAGACCTCTAAGGGTAAGTGAAGTTAGGGTGATGGCTCATCAAATGTTGGTAACTCTGAATGTGTTGAATCAAACCGGAATCACTCATGCAAATATAAAGCCTGAAAACGTTTTGTTTGTCGATCAAATCTCTCAGCCGTTCCGAGAAATTATCTCCAATCGTTTACAGTCTCTGGAAGATTTTCAGAAAATATCACCAAATGCACTGAGCCATGGTTTTATCACAATGGATCACCTTGCTGATGCCAATAACAGCTTTTATGTGACCAATGCACATCAAATATCAGTAAGAGTCTCGCCATTATGATCTAAAATTCCTGCTGCGTCTTGTAGATGTTTCTGCATTTATATCAGCAGTCAGAACCATAACGGGATCAGGATGTGTGGGACTTTTGGTTTCCTAATCCGGAGAAAGACTGAGTGGGCTCTTAAGTTGGCATCTCTCTAATATTTGATGTGCATTGGTCACATAAAAGCTATTATTGGCAACAGCAAGGTGATCCATTGTGATAAAATCATGGCTCAGTGCATCAGCCGGAGGAATCCTGTCAGCTGAATTTATTGTCAGTGTACTCCTAATAAAGTTTATAAATGATTTGAGGTCTTCCAGTTCAATGGGATCTTCAGTTTTTGGTGATATTTTCTGAAAATCCTCCAGAGACTGTAAACGATTGGAGATGATTTTCTCTGAACGGCTGAGAGATTTGATCGACAAAAAAAAACGTTTTCAGGCTTTATATTTGCATGAGTGATTCCGGTTTGATTCAACGCGTTCACAACTACCAACATTTGATGAGCCATCACCCTAACTTCACTTACCCTTAGAGGTCTCCAGTTTCTTCTGTTCATGGATTCCTGTAGATTCATGTCAAGCGTTTCGAATGCCAAACAGACATGATCCTTGAATTTGAAATATTCAGTTAACTTAACTAAGTTATATCTGTCAGGATTGAGACTTTGGAGACAATTTAAAGCTTTGATCTCCCGCTCCTGAGGATGGTAATACTTTTTCTTTATACGTTTCGAAACGAAAACCTTTTCCGATTTCTCTTTCCTGCAAGTGGCGATGTTGCCGTAAGTCCCACACCTCAGGATCTCTGCAACGTTGTAAACACTTGACTTACCCTTAATCTCAGCACCGACTTCTGCTTCAAACGTTGATGTTTCGGCACAGAAACCAGGCGTTTACGGGATCCTGTCGAAATGTGAGGCTGCTTTCGATACAAATGTTCACTTACTTTGGATTTATTCTTCGGTTAGTGTTAGTTAATTGTTATGTAACACAAAACTATGGAGCTTTAAGGTGTTTTGTTACATTAGGAATGTTGTTTAGACAGTCTTTTCTGTCCAAGAGCTCTCATTTTGATTTCCCACTTTATTAACTGAATTTACCTTTCAGTTTTTCAGCGCATTTCAAGAATCTCTGAGACAAGTTTCTGCCTGTAGTTAAAATCTAACTAATGGCATCGAGCTAAAACTCACACAATTTATTGCGTACATCAAGGAGGTTAAAACCAAAAACAAAGCCCCTGATTGGACGTTGTTACATTGGTCTAAGTTATTTGGAATTTCTTGCATTTCGTGTTTTCGACGTCTGGCGGTAAACATTGGTTTTCCCTCCATTTAACTTTGTCCCTGAACCCTGGACCATCCAGCTTTGGGTCCTGTCTATTTTTCTTCTTCTGTTATTCCAAAATTGTCACACCGGAGCATTCAGTTGTTACTTTTCCAATCACACAGACGCAAAATGAATGACCTCATTGATTTAATTCATAATTCTCAATCAAAGCACAGCATTTTTTTTTTTTTTTATCATCATATTAACCTGTTTATCTCAGACCAAAGCCCCAACTTATCACCTGCTCTAAACCCGCCACATCATCTCGATTTGATTTACCGATAGGACCGCGCACTTTTTTCAATCCCCGCCGCTTGTTTGTTTCTATAAATATATCAATATTGTGTAGTATTTAGGTGGACAGATTGTGCAGCAGACCAAGGAAATGTCTCTCCCCCTCAGTCTCCCCCCCCCCCACTTATTTTCAGCGGCTCACACATTTGTTGTTTTTTTTTTTTCCCCGTTGAGGTTTTTGTCTGCATCTAGAGTGGCCTCTCCTGCCGGCCTCAGACTCGCTTGTGAAAGCTAATTATGCCGGGCTATTTTCTGACCGGGGAGCATGTCAATATTACACAGTGGGAGAGCTCTCACATGTCCTGCGCCACATTCTTATTCATGAGCATTAATTCCATCGATGGCCTCCTCGGCGTCTGGAGCGTGGCTGTTTCGTACTTTGGTGTAATTTTAAGGAAAGCCGTTATATTTCGCTGCACAACAAGGGAGCGGGCCTCATATCGCATGGGCCGTCTCCACGTTTAAAAGTGGTGCTTCGAAACAAAGAATGGGTTTTTCATTTATTTATTTATTGTTGTTTATTTTTATTTATTTCTGCGGCAACACAGTTTTTGAATTGGATTGGAATGATCTAGGGTTTATGAAATTATTTTTTGGCCCACAAATATAATGGTTTACTATGCATTAAAATCTACAACAACACAAAAAATACACTGCCTTTTACTCAGTCATTTAGCCCCGGGGCCAGATATATATTCTATACCTGCGCTACAGTTAAATGAGGACTTCTGCTGAATGCAGTTCTAACCATAAAGATATCTATAGTTTATGTTCAAAATTATAATTTCCTTTTTAACCAATTAAATGTGTAAAGCCAGAATTTGACTGGGCTGTGACTGTCGACAAACAGGAGTCTCCAAAATGTCTCAAATCCTTCGCAATGGTTACCAATCTCCTCGCCAATCCTGCAACTTTTATTTTAAGCTAGCTAGCTAGTTATTAGCAGCTAGCCAGTTACTTGCTAGTTGCTAATAACTAGCTAGTCACTATTTAAAAAAATACTGAGCTAGCAAGTTAGCAGCTTGATAAGGTTTCTAGCTAAAGGACTTTTGAGCTAGCTATCAAGCTACAAGCTAGCTTAGTAGTACTTTAGCCAGTTGCTAGCTAAACGACCAGTTTACCAAGTAACTTTAGTGCTAGGTTGTCATTTAGCTGTTGACAAAAGCATATTTATTTTATTTCCCTGGATTTATTGACCACTTTTAAAAAAATTATACAGGATTGAGTCATAGGTTGGAGTTAAGTCTCTAACAAACAAACAAAAAATTATCAGAAATCCCAAGAAAATGTTTGTAAAGACCCGTTTGAAAGATTAGAAAGAAAGTTGGACTCTGTAGAAGTAAAATATGGAAAAATAAGCAATGACTCGTTACTTTTGGGCAGCACTGCCCCATACGTTTTGCCATTTTTTTATAAGCGAATGCAAGACGAAACACTTTAACAGCACGACCTTTTACTGTTCGATCTGACTTTGTCATCTGCTTGAGTTTTAAAGGACTATCTCCAATTCCATGTTTATCACAACAGATAATCTGTGTCGCAACAATTGTGGTCATTTTCACCTATTAATCCTACTTATAGGTTTGTTACTAGCAAAATACCAACTGACTAACACTATAGCTGCACTGATGTTGCAGATAATATTTCATTTGTGTTCCCAGTAAACCTGTAACACCAAGCATTTTTGTGTTTTTATATGAATACAGTAGTTGAGCTGGGTTGCTTTATCTCCCTCTAAATATATATATATATATATATATATATATATATATCAACAAACCTGAGCAAAAACACAACCTTGGTAGTTTGGGCTGTAGTGTTTGAAACGATGCCCCCCAAAAAACGTACGACTTGAAGTTGATATTTCTTTGTGGCAAGCTGGGAAGGTTAGGTCGAATGCTTGCGATCCCACTTCCTGATTCCGCACCGCCACACAAGCCTCCGCTCGTGTCGTGCTGTACGTGCTGTAAGCGGAGTACTGAAGTTGGGCCCCAGCCGAGCAGAAACAAACAAACAAACAGACAGGATGACACTCTCTGGACTTTGTTTTTTTCAGCAGAACGAGGTTCCCCCTCCTCATCGGGCCGTACCTCAGGAGACCGGTTGCCGTAGATCGCCAAATGTCTCTACGGTGGTGGTGCGTGGGGGCGGAAGATAAGGAGCACTTTGTCACCTAAAGGGAAAAGGGGCCGGGGAATTAGATCGGCCTCCGTGCTCCTTTGTTCCCTCGCCCGCTCACCTTGACTGAACTCAGGCTTTGTTAAGCAAAAAAAAAAAAGCGCCGCATAAATCTGAAGTGGTCATACTGAGCGTTCATGAATTAAAGCACCAGAGAGGGGTTTCCATTAAAGGAAAAAAAAAAAGAGCCTGGACTTTTGTTCTGTTTTAAAACAAAACAAAAAAAAGGAGGCATTATTGTGCTTAAACAATGAGCTGATTAATTGGGAAGTCAAGCCAAAGATGATTTTAATGGGTTTTCAGGCAAAAGTGGTATTAGGTTTCAACAACATTTTTTCAGATAGTCGCTCGAGGATTTACTTTGTCTCTCCTCCCACTTTGTTCTTTTGTTACAAACGCTTTTATTTGTTTGAGGAACAAAGCGGAGAGGAGTTCTCGTAAAACTCAGGAGCGATCTGGGTCTGGGTCTCAAATACCTGCGGGTTTTTCTGGAGGATCCAAAGAAGGCCGTGACCTCACAGAGTTGAGTTACGGTCAGAATGAGTCTGAAAAACAAAGAACTGCTACATGTGGTAAAAAGAGATCATATCATAAATCATGTTGCGTGCTGTTGTATTAAAACTCATCAAATCGTATATATTATTATCTCATAGTAAATTGTAGTATTTCATGTTCTAACATATTGTATTTTATAGTTTTATATTGTATGATATTGTATTATAACTTGTTATGTCACATTGGATTGTACTGCATCGTATCATATCATCATATATCATGTCATATATTATCATATCTTATATAATATGATATGAGATATTATCATATCTCATATCAAATTTTATAGTCCCATCTCATCTTTTCTTTTTTTTTTTAGTTGGCCTCCCTTCTCCCCTTACAGTCATCCTCTCCACACCATTATTGAAAACTATTTATTCTAGTGATTATCAAGTGGAGTGTTTATTATATACATATATATATATATATATTTTTTTTTTATTATAATATAGAAAGAAAGAAAAGAGAAAGAAAGACTACAAAATATAAGATGTATACACAAAGAGAGCACACGGCAACACGGCAAGCACCTGACCACTGTCTGTTCCCCTGCAAAGAACATGACAAAGCACAGCATACACATGAATATACCTTCACATATCTA
>NC_051436.1:8865736-8866584 GCF_001649575.2 Kryptolebias marmoratus
CAGGCCAAGGCCCACCAGGACCAGAGGACCCGAGCCCCACCGCGCAGGCACCAGGCCGAGCCGACACACACCGAGCGCCCAGCCCCCGACAGCGAGGGCCCCACCCGCCCCGGCAGGAGGCCGCGCGACAGGTCCCATCTCATCTAACATATATCATATCATGTCATCATCTCATACCTCATATCATATATTATATTGTATCTTATATCATCTTATCTAATTTATTATCATATATCATATCATATATGATAACAAATTATATAGTATATCATATCTCATCATAATGTAATCATATCATATCATACTGCATTGTATGATGGATCATATTGTGTCATATATCATACTGAATCAGATCATATACCATAGTGTATAGTATCGTATATTAAATCTTATTGTATCATATAATATAAATGTCATGTCTCATACCGGATCATATCATATTGTATCATATATTATATCTCATCAAACCATATCTCATCTCATTCAGGAGGGATTTGTGACAGAAGGGTGGCAGCAAAGGTCTAAGGAAAGGTGAGAGCAGCCATGTTGGATGGTTTGGAGAGCATACAATATATGATGTGAAATATCATCTTATTATATATCATAAAATATCAGGTCAAACTATAATATATGGCATCGACATCATCATCATCATCATCATCATCATTCCATTATTATTATTTTCTAGGTTTAAAGAACTGAATGGAAATCTTCCAACAGCAGTGATGCAAATTTTAGGTTTTAATTCAAATTCTGCTAGTCTTATAGTGGCAGTGTGCCAAAATTTGACAGTTTTTTTTTTTTAAACTGAAAACTCACTCCCAAAAAAAAAAAAAAAAAAAAAAAAA
>NC_051436.1:8866974-8871333 GCF_001649575.2 Kryptolebias marmoratus
CTCATCGATCGGTCAACACAGGAATATTTGATTGTTGCTCGGGTGGCTCTGCCAAGGCACTCTTCTTCATTGCAGCGTACCGTATGAATGTACCAGAGGAAGACCGAGCCGGAGCGGCGCTGCTTTGAGTGACTCGCCGCACGGCAACAACAGTCCTTTTCTTTTTGGGCTGCCCTTTGGTTTCAACAGGGAGGGGAGGAAAAGGGGGGGGGGCGGGTATTTTTGAAGCGCCAAAACCATATGGCTTGTATAGATAAAACCGTTTCGCTATTAGAAGCACCTATTTGTCTCTCTTGTCATACGAGGTAATTAGCGGCGAGACACGCTTCCAGAAGCCCGAGCACCGTGGGTGACCGTTACTGAAGCAATGCAGGGTTTTTTGTTTTTTTTTCGGCTTTGGCAAAAAGAAGAAAAAAAAAAAAAAAGAAGAAGGGAGGGCTTTTGAAGAAGGAAGGAAAACGCTGGAAGCACAAACTGGCCCGAGTCGGACATCGGAAATTACCATGGTGACAGCGACTGGAAATGAAAAATCTGTGCTTAAAGGCAGGCCTTGGTGTGTATGAGGGAGCGTGTGTGTGTGTGTGTGGAAGAGAGAAGGAAGGAGGGGGTCTTAGCCGTACGGCGTTCTTATTGATTCCTGCCTCGATTCTGGATTAAGTGAACGGCGCTTCGTGCGCTTTGTTCAAACCGATCTCGGACTTTCTTTGAGTTTTTTTGTTGTGTTTTTTTTTTTCCAAAAAACAAATTCGAGTAATGGTCCTGAGGACTGAGTCCAATCTCTTTGTCGTCGCTGAGCAAGCACATAGAGCTTTGCATCCCCCCCTTGATGCGTTGGTTTGTTTCATCCACGGCAGACGTCATTTGATTTCTTGAAAAGTCAAACAGGCGGCCTTCCTGCGCCTGCGTGGTTCTATTTGCTGTCCGGTCCCTCTGAAGGTCTGGATGGAGATCCCCCCCCCCCGCAGAGACGCTCTTGAGATGAGCTTAAAGCCTCAGCAGCGAGGGCTCGAAATGCTGACCTCGCTCGGCCTGTCACTGGAACACTTCAGGTCTTAGACCTCGATTCTCCCCCGGAAGCGTCCGCTTAAATCACGCGCGCTCAGCCTCGCACATTTGACACATTCTTCACGACAAACTACAGCTTTTTTTTTTTTTCTCTTTTTCTTTCCTCCCTCCTCAACATGTGCCACATCAGTATCCACAAGGACCGGGGCTGTAAATGACTCCGTCCTCGCTCTCGCTCTCGCTCTCGCCCGTCTCTCCCGGGAATGAGGCTCAGCCAAAAATGGCTCGACGGGGCTGAACCCCCCCCCCCTCCGAGGGGGCCCAGGAGTGTTGGGTGCCTTCGCTGGAAGATAAATCAAGCATCAGCCGAAAGATATGGATCAGCATCATCTGTTGGCAAGAATAGAAAAATTCATCTTGGAAATCGTAAATCATTAGACGGACAGGCCCGAGCGAATGAGGCTGAAGCAGAAAACAGATCGATCTGCGGACTTTCCTGCTCTTTTCAATCCTCCCTCCTGCCTTTTTTCATTCTTTTAAAAATTTTTTTTTAAGTTTTCTTCGCAGGCACCTGGAGAGATGCCGCGGGGCGCCGTGATTTACATACAGCCGGATATTAGTTGGGTGTTTTTTGTTTTTTTTTTGTTATTGTTATTGTTGTTTTTGACAGCCGGAGACGTGTAAATCACAAATTCAGCTCCATTTGCGGCAATTATTTGCTTTAATCGGGGGAGATGATTGGTTTGAAATATTTTGATTGAGCACGGCCGTCACCGCGGCCAAACCCTTATCTTTGCAGGCCTTCACCATTTTAGGTAAACTTCTTGACATCCGACGAGTACTTTAAGTCTCACGGTTTTGTTTGAAACTGTTAATCCTCTGAAACAAATCACCCGTTTCTGGAAAGGACAAAAAGAAACAGTTCAGTTTGGGACTAGAGCAGATTTCAGGGATTACTTCGGATGTTTTGGAGTTGGGGTTTTTGTGGAAAGGCACGTTCTCTTACATAACCTTTCCACAGAATGCCGATTCAGGAGCTCTGAACTATCCTTTTAGGCGCGTTTATGTTAGAATCGTCACAGCTTGTATGCCGAGTTGTCTCGTTTTCAATGCGCCGACGGCCACGCATTAGAGTTTAGTCGCCGTCAGCTGTTGCTCCGTGTAAATCACCCCAAATCGTTCGTGATAATACGGCGTATCAGTAAACTAGCAGAAACTAAAGAAGAGTGGAGCACAGAAGAGTCATTACTTATTGATGTTTGCCCCCCGCGGTGCACCGCGTTGCTGCAGTCTTCCTCGATGTTCGCATCTGCGCGGAGCGTTCGGAAAACCAACACACCGGCACAGTGCGTCGTTCTCCGCGGGGACGGCCGAGGAAAACCGGCGCCGGTGTTCCTGCGGGGGGACGGCCGTGCCGTGAACGATCAGCGTGTGAACAGAGGAGTACGATTAATCTGCAGCGAGACGAACTCCCAACAATCCTCCAAATTAATTATCATTCAGGCCCGGG
The DNA here is from genome assembly GCF_001649575.2 of Kryptolebias marmoratus. Lineage (NCBI taxonomy): Eukaryota > Metazoa > Chordata > Actinopteri > Cyprinodontiformes > Rivulidae > Kryptolebias > Kryptolebias marmoratus. The sequence continues at coordinate 8,869,490 of NC_051436.1, forward strand.
CTTTTATTGTATCATTTAAACAGTACGCTGGCAATAAAAACACTCCCTCCTGTTAGAGCTGTTATATGGGATTTACATTTGGATCTGTACCTTTTTTTTATTTTTTCCCCTTTTTTCTATTTTTGCCCCAGTAACATCGGACTTGGAGGGATGTCGCTCCTCCATTGCTCTCCATGCCGGTGCCAAATTTGGACTTTAATTGAATTCTGGTGCGCACAGCCCGATGGATGTCTGCAACATCACAGATTGACCCTTCAAGGGGAGTGAGGAATTACATCACCTAATACCTGTTGTGTCCCGTAAATAGATGGATTCATTTCAAAGAGGCCGGCCGGGTTCATGTTTGATCTGCGTACGTAGGGGTTTTTCCAAATATCCAAACCCAAAGAGGATTTTTCTAAGTTCTCACACTGAACCGACGCGGCCCCTCTATGATGTTGTGATTTTTATTGGTTTGTTTTCGGCGGAGGAGTGTGTCGAAAGCGACGCCTGTTCTGAATACAAAAGTTAAAAATTAACTTTCTACTTTTTATTCACATGGTGAATCTTTATCCCCATTTTGAGCCTAAACGTCTCAATATTCAGTCATTTTCATGTGATTTAAATCAGTTTACTTATATAAGATAAGTACATTTCACCAAATTACAACAGAGGTTGTGTCAGGGCACTATATAGACCCTAAGAAAATAAAAATAAATTAATAAACACTTCATGCTTTTGACTTTTTGATGGGAAGGATGAAACAGGAAAGCAGCTGCTCCTCCAGCTCCACTGGGCGTCTGTATTTACTTTACTTTATATATTTATATTTATATCTGTATCAAACAGATCTAATTCAAGTCAAGTTCGCATTTCTGTTTAATCTAGTTTGTTCTGAAGTTGTTGGGGTTTTTTTTTCTGTGGTGCAGAAATTGCAGAATTGAGCACTGAAGATTTCAAGGAATTCGCTGGAAAATGGAGAGCAGCTGCGGAATTTGTTATTTTGCCTTCGCCGATCTCATGCGTTCTGCTTTTTCTCAACAACCCAAGCGTCTTTCGCGGTTCGAGCCTTTACATTTTGCAGTGACGTCCCCAGTGAACGCCGTTTCCGATTCGCACTGACGAGCTAACGGCTAGTCTGAGCAGGACCGGGACCGAAGTGGGTTTGCCGTTTTTTTTTACGACGACTCCGATCTCCAAAACCTTTCATTGCGGTTCGAGCAAACATCGTTCTGTAAATCTTTTTAGGGCCGACGGTTTTGATGGGCACTTACATGGAGTTCTGTGGTCGTTTGAAGCTGCGGGGGAGCGGCGGCAGCAAGCTGTAGCACTTCCAGTAGCAGGCCGGGGAACGTGAATATTATTCCATTTCTGCCAAAATATTTATGTAATGTGAAACTGACAGCAATATAAAGGGTTATATAGGAGTGTTTGCATCAACCACGATGAACGTTTTCAGCTTTTTTTAAAGACCGTAGCGATCCACTTTGGTCTCGGCTCTGTTTGATTCGTCGATCTGGTCAAAATAAACTCTATTTTGTCAATAAATTTAAAAAAACAAAACAACCTGTCATCAAACCAAGCTTGTGTTTCTACCTTCGGCTTTACGAAGCGAAAGCCTTCGGCGATGAATCCCTGAACGCTTCGAGTCGACACAGATCCTCGAAATGCCCGAAGAGCCTGGAGTCGAGTCGGTCATCTTCTCCAGAACCCGTCCCTAAACGTTGCTGTACCCCCCCCACTAGTTTGGGATGAACTGCGGCTTATCTCCCAAATACAACATTAGAGCGAGTGAGCAAACTGAGTGATGTCGAATCTTATGAAACCTACTAATCTGTGTGAATGGCTGTGAGGGATTAAGCTCG
>NC_051436.1:8871652-8877167 GCF_001649575.2 Kryptolebias marmoratus
GGGGGGGGTATGGTTGATGTTTTCTCGCCCGTAGCGTTCTGACGGAGCTTGGCGGTTTCCTTTTCGTTTTTTTTTTTTTGTGTGTTTTTTGGATCCCGTTTGCTAACGCCACCCTCGGTTTCGCCACGCGCGACTCGAACCGAACCGAACCGACCCGCCGAGCACAAAAGGCGCCACGCGCATTCGTGCCGCGGGGCGGCGAGATTAAGCGCCGGAGAACGGCGAGCTCCTTCAAAATCCCCCCCTGCACCCACTCGCGCCCATTGTGCCCGTGCTGTAGACGTTTGTTCCCAATCTTTCTCATTTTTTTTTCTTGTGCCTTTTAATCTGTGCTGAGCGGATCTCTCTGACGGTTTAATGCGTGCAGCTTTAAAAGAAAAGACAGATTTTGATGGGTGGATTCAGCCGTGCCGCGGCAGCTTGTGGGTCTTAAAAAAAAGAAACAACGACCTCGCTGCGTCGGTTTCGCGCCCCCTCAAAACCACCGAGGACCTGTCACGCGTCATTGGGAGCCCACCATGTTGGTTGTACGCACCTGAAGCAAAGACCGTCTACGTTCTGGCAGATTTTTTTATTTTCTTTACACTGACAACTATTAGCTAACTACCAAACCAGCACTTTATTTTGTTGTAGCAGAGAGACATTTATTCATCACATCTGCTGTTACTAACGCTAATTTAAACCATCTTTACTGTCTTTTATTCAGTATTTTAAACTCTAACAATAATGTTTTACCATAAAGCTTTGCATGCTTTAGTACAGGGGTGTCAAACCCAGTGACACAAGGGGGCCAAAATTAAAAATTTGGTCCTAGCCAAGGGCCAATCATGATCAATATTTATTAAAAATTACATAAATTAATTGGTTTTAGACTAATTATGTCAAATCATTCATATAGAAATATCAATGACCTTTTCCCAGTTACAGATTATGCAGAATTTAGAGCAAACAAACTTTAATGAACACAGACAAATAGATCAAACTTCAAAAAGTACATCATTAGCTGTCATTTCTTATGCCTCACTCAGCTTTTAAATGAATTTTTTAACATTAAAACAGATTTTTTTAAAAAGCCAACAAAAACCTGATCATACAGAAATTAAAACTATATATTGTTGGCTTCTAAGTCACTGTCAAGAGAAAACTTCACTAATTAGGCTCAGTTTTTTTAAGCAAAATAAGAATCAGAGACTCGATCTGTCCCAGACTAGAGGGCCGGACCGGCCGGATGAGATGTTACAGAGGGCCGGATCTGGCCCGCAGGCCTTGAGTTTGACACGTGTGCTTTAGTAGGTGTAGTAGGTGTTCGTCAATCCCTTAGACTCACCGTTTAAAAGCCTTTCCTAATCTAACATGAGCGTACGGTTCAAGGAACCGCAACACGAAGAAACAGAAGATAAACTTGGAACGCCCTCGACGTGCCCACCTGGGGCCATACAACTTTAGACAAATAGCTCCCAGTCGCTTGTCTATTTTACCCCTTTTCTCCTTTCTCACCTTGATTTTTAGGACAATATTTCATATAATTACGTGCACGGTGATAATCTCGGTCGACTCGAGCTGAATGCCTTTCAGCTGCCTGTAATGATACTCAATGTTAGTACAAGCAAATAGGTAGAAAAACACATTTTCTAAGTGGTTCTCGGTGACTTTAAGTTACTGCCAAGGTAAGAAAACAGGACAGGATGTGGCGTTTTGTCGCTCACAGCCTTGAGGTATTGGCAATTACGTCATCGCTTGTGTTCGTCTGTCTATCTGTTTGCAAAATATCTCACAAACCATGATTTTATTGAAACTCTCCGAAAGTAAACATTGAACGTACGACAGATTTGGAGCCGAGCCCATTTTAAGGTAATCAGCCGTCAAACCCTAAAAATGGCAGCAACGCAGTCGGGTTTACAGACACTGAGCTCAGATTTGGTGTGGCAGTAGCTGAGAGTCATCCCGAACACAGACTCCAAGCTCCAAAAGGTCACACGAGAGCTTTATTTAAAACTTTGGCTTACAAGGCAGTTTCTAACGTGCATTTATACCAAAGAACTTACAGGAGGACTTGATCAAAAGCAGTTTTATAAATCTCTTGTCTGATTCGTTTGATAATGCCTGATTTAGGGTGAACGGCAATGATCGTATCTACATATTTCTGGGGGTTTTATCCGCCATCTTGTCGTACAATACGCTGCTTCATTTAAGGGAGCAGTGAGAGCTCCCACTTTGGAAAAGCAAGGTGAATTCCTGTTGGAACAACCAGACTAAGAAGATTTTTTTTTACCAGCTAAATCAACCCAAACGTCAGACCTTTCATGGCGGTTCGATCAAACACTATAATGTGAATTTTTAAAAACTGAACCCAACTCGGTCACTGCATTTGTCTTCGACGTAGAACGTCTGCCACGCCATGTAACTCGGGAACATTACACGATGCAAAAGTGAGGCGTTTCCTCAAACGGCCGCAAAGCTTTTTGTCCGTTGAGTTGTTTCAGATGCTAACATTCGGCTCCTCTGGCGGTCCTACTTTAAGTAGCTGTTAGCTCCTTTCTCAGCGTTTCTCCCCGATTCTCCAGACACTGAGTGCTCTGAACACTTTCCACCGCAGGTACTCTACTCCCTCCTGATCGGTAGTTCAGGCCTGAACTTATCACTTCAGGGCCATTGCTCCTCTTATCTTTTTTTTTTTTCTTCTCCTCCTCCTCTTCCCCCTAACGTTTTTATGGCAGTTTAAAGTTTTCTTTCTTTTTTTTTTTTTTTTTTTTTTTTTTGTGTGTGTTGCACCATAAGACAGGCTGAATGAGAGAAGATGGATGCTGCGGCGTGCAGCCGGGAAAGATAATGAATGAAGTCGACCGTGGGTGGCGAAGACCATCACTAAAGCGTAATGGGTCCCAATAGAGGAGTGGGGATATTGACCCGTCCGTCACTTTTTTTTTTTTTTTTTCCCCTTCTTCCTCCTTCCCCTTTCCTCCCTTACATACAAATACACACGCTTGTGTGTGCGCGCACACGTACACAGGGTTGTACACAGAATCAAACCATGCAAACAAGCACTTTTTTCTCGGTGCACAGGACGTCCTTTAGGCCATTTGTGCATCGTTTGTTTTCTTGACATCAGAACGGATGCCAGGTGTGAAATTCCTACCTACGACACGTTCTCCTCCGGAAGGCAAATGAAGCAGGCTGTTTCCATCAGATACATTTTAATCTGCTGCATACGAACTGTGGAAGGAACGTCCCTCCCGACGCAGAGCGCCAGCCTAATCGGACTTATTTGCCGTACTTCAGGCAACGTTCTTTGATACGGATTCTCTGGCATAATTGATCGGAGCAATTCGGCATCCTGGAAGCAGGTTCAGCAAAGCATTTTCATCGTTTGAACTCTGTGTTTTTGTTTTTTTTGTTTCTTGTTTTTTTGCAAACCTTCCTCTTCTTCCATTCGGTTGGGTTTTTATTCCCTCCTGATACAAATCGCTTCAGATCTGAGATGAAACGGCGGCGATCCTCTTTCATTACCGTCCTTCGTGGACAAATCTGACAACAGCTGCTCTGTCCATATTTTCACTTAACCCTTTCTTCCTCTTCCTCTGACTCATTTAATATTCATCCGTCCTTCCTCTCTTTCATTGGTAATTGGCCGATGCATTGGCGCAGAAGCGCCCTTGTTACCGCTCGGCTGGTATTCTTCCTTCTACATCGAGATTTTTCAGTTCAGGGCACCAATACGTGTGACTCGATCAGGAAGAGTGTGCTGAGGGTTGTATTAACGGCACGTTGTACTCAGTGTTCGCAAACACCTGCGAAACAGGCCACAAACCCAGCCTTCTTTGGAGCTCTGTAGAGTAGAAACAGGAAGTTTGAGCTGGTCACGGAGCGCTGGACTTTGGTGCTTCATAGTTTTTTTACACAATCGCAGTTTCGGTTCCAGGATTTCTGGAGATTTTTCCCAAAAATGAGTGCTGCTGCCACACAGTTTAGTTTCTGAGCTGTCCAAAATTTCCAACTCTTCTTATTTCCACAGTCTTACAAGTTTTTGATGCACTTTATACATCATTTTTGTCTTCATTTACCTTTTCTTTACGATATGACTTGCTGTTTTCTCTCAGATTTTCTCAAAATCCACATCAAAGCTCCTATTGACTTCCATTGTATCCAAGCTTGATTTTCTTCTTAAAAATGGAAGTGGGGTGTCTCTTTAACTTGTCGTATCTGTTGCATAAAACAACGTAGGCACGAAGAAGTCTACGAGTTTGCCAACCAGACGCTTCTGCCACCTATGGTGCAGGAATTGTTTCATTTATTTTTATACTTTTTGCAGAGCGACCGTTTGTTTGAGGCTTAATTTCCATTATGGGATTCTGTCTGCCTGTCAGGGAGCGAGAGACGCAGGTGTGTGGTTACCGTGGTGACCCTCAGATGCCCCAGGCAGCAGCTTCGCCATTCCTTTTGACCTTGGTTCTCTTTACACTCCCTATAAAGTTTAAACATGAGAACGTTGTATGTAACGTTTATATAATCCTATTAAAGAAGCCTCGATAGTGTCCATAACGGGGTTGAAAAACTACAGTGACCACATCTTGAAGTAATGACCTATAAAAATGGAAAAATAATCTCTAAGATTGGAAAATGTGTTTTTCTGACAGTTAAGTATGTCCTTAATGCTGAGGGATATACATACATATAATACATTTTGGTAAAAAAATTGAAAATATCAAAGTCCAATTTGAGTTATTCTCGTACAATGACTCCTAGATTGTAACAAACATAAATACCAATTTATTATTGGGGTTTTTGGACCGAAGTTGATGTATGTCGGGATTTCCGACTCTAGCTGCATTGGCACCCTTCAGAAATTCCAGAGAAATGCTCCGGTTTTTATTAATTGTCCCTTGTTGGTGGTCAATAAGCCGAAAGGAATCAACCCACTTTGCTGTCGTGGAAGCAGCAGGGGGGATCAGTCTGCGATTAAAGTGATTACAGTTGGTGTTTACACACACACACACACACACACACACACACCAACCCCTCTTCAGCTGGCAGCCCAAGTTCTCATCTGCCAGTAATAACAAACAGCAGTGAACCGGAAGAAGCAGCTATAAATGAGACAAAGAGAAAACGCATTTGTGAAAATGTGATCATTCTTAACCACGTGGTAAAACCCCTATATTTTGTCCTCCCTTTTTTTAAAAAAAAAAAAAAAATTATCTCGCAGACAATAATATCCAGATGACCGTGTAATCCTCAGCCGCGCGCTGCCGTTACGTGCCCAGCGAAGAGCGGATAAACCAGTTCGGTTCTGTTGGGGAACACGGAGGAATCGGTTTATTTCCCACCGTGGAACGCTCAGCTCATCCTCCTCTCGCCGCCTGCTGTGTTCGCAGACGTATGTGTGTGTGTTAAAGCCGAGCACACCTGCACGCGTCTGAATGCATAACTCGTCCTTCTTCTTCCTCTTCTCCCCCCCTCCGTCAGTTCAAAGAGGTCCACCTCAGCCGAGTGTATGATGAAATCACCCCCCCCCCCC
>NC_051436.1:8877181-8887138 GCF_001649575.2 Kryptolebias marmoratus
CCCCCCCCCCCCCGTTTAGTGATATGTAAAGTTGGCGTGTCGGGATGTGAGAGAAGCTTCTCGCTCTTTTAAACCAGCTCGACGTCTGCCTTTGATTTGCTCTTGAAGCAATTTATGATGATTATTTTAGGGCTGTCACCAACAATTATTTTTATATTGGCTAACCTGACAAGTCATTCATCTATGAATTTATTTATCTAAATGCCTCATTTAACCTTTTTATTTAGTTTTTTTTTCTGATCAACTTTGGCATGGTTTGTAAACCCTGAAAGAAAAAAGGTTTAAAGAGTCAACTCTAGCATGACAAATAAATAAAATGATGGTATTATTATTATTTTTATAAAAAGCCTGGAAAGTCATCATTTTGTAAGTAGAGTTGGTGGTTAATTTTTAAATATTTGAAGTCTAGTTAAAATGGGTGACTTCGAAGAATTATTTTGACTTTTTTATTTTCTTCTTTTTACACCGGCGCCTGGTAGTAACACGCCAAGTTTCCGAATGGTGTAAAAAAAACAAAAACAACAACAAACATTTGTAGCATCCCGCCGCCTGTTTCAGCCTTTTATTTTGAAAGGAAAGTGAAAGTGGACCCCGTGCTCCTGGGTGAGCTCAACCTTACTGCCGGAATACCTGAATCCCCCTCCATGTTGCTCCATCGGGTCGGTGAAAATGAAGCATTGTAAGAATATCCCCTGAATTAGCAGCGGCACACGTCTCTGCACCTGAAGTCTTTGTTTCCATAGAGAGGGTTTTTCAGCCGAAGGACCTGGGGTGAGTAAAGTGTTGATGGGCCTGGCAGAACTGAGATGGACGGGTTGAATATTTGAAAATAAATAGAATAATTAACTAATTTGAATTTGAGTGTTTTTGTTTATCCCCAGCTGTAAGGAACACTCTGCTAAACATGCTAGCAACCACTTTATGACAATTTGCAAAAACATTATAAATTGTAGACGTTTTGCTCATTTATGGAATTGTTTGCATCTTTATTTCCGTCTCTGTCTGCTCCCATCTCGCCCGTCCATCTCAGCATTCCCCGGCGCGACGCCCACTTCTAACCCAAGTCCCCACCTGCTGATTACGAACCTCCCAGCTCTAAATGGAGTGGCGCAGAAACTGCAGAGAGGAAGGAGCGTGCGGAGAGGCGAGGGCTGCCTCGATAATTGTTTCTCAGTTTCACAGGCCTGACCCCTTATTTATTTGAGTGGCGTTTACTGCCTACGAATTAACTCTTGCTTGGCGGGGGGATGGAGCTGCTGGTGCTGACAGCTGACCGGGGTGACTGAGTGAGACGGACGACGGGGGCGGGTTCGCGAACCCATAAAGCTCACCATGGGAGAAAGTCGGCGGACCGTATCTCATTACTGGCCTGGCCTGAGATGAGATGGGTCCTTTTTTTTTTTTTTTTGCTTGTCCCTCACCGCTTCGATTGATTAGTCGGCTGGCAATCAATGTTAATTAAGGTGTAGAGGATCCTTTAATTGTGGCATATGAATCATTGTGTCAGACCCCGGCTTGACCTTCACAAGACTTACACTGTGAACATTCTCACTGGTGAATTAAAACCGTATGTACGTTGCTGCATCATGGACCAGGATCCTGTGCGTACAGTTGCGGTTGGAGGTTTGCATACATTTGTCACGGGTGGGGATATATTCATTTGGGGCCTTTAATAATTAAGCTTAACTGCTCTTTTTCCAGGTTGGAATGATTATACAACCTACAACTTTAATGGTTTAAAAACATAAAGAAGAACTGGGTGCAGAAGTTTGAATTTACAAATGGTCAAAGGGGGTCAGAATTATGCTTTCAGGTTCAAATACATGCACAGGCGGCCACTATTATTTGCCTAAATGCATGTTACCAAGTCGCCCCTCGACCACGTGCTGTTTGTGTCCATCAACCAGCTTCTGGCAGAACTCTGGTTGGATATTTCACCTCTCCTTTCAGCAGAATTGGTAGAGCTCATTGAATTGGGTTGATCTCCTGGCTGGGACCTGACTTTTTCAGCATATTTAACAAATTTTCAGTTGGGTTGAGGTCAACGCTTTGGAAAGTTCGTTCCAGATGGTTCATGTTTTAGCCTGCTTTATGGGGTCGAGATCACTGTCCTGTTGGAACGCCCAAATCTGTCCAGATTTCAACCGTCTTGCTGTTGATTCGAGGGGAAGTTAAAGAATTTCGAGGTAGTCCTCCTTCTCTGTTGTACCCCAGCATGACGCTGCCCTCACCATGCTTGACATCTGGTGCTCCTCCAAACAAACGTCTTGTTACTGCAGCCGAAGAGCTCAGTGGTTGTCTTGTCAGACCATGAAACTTTTCACCAGAAGGCATTTGTCCTGTCCACGTGGGACAAGACTGTTTGTCTCTTCTTTTCCTGGTCCACGCCCTCCCAGTCCATGGCAACGTCAAACTGGCATCGATGTGGACAGGGACGCTGGTGTTCTAGCAGGTTCCAGTTCAAGGTGGGCTTGAGCCTCGGTGGTTCTTGAGTTGTTCCTACTTTGATCCGATGAGTTTCGGTCAGTTCAATGAGGGATGTCAAAGAGAAACTACCACAACTAATCATGCTCACTAAAGGGAAATTTATAGGCCTAGGCCTTCTCATGTTAATAGAACCTCTGGCTCCACGCATGTCTATATTTGAGACTGTATTCGTATTGTAAAATTTGAGAAAATCCACAAGAAACTCAAACTTCTGCACCCAGTTCTTGTTTTTGAATAATCACTGAAGGTGTACGTTGTCTAGTCAGGGTTCAAACAAATCACCAAGAAGCTAAAACGAATACATTCATGCCCGTGATGAGTGTGTGTGAGCCTTTTGCTGCATTCGTGTCGTATCTCGCGGCGGCGGATCACGTACGTAACGGGCGCGCAAACCGGACCGAACTTGGTGTGCCGCGTTTCGTCTTTCCAAACAGACGCGGGTTCCCCAGCAGATCAATACCTGTCAAAGCGGTTGCGAGTTAATGTTGTGAGATAAGTATTGCTATTACGCGAGGCGAGAGGCTCTCTGTGCATATGAAGCGGGGCTTTGATTGATGACTGCCAAAAAGAAAATGGCACAAGAGAACACCACTGGCACCGTAATTGTGCTCTTTAATGAAGACCTACATTCAGCGTTGGAGATGATTTTGCAGTTGGTTGATTGTGTCGTCCCCCCCCCCACCACCACCACCACCTCCCTCTCTCCTCCTCCACTCCTCCACCACCATCCATCATGCGGTAATAACATTGCAACCTGTTCACGGGCCGTTGATAGACCCGTGACTTTTTTTTTTCTAGCGCTTCCTCCGCAGCAAGAGGGATTTGTCCCTCGCCAGCGGCACCTGAACCTCGGAAAAGGGCGAACCCGACTCCGTTCTCAGACTTATTAGTCCTGCCCATTGGCGCAATCAAAACCGCCCCCCCCCCACCCGAACCATTCGTTTCTCGGCGTGACGGCCGGAAGTTCTGGTCTGGCGTTGACCTACGCTTGTGCTTAAAGGTTAAAACACCCTGAACTTTACTTACTTAATGATCAACTCCAATAGATGTTGGTTTGTTTGTTTTTTTCCAACAGCTCTAGATCAAAACTTCAATTCAACAATACAAAGCTAAAATATAAGACACTTGTTTACAGGTAACTGTGATCAGGAGAATTGTTATCCCATTTCTCCTTGTAGAACCCGACTGTAGCTTCAACATTTATGACTTTGTGTCCAACCCCGACATTTCCTTTAAACTCATTTTTTGGGTTGGTCCATTTTAGTAGTTGTCTTGCTCTGTGACACGTCTGATTTATTAGATTTCATCTTCAAACCAAATCTCTGACGATCTTCTTTAAAATTTGTAAGGATCAGTGAATTCTTCAATGATGGCAACTTTTTCTGTACGTAGATAAAGAAACTTAATATTCCTGCTGGATAATTCGATGTATTGGATTATCCAGGAAGATATCATTCACATTCATTTTCCTTTTTATGTGAAAAAAAAAAGTTGTTTGAGGCATTTAAGCAATCCCGAATAATGATCCTCCCTCCGCAGTACTTCATGTTTGTCAAGGTGCAAACCTCAAACATGGAAAATATCATGTTCCTCAACCCGATAACTACTTTAATTCGACCTCTGTCGAACTTCTCATCTCCAGTTAATGATGTGTTTTTTATAGCTCTTTAAAGGTAGCGTGGGAATATATTTGAGTGATTGTTTGTAGAGCTGTAAAGTATCAGCGTTTTTATGTTCAAAGTCCTCAAATTTGCAATTGTTTGGACAGAAACAATAAGAAAGCTGTGTCAAAAACTGTGTATCTGTAGGGTTGGACTGTAGTAATGAGTAAATGCTGTAAGCAGTCAGATTAATGTCCGTGTTGTTTGATATGTTTACATTTGATACATAACTTAACAGAGTCCATTGGTAACCTTTCAGCAGATCATTTAGATCAGAATTACAGTTTTTAACCTTCTGAAACCCTTAAAATGCAGGAGCTTCAGGGGGACTTCGCCCGCCTGAGCACCCCTTTAGGGCGGTGTTACCCATGGACCCCAGCGGGGGCCTAAGCGGCCTCCATACCCCCGGCTAAAAAGGTCCATTTTTCCTAAAAAAAGAATCCTCCCCCACAAAAGAATCCTGTCTAGGGGCATGTGATTAAAGATGGTTAGACTTACTCTTACCAATGAAGCTTGCTTCGGTGTATGAAAAATATAGAGTGGCTGTTTAATGGGTCCAAATCCAGCGGGAGATTTAGAGGAAGACACCTCCGCTCTGAAGGTTTGTAGTCATCGTCATCTTTTCTCAACACTCAAACGTTTCGGGCTTCACTAACTGCATCTTGGGCGTCTTCGTTTCGTGCCGCCGTTTGCTGTGGACACTTCCGGTCCGAGTGACCTCTTATTAACCAGAATGCGTCTCTGCTCTCCAGGTGTAACAACAGGACCCAGTGCGCCGTCGTGGCCGGACCGGACGTGTTTCCCGACCCCTGCCCCGGAACCTACAAGTACCTGGAGGTCCAGTACGAATGCGTCCCCTACAGTACGTATCCCGCCCCCCTTCAGGCGCGCTCTCAGCCGCTTCTCGTTTTCCTCCTAACAACACTGACTCATCAGCTGCTCGGTCATTAGCTTGCCGGCGCCGCTCGGAATGTTCGGAAATATCTCAAACGTGTCATCCGGCGCGGGGAAACAGATTAGGACCCAGCAGTGGGTTTGACAGGGTTGATTCCTGTGATCCACGCCTGAGCGGATGATAAAACTGACGCGGCTCATCAGAGCACAGGAATGTTCACCGTTAATGCAGCGCCCTTGTGTATTAACAATTAAAAAAGGGGGCATTCTTTCTTCGGTTTCTACCTCCAAACCATACAAATATTTTAAGAATTTTCCAGCCCACGCTTTATTTTATTCCACGCAACGTCATCATTATAGTGTTAAATCATGAAATATATCGTGTCAAAGGGAATACAGCTGGAAAAACATTGATAATGACTAAAAGTATCTTGAAAATTAAAACAGTTTGTAGTCGTAGCCACAACAGAAAAGGCTACTTTTAGCAAGGTGTGACTAAAATGTCCACGAGAGATGATTCTACACCGATCGGTTTGCATTTGTAATTTGTTAGCCACGTCAGTAACTTAACTTCCTGCTCTAAACAAGCAGAAAAGTGAACATTTTCATGACATTTTAGGCTGAGCTGGGAAACGAAGTTATGTTTTCTACACTACGAGTCATGAAAATAAGGTATTCTACAGAAATCAAGAAGTCATTCAGGCAAAAAAACATGACTTAAATGTAAAAGCTTAGCTTGAAATTTTTAAAAATTACAATAAAAGTCGGACTAAATGAAGGTCTTTGCATTTTCTACTGTACAAGGAACTCAGTACGTCTCAATTACATCTCCAACAAACTGGCCTGATTGTTAGCTTTTCTCTAATACTTTATTAGGATGCAATAAATGCTTTATTATTTAAGATACTTATATAAATTTTACACAAACACAAAAAGGACTCATGCAGGTCTTTAAATGTTACTAAAGATGGGATAAACAGGAGTTTCTCCTTCATCCTAACATGTAAAAATACTAATAAATCTCAACAATAAACTTAGATTTTGTTTTATAATGTATGCAAGTAGCATTTATATAAGAATGACTCGTCTCATCTTTGTTTCATTGTTATTTCAAGCAGGTTTCGTGGCTCCGGACACATTTTATTTAGTGGGAAAAGGGACAGAAATGGCATTTGTAAAGATAAATACAAGGTTTTTTTTTTTGTTGCGCGCGGCGTCGGAGTGTCGGATCAGTAAAACGAGCATCCGAATGTGATCCGACACGTTTCAGACGCGATACTTCTGTGCTGTACGGTAAAGACGCGTCGCCAAGTGTTATTTTTCTTCTCGAGTTCGGCTTGTTGTAACTTTTTTGCATATTTCATCAGCATGTGCTGTCGCCGCTTCTTTACACGACGTCCCAGTTGACTCGCTGCCCCCCCCCCGTTTCCCGGCACTTTGGCCAAACAGATCAAACAGATTTTCTTTTTTTTTGCCATTTCCACTCTTAAATTTCACTCCGTCAACACCTTCCAACAAAGGAAGGCCGTGCCCCGCCGCTGGAACGCCCACATTAATGACATCAAACACAGGAAGAGAACAAGAGAACATGCTTAGCTCGGCGAAATTTTCTTTTAGTTAATATTCAGCGAATGAAAGTCATTTCTTTCGGCTGCTCCCTTCTTTTGGGGGTCGCCACAGCGAGCGAACTCGAACGTTTTGGGGATTGTTTTCACACCGGACGCTCTTCCTGCCCCTTCCTGGGCTCGAACCTGCAGCCTCAGGATGACAAGGCCGCGGCACCGACCGCCAAGCTGACGACACGATTGGGATAAAGCAAGACAGACGCAGAAAAAAGCTTCGATTTGTTTCGGTTTATTGGGTTCGGACTGTAAAGCGAAGGTACACAAGAGCGATTCAGTCACTGCGGCAGGTGAAAAGAGCCGCTCAGCTCCGTGGAAACTTCTGTGGGGGGGGGAGAGGATCAAATTACGGTGACAGGATGAGCGCCCGGCGAGGAAATCCACGCGAGGCGAGAGGAAGAGGCATGGACGCTGCCATTTTAACCTTAGGCATTGTTCCAAAAATGACTTTTCAGCAGAACATCCCAGTCAGTAACCGTGATCTTGAAATTCTTTGTCCCTGTCAGAAATGATTTTAAAAAAAAGAAAAAAACATTAGGAAATGTTCAGCCACAGGCTTTTAGCCGTACGGTCGGCAGCTGCCGGATTGAAAGCGAGTTGCCGTAATTCAAATTCAAATCAAACCCATCTTTTGTAACATTTTCTGTCTCCGCGCGGCGCCGTCAGAAGTCTGCCTGACAGCAGCTTTCATGTCGTGATGTAAGAGCCCCTTTTACCTGTGATCTAAAGCCGGCAAATGGCTCTTTTATATCTGACTCCTCGCTTGATGCACGGAGTGTTTTTTTTTTTTTTTTTTTTGCCGTTTCAGCCGCCGCCGGTGTCTTGTTTTTTTTGTTTCCAGGCCGTCCGCGTGGGACACGCTGTTCCGGTGGACAGTGACTCAACTTTGATCGAGTTCGCTAATTGTGTTCTGCAGCTTCCCGCTCTGCCCGCTTTGATTTTCACCCCGCTGTCCCATTATTTCCTCTTGTTTACATCCCGTTGGAAACCCAGTTGAACTTTTTTTTTTTTTTTTTTTTGTTCCATCTGCTCGTAATTGTGATGCGTCGGGCCTCTGAAGTTTCCCTCCAAGCCCTTTTCTGATGCAGCCGCTCAGCCTGACTTCTTCACAATGCAGGTGTTGTTTTGGCTTTTATTACAGATGCTACCAGGTGCCAGATGCTCCTTTTTAAGAAACGTTTTGGCCCAATTTCAAGAGATCTGAGCCGGTGCTAAAGGCTGACTGCAGATCAGCGATCAGGCGTTGAGGAGAACCATTTGGTGATATAAAAACAAGGTTTTTTTGGAGCTAAACGACTTTTTTTAAAAACAAAAACAGCCTCTTTCTTTGATCTAAAGTTTCAGATTATGTGAAAGAAGGTGCTCCACCTCTGTACTTAAAAAGTTTTCCAAGTGTCATTTAAATGAACTCAGTTTGGAGACCCGGAGTTTAATTTGACCGAACTGACAAACCGACACGTAGCTCACGTCAACTGTCGAGCACGGCGGCGGTCAGTTGATGATTTGGGCTTGTTTTGCAGCCACTGGGCCAAGACCAAAGTGGGTGGCTGTTGTCTTACAGCATCTCTGCTCCCACATATTTCACCTTGACAGATCCTACCTCCACTTTTTTAACTTCCATGTCGCTGTCAGCTAGCTGTAGCGCTTTTGTGTTCCCCAACGCGTTGCGTCCCTGCTTCGCTAATCGGCTGACCTCAACCACGTAATTAACAGTCCTCTCTGTGATGGAGAGCAGGTCGTCCCTGGGGTTCGAAGCGAGCACGGTTGAGTTCAGTTCGACGGCACCAGAAGCCAAGATGGATGTCGTCTCAGGGCTGAGCTGGCGGCGTGCTAGTGCCTTATTAAGTGTATGGAGGGTAATACTGAGGGGATAAACGTTCAGGCTTTGGTTGGGTGGTTCCATATAGAGCTGCTCAGAGTTGGTCAGATGGTTATTGCTCTCCGGGGGCGTGGGTGTTCAGTTCCGATCCTTATACTCTTCACTTTTTCATTTCAGTTTTATACATGCGTCATGATAGACAGAGCCGTGCGTTATGGCCCCCTCCCGCCATTAAAAATAAGTTGTTTAATAATATGGAAACTTCGTGTTCCGATCCTAGAGACTCGATGTAATTGAGCTCTCGCTCAGTGGGAGTTTGGACGGACCACGTTCCGGTTTCGTTATTCGTATCCGATCGTGGTGCCACAACCTCCAGTCTCCAGTCATGTGGTTTCAATTATTTCGCCTTTCTCCACCTGTAACCTCTCTGAAATCATATTTAGGCCTCGTAATTACAGACATCATGACTTCGTTTTCTCAAGCGAGGCTTCCGCCTAATGCAGACGCTTTTTTTCCCCGTCCCGTCCAAGCCCCCCCCTGTGAAACAGAAATAACAATAGTTGGCCTCCAGGTCAAACAAATTTCTGCAATACCCATTGGAAGAAAAAAAAAAAAAAGAAGAATTTCCATTTATTCATAACCTTCCTACCTTTTTTAAAGACTAGTAAATGTATGAAAAAAATGAAAGAATATCACAGAATGTTGGAAAAGAGCCTGGCAGCTTAATTGCTGTAATATTCAGGCCTCTAATTAGCGCTTTATAATGGCAGAGCACGGGGGCACTGTGAATGGTGAAGCTATGGATTGTGTCCAGCAGGATGTGGAAATGTATGTTTTTGTGCTGCAAGAAAGAAAAAAAAAAGTAAAAAGTCATGTAAGCGTTAATTTATATACGGGGCAGGGTGATAAAGGGGGAAAACGTAAGAAGATGAACGAATTCATGTGTGACCATCGAAACGAAGCAACCAGACCCCCTTTTTTAGCTGCAAACAATCACTCGAATTATTTCACATTAGCGCAATTTTCTTTAGATTCCTCGTTAAGACCATCGGTCTTGTAAAAAAGCGAGTTCCGTCTCCAAGGAGCCCCGGCGTTAACGTCTCCAATTAAAGCAAAATATCCTCATTTGTTTTAATTGGCAATGAAGACGGAGACATGGAAGCTCAGCTGTGAAAAGGCTCTTAGCACAAGGCTCCTTACCGAGTACCTGAAACCGACCGAAGGATTCGAGTGTTTAATAAGGGAGGCAGCCACCCGTGACTCCCAACACTCCTTCAGCAGTAGAGGCCTGACTCTGTTTTCCACTGACAAGCTCTCCATCTCAATCCTAATTCCTCTTCTTCTTCTTCTTCTTCTTTTTAAGTCTCCCTCTCTTTCACTTACACGTTCTCCTTTAGGTGCTTTCCCCTACCACCTCCTTTTCCCTTATATCCCTGCGTTTGCTGCTTTTCTGCCCGCCCTCCCTCCCCCCCCC
>NC_051436.1:8887219-8897100 GCF_001649575.2 Kryptolebias marmoratus
CCCCCCCCCCGGCAGCTTTTCAGTCTCTTTTCTTTCAGGAGAAATTACCGCTCCCCTCTCCGTATCTTTAGAAAGACCGCACGATCAGATCTGCCGTTAATAATGGCGCGGGGAGTGTGCTAAATCAATGGACGCGTACCGCAGATACAATATTGATTTCATTAATTTGTGATTTGATCCGCTCCATCAGTTGTAATGGAAACGGGGTGAGGAAAAAAAAAAAAATTAAGAGTTACAACAATTACTGCTAAGAGTGGCGGCGTTCGCCTGTGGTGTGCGGTGGCGGCGGCGTAAAGGCCATCCATCATGTTTCCATTTGAGCTGCCGTCTGAAGAAATTATTTGACACGAGCTGCGAATTGCTTTTGAGGAGGTAGCATCACGCTGAATAGCGACAGGAAGTGGAACAGTCGTGATGTGGAGGGAAAAGATGGCGTCCGTCTCGGCGAGGGAGCGAGCAGTCGAGGCAAAAAGAACACAGGAAGGTGTCTTTCTTTAAAAAAAAAAGGGGGTTTAATTTACCCAACAAAGTTCAAATAGACAAAAATCTAAACAATCAGTTACTTAGACTTATAAAAGAAGTCAACAAAAAATGACTTTAGTTAAAAAAGTCAACAAACACACAACCTAATGCCAACTTAATGCACATGAATGGAACTTTCAGGAAGTAATGGTTACCTTTTAGAGTTGACCAAATTTAAGATGGCAACCAAAGCCAACTGACCTCACGGTGCACAACAATGGCTCTAAATCAGTTATTTCTACAGATGTTAAGCTAATATTTGGTGTGGCAGTAGCTGGGCATCATCAACAACACACGGTTGGAGCGCTGAGACATTTTGACTGTTAGCAAAAAAAACAATCTCCTTCAGCAGTGGTCATTTTTTACTTTACTCTCAGGAAGTAACTGCTGGATGTACATCTGCGAGTGATGGACTTTTAGAGTCAGCCCAATTTAAGATGGCTGCCGCAGCTAACTGAGATTAGCTCAACACGAGACCATTGGTTTGAAATTGATTCTAAATCCTGTTAATTAAATTAAAATTTAGGCTTTGATCTTCAAAATGTCAGCTGACACACATTTCAAAACTAGCACAAGTTTGTATAAAATAACTTTTAATACAGTGTTTTAGATGTAATATGTCAAACTGTTCATATAGAAATATCCTTTCCTCAGTTACATTTTATAAAGAAATTAAAGCAAACGTATTTTAATGACCAAAGAAAAAAATGATCAAACTTTAAAAGACATCATCATTAGCGTTCATTTTTTATGCTTTCTTAAGAATTTTTCTCCATTAAAACAGCAAGAACTCAACTCCGTTCATACATTTACGAACATTTAACTTTAAAACAAGAAGAAAATACAGAAAGAGCCTGCTTAGAGGCTGCGGCGAGAGATGTTCGATGTTCTCTGTTGCTCCTTCTACGTCAAAATCAAAGATTACCGAGAAATTAAAACTCGTTCTCTTGGCTTCAAAGTAACCGTCGCAGGTAGACTTCACTAAACAAAACAAGAAGCGACGGAGACTTGATCTGTCACAGACCGCAGGGCCCGGATCTAATAATATTTAAATGTTATCTTGGGGGCCAGATGAAATGTTACCAAGGGCCGGATCTGGCCCGCGGGCCTTGAGTTTGACACTTATGCTTTAAATGTTCTCCTCAAAGCGATAGTTAAATCGTTAAAATAATTAAAAGTTTCCTTAAAGTTGTCTCCCCCCCGAACCATACCTGGTATATACCATACATCAACTAGAATGTGCTTTTGTTTACTTTCCTTTTTGCTCATAATTGAGTTGCACGAACATGGGGGTGTAGTCGTTTTTCACCCCCCTGACACCGTCAGCGTCAGTTTCTGCACGCTTCTCCATACACTTTAACAAATTAGCGGGGCTACGTTGCGGCAGAGCTGATGCGCCGACCCTTAATGATGACTCATAAAAACGACTTCGCTCCGGCGTCCGACATCCGTCTCTTCCCCCGCCCTCTCACCTCGTCTTCTCCTCGGGTCAGTGGCGAGACGCAGCCCCTTATTCTCCTAGTGGCCTATTAAAAACCTCTCCATCTCGCTTGTTCCGTCTCTCTTTTCCGTTGTAACTTTCACTTCAACAGCTCCTCCCAAAGGTCGAGCTGATAAGAGGTCAACGCGGCTCGCGTCTCCCTCCTCCTTCCACCTTCCACCGCCGGCGTTCTTCCCCGGCGTTAATGAAGCTCTTCGTTTCAAACCCCTCTCTTTCCAAATCCCCGGTGGCCTCTCGAGCCTCCCCGACCTGTCACAGAAGATCGGGCGTTCAGGCCCCGCGTTGCCACGCTCCGCTGTTTCGGAGTCGTTTTTTTTTTTTTTTTCAGCCAGCGAGCGTTCGCCGTCCTCGCTAATTCCGAGCATCTTCCTTCTTAATTAGTCGCTCCTCGGTGTACTTTCCGTGGCAAATTAACCGATTTGGTCCGAGCCGGCGGTGGAAACGATGAGGTGAGGTATAATTACATGCCCTTTCAGGGACCTGCTTTTGTTCTGTACACTTTTTTTTTTTCTTTCTCTCTTTCTTTCTTTCTTTTCCTCCCCCAGACGTGGCACTTGAGAATATACGAGAGATGAAGTAGAAAGTGAGACGCAGGAAGGAGAAGGCAATAAGAGCGAGAACAAAGGAAGAAAACCTGCTGGAAGTCGGTTTCTATACATAAACCACTGCTCTGCCCCCCCCACTGTTTGTAGCTAATAAGAACAATGTCGGATCCTGTCTGTCGCAGCGGGATCCAGCTCAGCCCAGTCGGACACGGCTCACAATTTAGAAGCTACGCCAAGGTGTACGCTCATCGAGTCGGGTCTCAGATTCGCGCCGAGCTGTGTAAGCTCAATTCGTCACGTTTTTCATTTTTCACCCCCTCAGCTTACCTAATTGGTTTTTAATTCGTTTAACTAATAATAACGCAGTTAACGGGTTCAGGGGTTCGCGTCTGAATGAGAAAGGACTAGGCTGGTTTGGCGGGCTTTGCTCAGCACCTGCTACCAGCAGTCCTGCGCCGGCAGCTCCAGCCGTGAAATTGATGCCCCACACATGGCTGTCGCTTACATTACGGCTCGGATGGAACCCGGGGTGATTGCGGGGCCTGTTCTGCAGCGGTCACACCTTAAATAAACACCACCTGTGTGACCAGGATTGGACTTTTGTGGCTGTTATGGGAACATTGCGTCTCGGCAGGGGGGGGAAGAGCGCCGTGCCGTGATGTCCTCTCACAGGTCGCAAGGTTTTCTTTGAAGGTCCTCCTTAGTTTGCCCGGAGACAAAAACCAGGACGAGAAACCGTCGCCTACCGTCTACATGTTTTAAACTTCATGTACAATGAAACAAGCACCCCCTAGTCGAAGGCTAGAGGTCAATCTCAGCTACAGCCGCATTATAAGAAAAATGCATTATTGTGATGTGTTGCCATTGGGTTTATGTGCTGTGAACGACAGCTGCAATCACGTCAATGATTACTTCCTGAGAGTTTCAGCAAAATACAGCCAGTGGTTTGAGATATTTTGCTAACAGACGGACAGGGTCGACCCTAACAGTTCGAGCTCAGATACGTGTAGGGAATGACTGTCGGCTACTAACGCACCAGACCTTAGCTCAAATTCTGTAAAATAGACTGACTTGTAGATAACTTTGTGTTTGCAAAGCTCAGCTAGCCGTTGCGGCCATCTTGGATCGGGTTGCTTCTAGGAACTCATCGGTTGTAGATGTACAGATTATACAGAAACTGGGAGTTGATTGGAAACGGTAACGTGGCGTGACCAAAAGACAAGAAATAACCCACAAATAAAAGCACAGGGAACGTTTTTTATCCAAGTAAAACAGAAAGCAAGGTTTATGATTACAAAATAGATGAATGATTGAGAATGTTAAACATGAAGATAAACATAAAAAAAGGAATTATAACAGAAAGCAAAAACTCTGAGGATTTGGACTTCTGGTAATCCTTGTGGCCCAGATCAGGTGTGCCGTTTGCTTATATCCTCTTAGGGGTTTTTTATATTGTAAATAACAAAAAACATGTCTAAGTTAGGTTCAATCACAGATCTTTGGATTAGTTTCTGATGCTCAGCACTCGGGCATCATCAGTATTTTACCTGTTCTCTCACACTTGGATAATCTCACAGCAACTTTGAAGCTTCTTGGGGAGTAGATCACCCCATTTCAGGTAATCGGTAAATCTATATTGCAGCTTGTTTGGAAGTTCGGTGCTGGGTTTTCCGTTTTTGTTTTTTTGCCCTTGAGCTCTCCACACCGCACTCATTAGATCCAGCGTGGGAGTCAACAGTGTGACAGCAGATACATCACACAACCACACCCTCCTTCAGTTCCAGCTGAAATGCCAGTGAGCATTAGGCTGCCTGTTCAGACACCTTTTTTTCTTCTTCTTCTTTTTCCCACCTGAGTGACCAGCTTCACTTCCTCCCATGTGTGAAGGTGTGTAGCTCTAATGCCAGCTCATCACTCAGTGACAGCTGACCACTCCCTCGCCCGTGCCGCACGCTTTGACGACGGCGACTTTCTGCCACATATCTCGCGCAACAGACAAACGGCGGCGAACGTGACTCGAATTTGCAGCAGCCGTCTCGGAAAGAAATTGCCCACGGATGGTCTTGGCGAGGCCCCAAGAGTTTCAGCGGACTCCTCATTTATGCGACGACGGGTTTGAGCGTCTCCAAAATCCCCTGGAGAGAGGTTGTGGCGGTTTATTATCGTGGTGGGAGCACGACGGGGGCACCTGGGTGGGGGCGTGGCAGCCAGCCATGAGATCGGACCCGCTTACGCTGGTGTGGTGTGGTTGCTGAGAATTTGACCAGTCCCGCCGGCCTCGTGTTTAGGCCATGGCCACGATCGTGACAAAGGTCATGGAGACAACCTAACGCCAAGGTGAGGCCATCAGAGAGTCGTTTGATGACGCAGAAGAGCATCTTGGGGGGAGTATTTATATTTTAACCTGTTCATGTTTTCTTGGATTTATGGTAATCTGACTGTCGTGGAATGGCATTTGCTATCTTTAGAAAGAGAGACCCAAAAACTAAGGAAACTGTTGTCAGTTTTGCCATCAATGAGTGAAGAAAGTTAACCCGTCTGTCTCTCAAAAGACAAAGGTTAGGAGCAAAAATAGTAGTTTTTGCCCAGACTGGATGAACTCCAATGTTTTTATTTGGAAGGTTTAAAGCTCGTTCAGAGACGGTGAAGGTGATAAAAAGTCTGCGATATAAACTGTTACTGTAGAGTACAACACAAACCATTTGACCAGTTAGAATGTTTAAAACCGGCAGGAAATAAATGATCAAAGGCTCCATCTACTCTGCTCCAGAATTTCTTTTAAACCCTGGATTTTGTTCACCGTTTATGTTTCCTCTTTGTCCGCATGTTCTACAAAAGGCTGAAATACCCACGGTGCGCCACTAAGGGCAATAACATCTACGATAACATGTAAAACTACAGAGAAGGAAAATGTTCAGCTTGGCTAAGGGTTCCCAATCTTTTTTTTTTTTTTGTATGTATGTATATCTAATATGTACAGTTTCCTCTTAGATCTGATCCGTTTCAGCACACGATCAAAGACTGATAGCGACAAGTTAAGGGAAATAAAAGTGAGTCAGACGAAGAAAACCTGGAAAAAAAAAAAACGGCTTCATATTTGTTTGTGTTTTCTGGGCACGAACTAATGGGTGAGCACGCAGAAAACCGGCTGCTATCTCATTGTTTCTGAAAAGCTCCGGATCTCCTGCCCAAAGGGATCGAATCTCTGCTTCACAAAGTAATGTGGGCGAACCTTGACTCACCAGCAACACACCTGGATTATGATTCAACAACACCAAAAAAAAATCCTTATTAAATTAGAGTTTGGTAAAAGAGTTCATGACTGTAGTAACTTTATTTGATTAGATCATTTGTGTCTAATCCTGGTCCTGGAGGACCACCATCCTGCAGGTTTTAGTTGTCCCCCTGCTCTTCAGCAGATCTTCAAGTTCTTCAGAAACCCGTTAATCACTCACTTTTTCAAATCAGGTGTGTCGAAACACCTAAAACATGGAGGACAGTGGCCCTCCAGGACCAGGATTGGACATCACTGGTTTAGATTACTTATGTGTAAAACCAGAAAGAAGAAAAGGAGAGATTTACTTATGTACTGAATGGACATCGTGGAATTTATATTTCATTTTGTCCCATTCCTAAATGTATACATTTAAGGAAAAACTAGGCCTCAAAGCTACTGCTACAAACTGGTTCCATACAGAGGATAGTATCAGTCGTTGGTGGAGGGGGGAGGATTAACCGTTTGTAAAACAGAAAAAAGACATTTTCCCTGTTGAGAGGAAATACAAATCGTATGGTTGAGCAGTAATTACCAATGTGGATAAATGACCAGTATAAAGGGGTGAATGTGGACTTGGGGAAGCTGTTTCCCCCCGCTAATGGGTAAATAAGCTGCTATAATCTATCAGCTCTTGATTTTGTAGCAGCTGCTGTATTATTTGCTAAATACAGGGTCCTCGGTCATTTTTTTTCTTTTTTTGCAGACGGAGAAGAATCTGAACAAATGCTTTACAAGCCGTCGAAACGTTCACAAATACGCCGATTTGGCGCAACACAAGAAAAGCTTTTATCTCCCGCGTTTCTCCAAAAAGCAGCCTCGCACACGCGCACACGTTCAGGCGCTCGTGTCTGGGAAAGTTGTCGGGGTGTGTCGAGGATACAGCACTAATTAGAGATTGGTCTCCTCGGGGCTTTTCTTCTTTTAATGACCCCCCCCCCACTAATCAAAATCTTTTAATACTTTCCGTCTTTGTTTCCCCTCTATTACTATCTTCTTTATTTTGTCAGCTACAGTATCCGCTAGACATATGGGCCGCTTTCAAGGTGTACCAAGGATTTTAACAAAGGAAGTAAAATGGTATTAGTATGAAGGAAAAGACAAAAAACGGAGGATTTGCAGTTTTAACGTATATCGCGGTTTTAGAAAGTCTTAATGTCAAAACTACTTCTTTCTCCCTCTATGGTTTAAATTCTCCTTAATGAGAACCCGTAGACAGTGAAGGTTTTTTTTTTTTCTGGTCGAGTGTAGCACCCCTCCCCCATTTGTTGCTGTGAGCTGTCAGTTAGCTGTGTACAGGGGCCAAAAGATGGAAATTCCCCTAAATGTGTCCATTTATTTAAAAAAAAAAAAGAAGTAGGATGTTTAGCTACAAGCACAGATGGTTACAGCTTGTTTGAGAAAGCAATGCCACCCATCACTGGTTTTAAGCTATCGTTTTTTGTTAAAAAATCAAACGTTTGCAACAAGCTACAAGATTTACAGTGTCTACCTTTGAAACAGCCTATATTACAGATTCACTACTGAGATGATTAACCCAACTAACTAGTTACCACCAGTTTGTTTCAACCACAGAACTCTTGTAGTTTTCTGATTGTACAGGCTGTAGATGGAAAATGATATTTACCAAAAGAATAAATTGCAGGTTATGATCATTATATCACGTGGTGTTATCGAAGGAACGTTGCAGAACTGTGGCTCTAAATACATCACGGCCAGGTTGATGGTTAAACCCATGAGCCAATCAGCTTCCTGTCTCAGGTGATGACACAACTTAATCTAAATGGAACATGCTGTGTTCAGATGACGGGCTGAAGGAGGGAAGAAATATCTCCTGTTTTGTACACGACAACGTCTCAGCTTCATTGCTGCAGCAATCTTTTAATAAATCCTCACAGAAGACAGTTCGGCTTGTTTAATTATCCGAGTCCGCCAATATTTCAGAAATTCCGCAACAAGGGCGTGGGAGTTCAGGGATATAAACCATCAGAATATAGTTATATTCCAACGGTTTGCCAACGCTGAACAAAACGGTTATATGTAAACAATCAGAAAGAGTAGCGCTCCGAGTGTGTGATACTCCGCTACGAACACAACACATTTTAGCTCGGAAGCCATTATTGCGTTTTCTAGGGTCAGTTGGCTTTAGCCGCCATTTTGAATTGCGTCGACTCCAAAATTTAACACAGTGGCAAAAACATTTTTGCCGATTCGTCTTCAGCAGTGATAATTATTTTAAAATAATCATTTTTATGTCAGTGTGTGTTATTTAAGCAACAGCAGTCATTGCAGTTGCTTCCTGTTTGTTTGATCGCGTGTCATATTTTACATATTGGTTTAAAACCATGAAGTTATGTTTTTGCTCAAGAGTTATCGTACTGTTTGAATCTCGTGCCGCCCATGCCCGCTAGACATATGTTATCACCTCCCCCTTATATTTCCCTCAATCCTTCATTTTTCCCCTCCACAAATTGGAAGTCCTTGAAAATCAAGGCGTATTTCAGGCGGTCCAATTAGGTTATTTCTGCCTCACTTGCTGCCGTGTTCCACAAAAAAAAAAAAACACATTTAATTTTGGTTTTCCTTGACTTCCGCTTGTCTTCTCGCCCTCTGCTGGTCGGTCCCATGTGGGGGTAGCAGATTGGTTGTGCGCCAAGTACACTCCCCCCACTCCACCCCCGCGCCCCGTACCTGTCCCTCAAAGTGAGACAAACGCACACACACGTTCGCACACATTTCCCACACAGAGGAGGAGGAAGAAGAAGAAGCTTGAACACAGGCGGCATCCTGCATTGTCAAGGTTATAAGATAGCAACGGCGTTCCCCCCGCAGGAGGGACGGAGAGAGCGATGGAGGCAGAAAGGAGACACTATGGGGAGGAGATTAAATAAGTAGCTGAAGGCAGCACAAAGAGAGCAGACAAGTGGTTGAAAGGGGGGGTAAAAAAAGAAGAGGAAAAAAGCTGTTGAGAAATGGAACCTGTAATGATGGCTTGGGAAGACACATGAGCGCCGGCCGAGGGAAAAGATGGAACAAAAAATATATATATATAAAAATGAGGGAACGAAGAGGGAATTCAGAGAAAGAGAGATGGTAGGCCGTTGTGTCCTCCCCCATCCTTAGGCATATGCTATTCAAAGCCCTGTAATCTGTGTCATTAATTAAAAAGCTGATGGGATGGAGTTAAGGGGTTTTCACTCTTCAGCTCCTTCGTTGAGACAGAGGGAAGAGACGGGCTGGCGTGGGAAGGGGAGGGATATTGCAAAAAAAAAAAAAAAAAAAGAAAATATCGCTGCCATTTCGCCATGAATCTCTATTAGCGGCTAATGATACCATTCTGATACCTCTCAACCATTAGTGTGAAATTGGGAAGCATTAATTATTCAAATGGAAATCCATATAGCTGCCACTCACACGAGGGCGTCGAAACTTCTTCGCTTTTAGCTGCTCAGCATGGGTCTCGAGCAGGAACTAGGCCACAATTAGCATGCAGTTAGGAATGGATTATGGGTTTTAGCAAGCCGGGCCTCAGCAAACACAGGGATGGCTGGAACTCAGCCAGTCCTGCAGCCGCTGAGACGAAATTCGGCACGATAGTAGCTGAGAGTCGTCCCCGACACGCACTCCGAGCGTCAACAGATCACACAAGGGCTTTATTTAAAACTTCGGCATTAACAAGAGTCAGACCTGTCTGGCTGCAAAATAATGTCATGAATTATTGGACGGATTTTAGGGACTTGATTCAAGATGGCTGCCACAGCTAACTGACCTTAGTTGTAAAATTTGGTGTCGTCGTCGCGGAGAGTCATTTCCACTTCATACTCTGAGCACTAACATATCCCGCAAGATCTGGGTTTAAAACTTCGGCGTGCAAGGCAGCGGGCTACGTCCATTCCTTCGAGAACGGCTAGCTTTTTATTTTTCCCGTCTGAACTCGTTGCCATGTTTCGGCTGAAACGAATTGGGGAAAAATTGGCGTGGAAAAACCAATTACCTGGGTGTGTAGCTGTGTCTTTAAATGCTGTAAATGCAAACGGAC
>NC_051436.1:8897119-8915993 GCF_001649575.2 Kryptolebias marmoratus
CCCCCCCCCAGCAAATCATCACTGAATGAGCCTATTTGTTTAATTTTGCTTGTAGAAACAGGAGTGGTTTGATTGATAATTTTTCCCTTAGATTTAAAAAAAAAAAGAGAGAAGAAGAAGTTTCTGCAGTAATTTGTTGCACCAGACTCCTCAGTTTCCATTGGTTGCTGTCCCGGCTCGTCTCTCCACAACCGTTTTGTTTTACAAAAAGGAGCATTCAACGTTGGCGAATCTCAATCAGAAATTTTGGCACGTCGTCTTCTGTTTGAGCTTTGGCACCAAAGAAATGCTAATTGCAGCTGTTTATCTCACTCCTCTGGCAAAACGCAGCAGACGGTTGCGCACTTGAAGCAATCTCCAACTGGCCTTCCTCCTGTAAACTAAATCCTTTTTATTTATTTGGTAGCAGACTGCAACTATTTGGCAAACGATGACTTCGAGTGGCTTCTTGTAGTCGCAACCATCAGCAGAACAATCTTTCAAACTCGTCCAACTAAAAACTCCACCCTGACCAGATTTTTATCAAAGTGATCAGTGAATGCACAAAATACGCTGTTAACAAGAATATTTGATTTATATTTGATTTAACTGTTTTAAATTAACATAGTGTATATGTGTATGAATATGCCTTTTTTGTTTTAGAAAACTTCAAAATTGGCTTATGTATAAATAGGTTGTATATATTAAGTTTCCGTGACATCCTCAGAATTGTGAACAATGTGTTCTAAAAGGCGGTGCAACCGAGTGCTTAAAAAGTTACTTAAATACTGGGTTTCAGTATTTAAAAAATAGGAACAACGACTCACAGCTTCAGACAATAACTTGTGGTGTTCCACAAGGTTCAGTGTTGGGTCCTAAGTTATTTGAAGTTAATTTAAATGATCTTTCTGTGGCTTTTATGTTAATATATTTAATGTCTGCAAATGATAAACTTAGCTCAGAAGTAGATGTAAAAGATTTAGCAAAAACAGCTGAAAAAGAACTGCTCAAGGTAAAAAGATATAGTTTAAAATATGTAAGCAATTTTTTTTATTAAACTAAACAAAATTTATGGTCTTTGGTTGTGTTACAGATTATTTTGATGTGACACTAAAGTTAAATTGTGTTTAAATCAACATACTGAGGTATGATTTTAGATTTTTAGATCAGAAACCATTCATAGCAAATTCCAAAAGTAAATGATTTAAATCTGTACTTTTATGAAGATGAGAAATTACCATATTGAATGACAGAATTTCAAACAAAAAATCGATTGGGATCTCTTAGTGCTCATAGTATGTGTTGGGGAAGACTCTCAGCTACTACCGCACCATAATTTAGCTCAATATTTGTGAAATAGAACAAGTTATAGCCATATTTGTGCTTGTGGAGGTTAATTAGCTGTGGTGGCCATCCTAAATCAGACTGACTCCAAACGTTAATCAGTTGAAGAGGTGCACCCAGTGATTACTTTCCGAGAGTTTCATTAAAATCCGTCCACTTGTTCATAAGATATTTTGCTAACAGACTGGCTTGACTCCAGCAGTAAATGCCAAACTTTTGAACAAAATTCTCACCGAATCTTTTAGCACTCAGACACGTGACAGAGAGGACTCTCAACTACCATTAGACCAAATTTGAGCTAAATATCTGTAAAACTGATTTTGCTATAGCCGTATTTATGTTTGCCAAGGTCAGTGAGCTGTGGCGGCCATCTTGAATTGGGTTGACTCCAAAATTTAATCAGTTGTAGGTGCACAACCAGTGATTCGTTTCTGGGAGTTTAAATAAAATCCGAACAGATGTTTTGCTAACAGAGACAAATAAGCATGCACATGGAGGCAAATACATTATCAATAGCAGCAGGCCATATTCATGGGTTATAAAACCAAATTTATTTTATTTGTACGATCGTACGGTCTTTAAGACATTTTCTGTTTCGTCTAGACCTGTGTGACTCAGAGATGGCGCGAGCCTAAACAAGCTTTTTCATTTCTGGTGCTTGTTTTTATAACGCTAAGTCTTATTTAGATCTAAATACTGAAATAAACTCGTTGGTTCGTTCCTTCGCTCGTCTCAGAGGGCGGCCAGGGGGGAAACGGGAAAGTAGAAGAAAGAGACAAGAGCGAGCTTAGTGCTTTTTAGTGACTCGGTGACAGCCGTGACCAAAATCGTATTAAGGTCACAATGGAGGTGGTGGGGCGGGGTGAGGGGGGAGCTTTTCAAATAAATCAATCCTCCCGTCTGCTTTTACCCCCTCCGAAAGCTCCTCTATCTGCGGCCGAGTGCAACGTGGACATTCGAGGCGCGCCTCACAGTTATATCTCAGTCTGCGGTGAAACATGAGCAGACATGACACGAACAAATTACTGTGAGTGCACCGGCGGCTGACCTTACTGCATCCCCCACAGCGTCTTCCGGTCAAGTGAAAGGAGCTACATGCTGGAGCGTAGCGTCAGGGAGTGGTGTGTTTCCTTGTTTTGGGGGGGTTGGTGTTGGTGGTGGTGGGGGGGAATCCATCCACATCCTTTACTCCCTTCTCACCCCATCTCCCCTGGTGATTGCGTCGCACACCACTTCTCACATCCCTGCCGCTGATGCCCCTTTTTTTTTTTTTTTATAGATCATTACCCCCGCTCTCTCCCTTCGCCACTGTTAGCGACCGTTCAATCAGAATCGCCAGCCTCCCCCCGCAGTCCCCGTTGTGTGGCGGGGTGGCGAGGAGGCTTCGATCAGGCTTCGTTGGGCTGTTTGCTTTCGGATTCGACGACACGGGGGGGTCCGCGCGCAGCTCCGTGGTTTTGTTGGCGAATCCCAAGTCGGCCGGCGGCGGTGATCCACACGTAGCCCCGGGGCGAGCGGCGCTCACGCCTACCTGTGGGTTAACGAGGCGCCGCGCCGTGCCGGCGTTCGTGTTTACGCTCTGACGCAGGGACGACTCGCTGAAAGGCCCCGGCCATTTTTCCCTCCAACTCTGCCCCGTTCTTTTCTTTTCCCCGTCCGTTTAATATTGTCGTCATCTAATAACTTTCCCGTCTTTCCAACTTGGCTCGGCCTTCACCTGTCCTCTGACCTCCATGCCTCACTCCAGCGCTCTCTTCGTTTTGGTGGAGAGGACTCTTGTAAGCTCTGGTAACAGAGGTTAATCCTCTCTTATTAGAAGCAGGATTACTGGAGGGAAAGGGACAGGAGCAGACAGGCTGGGTGGACGCTAACCTCAACCTCAAATAAGGAGAATGACAAAGTGTCACGACTGACCTAAGAGGCTTGTCTAAAGAGAAAGTGATATATAGGAGCTTTAGGATGTAATAGCCTCAGCAGTTGCTTTCAGCAGGCTTTCAGTGGACTTGTTGAGCTGCGGAACCACAACAGTGTTTGCAGTTTGTTTGAAGCCAGTCACAGACATACGTGTAGCTGTAGTTTTAAACATTTTTCTTGAAATAAAGCAAAAAAATACGTCTACGTAGTCTAGTAATTTTCATTTCGCCCTGCTTCGAGCAGCTCTTACGAAGAACTCACTCACTTTCAGTCCCGTCCTCAGACCTGACCATTTTTAGGGTCTTCCTCTAACAATGGTCGTGTGGAGGAAAGAAAAAAAACAAAGCAATCGAAAGAGTTTCAGAAAGAATTTCAGGAGAATAACTGCTCGGGACAATAAAACACAGAAAAGCCGGCCTTTTTGGAGGGGGGAAGCAACAGGCGAGTCACGACTTTTACAACGGAACTGTACAAAGAATGATTTGATCCCATGCCGATTTTGCTCACATTCAGCGAAACGAATGCTTCTTTTCCGTGTGTGTTTTTTCTCCGTTTTTTTTGGAAGTTCAAGAAACGAATGTTTAATTTGTCTTTTCTACTAACCCTGTGCTGCTCTTGTTCCTTTTTTTGTTTGACTGTGAAATAAAAAAAAAAACGGTTATCACAAGATTAATCTGTTCTTTATGTTTTTTTTCTGTCTTTCTCTCTCCCTTCATGCCTAAAACTAGAAGTGGAACAAAAAGGTAACTAAATACCAACAACTCTGCTCGTTCGCTCATTGTCCCTTTTTGTTTGCCGTACATATGTGTTTTCATTTCCTGGTGGCGGGTCTCTACAGCCGGCTTCTGGCCCTTTTCTTTTCATGTCTGTGTTCAGTGTTTGCTTCATTGGTGTGGTTCAACGTGTAATTCATGGGGAAATTTATATTGTTCTTATAAAAAACATTTAAAAAAAGATTGCCAAACATTAGATTTTTTTGCTTTTAAACAAATCACCTTCATTTCAATTGAATTCAATTCAGTTTTGTTTGCCATTTTGAATTCTGCCCCAAAACAATCAAATTTAAATTCAGTTAAATTTAGATTTAGACCACAAATCTTGTCTAAAACTAAATGCAGAAAATGTAGGAGTCATCCAGGCTTTTATGCATGTATAACATGCTCAGAGACTACTGGAATAATCGAGCTTCTTGGACACGTAGAGCAGAGTATCGTCAGCATAACATCGCATATTTATCCCATGTGGCCTAATAATTTAGCATTTAGATGCATATAAAAAGTAAAGAGTATTGGTCTAAGCAAGGGTGGCCAATCCTGGTCCTCGAGGGCCACCATCCTGCATGTTTTCCTTGTTTCTCTGCTCCAACGCACCTGATTTGAATCAATGGGTGATTAACAGGCTTCTGCAGAACATGAAGAGGTAATTAAGCCACTGAATCAGGTGTGTTGGAGTAAAAAAACAAGTAACACATGCAGGATAGTGGCCCTCGAGGACCAGGATTGGCCACCCCTGGTCTAAGCATTGAACCTTGAGGAACTCCAGGACTGAAATTGGAAAAAACTAGAATCTGTCACGTAAACAAAGTTGAAACTTTTACCCATGACTTGACCATGAATGTGCCTTTTTTAAGTTAAAAAAAAAAAACTTGTTAGTTTCAAATTCAAAATGTTTGCTAAATTAAAGACATTTCTCCTTGAAGAAATTCATATTGCCCATCTCTTTGCATACCAAAGTTTTACTTAAAGACAGATCTGTTAGAGCTCAGCCACAACCACACCGAATTCTAGCTCAGTATCTGTAAAGTTGGCAAAGTTAGGGGGGGGGATAGTTGTGGCAGCCATCTTGAAGTGGGTTGACTCCAAAAACCCTTCACTTGCATATGGAGATCCAATAACTACAAATGTCCTACCGGACCTACGCCTGGAGGCAGATGATCCGCTGTGGTGACCCCTGATAAGGAAACCTGAATGGTCAAAGGGAAGGTCTGGAGATCCAATGATTACAGTTTTGAGTTTCATTGAAATCCATCCTGTAGTTCATGAGATATTTTGCTAACAGACAAACACACACAGACACAAGCAGTTGCGTGACCTTTCATAGCAGTCTGCAACACGTATGACCGAAACCAGCGGAGTGTTTCTCCTTGAATCTCTAAATTAATCCCTATACCATGTGAGGTTCTGTCTCCTGTCCTGTAGTTTTTGTAATTTAGTACAAACGTCAACACACGCTTTGACATCGCAACATATATGATAATGCCACGAGGTAAAAAAAAAAAAGCAGTAAGGACCCGGCTCCCCTGATGAGATCCGATAAGGCCGGGATGTTTTTATTCCCCGCAATAACCGAAAATCATTCCGGCCCTGCTTTGCCCGCCGCGTAATATTAAAGCAGAAGGCTGTAGCGCCAGATCAATAGCTCGTCCAATAAGCTGTCAGCATTTTTCAAACGGCTCCCGACACGATGATGGCCATAACCTTCAGGGACTCGCAGGTCAATACTGCAGATAGATTATTGCAGTTTGCAATCTTACATTATCAGCACTGTATGAAGCCGGACTACATATTCTGAGGCTTTGCCGCGAGCCTCGGAGGCTTCGTTTCTGCACTCGGCTGCAAATGTGTCCGTCGTAAGGCATTAAATAAAAAGATGTACTCGAGTTAAAGATGACAACGCAAGCATAAGATGGTACTAAAGACTTGTGCTTGAAAAACTGAAGGGTGTATTTTTTGTGGAGGGTTTTTGTCCACATTATTCGTGTTTTTGCGTCGTCTTATCTAAATATCTTGTGAAACACAGGATGGGTTTGATCAAAACTCTCAAAGTAGTTCTTAGATTCGTGTCTACAATTCATTAGGCATCGAAGTCATCCTTATTCAAGATGGCCGCCACAGATAATGAACCTTCACAAACACAAAAATGGCTCTAAGTCAGTCAATTCTCAAGGAACTGAGCTAAATTTTGGCGCCGTCGAAGCCCAGAGTCATCCACAGCACATATCCTGACCACTAACTGATAACACAAGATCTTTGTTTAAAATCTGGGCATCAGCTGCTGGATCGAAACCCATCTGTTAGCAAAATATTCCCCGAACCACTGGGAGGATTTTGATGAAATTCTCAGAAAGTACTCGTCGGATGTACGTCTACAGCTGATTAACTCCTGGAGCCAGCCTGATTCAAGATGTCCGCCGCAGCTAGTCGATCTCAGACATAACAATAAGGTTTCTAACTCAGATACCGAGCTTAAAATCTGGTGCGGTGGTAGCTGAGAGTCGTTCAGCATGTCACGAGAGTCTGCGCTTTCAATTTTCAAGGTTCGACCAAAACAGCTGTTTCACTGAAGCTGGTTTGAGTTTAAGACTCTCATGTGAACGGCAACGGGCGGCACGCATTCCTTCAAATCCGCGACAGAAGGGTGTCACGTCGACGTGAATGTTTGGGGAAAAAAAAAAATTCCCCATGAAAGCCACGATTGTCTTATTTTTCTAATACCTGTCATCCACGGCTTCATCTCTGCCTTCACATCCTTAAAAAGCATCTTTTTTTGATGTATTTTTTTTCCTTTTTGTTTTGAAAGCCCCACAACTTGCTGTCAGTGCAAAGCTTTTTCCTACTCTGACCCCGCAGCCTGGCACATCTTGTATTTTTTTTATTTATTTATTTATTTTTCCGTAACCGGAGAAAAACAGCTCCCTCAGCGTTTAGAGGAGCAGACGCTGAGCCGCGTGCCGAGGCTCCTTGTCACCGGGACGCATCTCGCCACGTTTTCACCCGCAGGCAGACAACGTGTTTAATCTTGGGAGATTACAGCGGGGAAAGAAGAACTCCGTTTCCTCCGTCTCCTTCGCCTCCCTCGGAGCGCGCAGGTTTCCCGCCTTCCCGACGGATCTGCGGTCAGAAGCTGTCAGCACTCTGTCAGGCTGCTGCCCCGCCGCAGTGAAAAGAGCTTTTCTCGCATATTGTGTTTAACTTCTAATGCACCCCTGTGGAAATGAAAGCAACTAACTCTGCTCCTTTTTGATTATAATATGTGTTTTTTTTTTAGACAGGATTCATATTTAAAGGTTTAATCTGTGGTCTTGTTTGAGAATCCAGGTGCCACATTTTTCAAAAGCGAGAGAAAATGACTATTTCCTCGCTCCACGGTGATCAATAACCAACTGAAATTGGCTTTTGCAAATGGTTCCCACTATTGACCAGCTCCAGGTGTATCGCCTTGGCCCCGGCTCCGTCGGACTCGAGCACCCACCGGTTCTCGTGTAATTAGTTCAGTGTGTGCGGCGCCGCCGATTTAAAAAATATCACGCGAAAGACGAAATAACGGAAAGCAGTCACTGCCGTGCGGACGACCTCGTTTTTCTTTGCTTTGATTTGTTTTTTTTCGTTTTCCCAAAGAGCCCGCCGTGGCCGATAATAATTGCGGCGCAGCCATTTATCAGAATCTGGAGAGGCATTTGTGTGTGCGAAGCGTTTTGTTTCGAACTCCCACTTGGAAAGGCAAGGCGAAGAATCAAACAGTGTCTTTACTGCTTCTGTTTTTGTTTGAAAACCAAAAAAAAATAGAAACATGGAGTGAAAAAAGAGAAATGGCTGTGTGTTTTTTTTTTTTTTTTTTGTGCGCGTGTGGGCGAGAAGTGCTGTGTTTTGTTAGTTTTAACAGCATCTCCAACTTCTCCCCGCTCATAAAGTCAGAAGATATAACCCTTGCCGAGTTTATTATTCCCTCCCTACGAACATTAAATCAGTTTGTTTAGCAGCGTTGTCGATGATTTCTTTCGAGGTCAGAGAGAAACTCGAAATATTCCCTCCGTTGGGTGCGGCAACGTGAAGGATCCCGTTGAAGCCGAACTCGATGTGTGTAAAACACGTTTTACACAATGTAAAATCATAGCAAACAAGATGATGCGTCTTGCTTGTGTGCTGTTAAATTACGATTTTTATGCTTTTGTAATTCGACACTTGTTGGAGTAATATAATAAAGACCATTGCTGATTCGTGTTTATCACTGCCTTTAATCAAAGTCTGATTATTCCAACACTAATCAAGATCTATGAGTGGAAGAACTCCCTCATAATGAGCACTGTGCACTTTAAACTTGAGTGTATGTGAGTGTTTTTGGCTGGTCTCCTAATCTTAGTAACCGCTTTATGATTTAGGACGACGGCCCACTTTATGGTATTGCTTAAAAATGACTGTGCCCTCAAAGATGGGATGAAGGCTTAAATATTCCCAAATCACTGCACATCGCGAGGATGCAGTTATCATCCTTGCTACAGGTTTGTCCATGAGTTAGTTTTTATGCTTAAGGAAAATCGACAATGATACCAAACATAAGATATTAGGATAAACCAAGCTAGATATTACAATGGTGCAGGTTATACCCCTTTGTTTGAACTGTTCCCTGTAAAATTTCCATTTCAAGGTGAGTTAACCCTACCCCTTCACCCTCTTGCACATCACAAAAAGAATTGAGACATGCAACTACCCAGCACGAATGGTCAGAACACAAGGGTTGGGGTAAGGGGTGATTCGGCTTTAATGACAATTGCTGTTCTTATTCTTTAATACCTGCCAATGTAACTCTGTAATTGTCTTTCCCCATTTTTGGCTCCTCAGTATTCCTGTGCCCAGGGCTTCTGCGTAGGGTATACCAGAGTGAGCACCTCTTCGAATCGGACCACCAGTCCGGAGCCTGGTGCAAAGACCCCCTGCAGGCCTCCGATAAGATCTATTACATGCCTTGGACGCCCTACCGTACGGACACCCTGACCGAATACTCGTCCAAGGAGGACTTCATCGCCGGGAGGCCCACGACAACCTACAAACTGCCGCACCGCGTGGACGGAACGGGCTTTGTGGTCTACGACGGCGCCCTGTTTTTCAACAAGGAGCGCACGCGCAACATCGTCAAGTTTGACCTGCGAACTCGCATCAAGAGCGGCGAGGCGATCATAGCCAACGCCAACTACCACGACACGTCGCCGTACCGCTGGGGGGGGAAGTCGGACATCGACTTGGCTGTGGACGAAAACGGACTTTGGGTGATTTACGCCACCGAGCAAAACAACGGGCGGATCGTCATCAGCCAACTCAACCCCTACACGCTGCGGGTTGAGGGGACCTGGGACACGGCTTACGACAAGCGTTCGGCTTCCAACGCCTTCATGATTTGCGGGATCCTCTATGTGGTTAAGTCGGTGTACGAGGACGACGACAACGAAGCGACAGGAAACAAGATCGACTACATCTACAACACAGAACTAAGTAAAGATGGGTTTCTGGACATCCCTTTCCCTAACTCGTATCAGTACATAGCCGCTGTGGATTATAATCCCAGGGACAACCTGCTGTATGTTTGGAACAACTACCATGTCGTCAAGTACTCTCTGGATTTTGGAGCATTGGACAACAGACTCGGTAAGACCATATTTTTCTACTCAATATTTCTCTCTTCATCCAACTCATTAAGCTATTTGTAAAAAAAGCATGTAATTAAAAAAAACACAAAGAAAGAAGTCAATTTATATTTGATTTTCCCTCATATGGGATTCTAAAATCTGCGGGGAACAGAAAAGATCTACTGACATGTTTTTACTGGAGCAGTATTTGGTAAATCTCCAGTGTTAGTATTAGTACATACCTGGTAAATTAAAGTCATGTTCCCCTAAAGATTAAAACTTTCAGATTTAGGTACTCAATAAGCCTTTCACCATCACAAGCACTCCAGCAAATCCTCTTTATGGCAGTCCATTGGGTTTACTGACAATTTTCTGCTCTCAGAAAGATAAAAAATGTACTTATAATGAGTCATTTGACCTACGGCCTGCCATTTTTATGGTCTAATGATTGAAAAGCTCTCAGAATGTTGCTTTTGACTCCCAGTGTTTGCCGTGTTGGATGTATAGAACGGCCTGGCATGAAAGGTTCGCACATTGTTCCGCGAGTTGTTAAAGTAACATTTTGAGCAAACAGGTTGACAAAAAAATGCGTGTCATGTCTAACCGCAGCACTTTGGGAACGTGTGGGCTGGTGAAAGTTGGCTGTAGGGAACGCTGTTAAGTGTGCCACTTCTGCATTTCAAACTTGATAGACGTGAAGCAAATTTTCACCCAGATTCTGGGGGTAGGGTTAGCATAAAATGCCAATTCAGTTCGGCTGCTTGCAAGCAAAGATGTGGGCGCCTTGTGACGGGGGTGCGTTGGACACGTCCCACCAGGAGGACACCTCGGGTCAGACACAAGAATTGCTGGAGAGCTCATCTCCCACACCTGGCCTGGAAACACCCCAGAGGTTGGCTGGAGGAGGTAACAGCGAAAATGGATGTCTGGAGATTTCTGCTTAAGTTGTTTCTCCCATAACCTGGTTTTGGACAAGTAATGGAAGATGGGTTTATGAATGAATGGATGGAGCATAGATTGTTTATTGTTTAGTTCAGTTTATTCATTTCATTTGCAAAAAAACAAAAAAGAAAAAAAAACAAACAAATAAAGTAAAGTACAATTCAAATGAAATAAAATGAAAGGTAGCGGAAGAAGAAAAAAATCTTACAATGTCTGCCCCTTTTTCAAAAATAATATTAATTTCAACATTAATTAAAAAAACAAAGAAACAAAAAAATTAAAAATAAAATAAAGAGAGCGGAAAAAACCCCAACAACTTTCAACTCCATAAACAGTAACACTTGCAAATACAAGTTATATATTTTCACATTTCTTTAACAAGTTAACTTTTATCATTTTTTTGAACAAATTAATCGAAACGGCATTTTTATAATCACTATCCAGATTATTCCATAATCTAATTCCTTTGACTGAAGTATTTCTGTCCTTCAGGTTAGTCCGTACTTTAGGTTTCACAGACATCTCTATCAGTAATACTGCAACAGCTAAAGGACTTTCTCCAGCTTTATATTACTAATTTTTCAGCGTTGGGTTTTCCTACACGGGTGCATTTTAGCCACACGTCTGTAGCCTGAAAAGTACCGCTCACAGTAAACTTTCCAAAACTTGTTTTGAGAAGTCCAATTTCTCCACTCCATTGTTCTTTTTTATAAATCGGTACTCGTTGGAAAGCTTACAACATCGGGAAGGAAGCTGTTTTGACACACCAAGGTAATTCTTCGCTCTATCTCATCAACAGCTCTAGTCAAAAATGTCACAAGTTATTTGACTGTGAAATCCCCACTTCTGCTTTCTCCTCGAGAGCTTTCTCTACCTGCTGCCTGCCAGTTGAATTTATTTCCCTCCGCCGGTTGCAACTTTTCCCTCAACCTTTTTTTTTTTTTGTTATACGGAGTCCCGCTTCAACACGCCCCATAATATATTCATTTATTC
This sequence comes from Kryptolebias marmoratus, assembly GCF_001649575.2. Taxonomy (NCBI): domain Eukaryota; kingdom Metazoa; phylum Chordata; class Actinopteri; order Cyprinodontiformes; family Rivulidae; genus Kryptolebias; species Kryptolebias marmoratus. The sequence continues at coordinate 8,908,692 of NC_051436.1, forward strand.
AATAACCGCAGTGTTTGGGTTTTTGAAGATATACAGCTACCCGTCATAATTTGTTGTAGTTAAGGAGAATGAAATGTTGCTGTTATGTGCTTTCCGGATTGAAAAATCTTTCCCTGTTTAACGGTGGTACACACAGCGTTACACATATTTTTATAGACGTGACGCGTGCGCACAAACTACGAAACTTTCTATTGAAAAATGTTTGGCTGCTGTTGCAGAATAGGCTCCCCTCCGAAGTGCCAGCTGCGTGATTATAGAAAGTAAATAGTAAATTAAGCAGATGGATGGAGTCAGAAAACGAGCATAAATGTCAGATAAACAGATTATAAGGAACGAAAGAGTGATTGAATGGACTCTAAAATAATGAACCCTCCAGTGTGATCCACTTTCTTATTCTGGGAACATTATCTACTGTGCACACTTAGTTGTCTAATTTTGAAATGGCAGGACAATTACAACTAAATTATTTTAAGCAGCATTAGCGCACCACTTCACTGCACACAAATTAGTTTGTGTTTGTCTCATATTGTTTCATTTGCCACTCCGTTGATGTTGGGCAGAGATCCGGGAGCGAAAACGTATCAAAAAAAGGGGTCTGTTTATGAGCGAAAAAAAAAAAAAGTTTGGATTTTGAAGCATTCTGTGACTGATATTTAAAAAAAGAATTTCTGAGCCCATCGATGTCACCGTTTGGCACTTTTACAGCCGTTCAGCGGGGCTTTTAAAAATCTGTCTGGAAGAGTGAAACTTGCCAGAACACCGGAGTCTAGAGTCAGTGCAGCGTCTTTTGTTTCGTTGCCAACACGAGCCGGGGAAATTTGATCCGGTGTCACGATCACAGCGCCTGTTAACACTCAGAGAAAGGTGTCGGCCTCTGATCGGGCTAACGCGCGCTCATTTCCACTTATGCTTTTCCGAATCTCGTGAGCACATACAGAGCAGGGATGGCTGAAACAAACAATCTGAACAAATAATCCACTTTCTTCTAACTCATGAATTGCATATTTTTGGAGCATAAATGAAACAAGAATCGAAAAAAAAAAACCAAAAACACTCCTGAAAATCATCATTGAAGTCAAAGTTGCCTCTTTGGTGGTGGTTGATTCTCTGAAAATCATCTCTCACGTGTCCGTAGCCTCGTTACTCATATCCACCCTTTTCGATTGTTTCTCACCTTTTCCATCTCTGTTTGATTCAGCTCAATCATGTCCTCTATTATGGGGGGACTGTGGGGCAAAAAAAAAGAAAAAAATCACTTTGTTTTATACCGAAGAGGTATGCTGGACAGCAAGGTGAAGAGCTGCGTGGAATTGGTGTCATACTTCAAGTGGCAGAAATGCTAAATACTCATCAGTCATCTTTGGGGAAAACAAAAGATGAAAAACACAAGTCTAAAACACTTCTAACTAAAGGTTTTCACTTTTAATACTCCTAACTGTAGACAGTATCTAAGGTATCTGCTTGACTGACCTAACTGGCTGTTTCTGTGAAGGTGTGGATTTTAGTCGCACCTGTGGAGGCCCGAGGCAGATCGCCACTTTACCAGCCGGTTGCCAGGCCAGGCTGTGACGGTGGTGTTGTAGAGGCCTTTTAGTTGGCTGTTTTCATTAATAAAAAAGGTTAACTCTTAACGTTGTGTTCAGTCTCCGTTTCACGTTGCGGTCCGGGCGAGATGGGTCGTTGCATAAATTGGGGGCTCGTCCGGGATGTTTTGAACTCTGAGAGGAGACTGCGCTTGGCTGGTTTTGTACAACAAACTGAGAGTAATGTCTTGCAACCCGTGCTCTGCCTGAATATGTAGGAGTTTGTGTGAACCGGGCTTATGATAATCCGTTGTCTCTTTCTGAATGAGCTCGGCGCTCTGAAGTGACTGCTTGCTGCTGTTACTCACTTCAGGTTTGTTAAGGTGGACCTTCACACTGGATGATGACCTCACTACGACAGAAAATGTCAGCCAGAATGTGGATGGTCTTTGCAGGGTTTTTGTGAGGCCTTCAGGCACGTTTTAAGAACACAGTTACTTGTGATAAAGTGCTACAAGTCAAAGATCTTTAGGTGTTAAGCGTGCACAGAAGTTCTGTCGGTTGTTTATTATTGTGGTGGCAGCGTATCAGCGACCTGGGTGGGGGGTGGTGTCAGCAATGGCGGTGCATCCATGCAGGACCGACCAGGCTGGCCTCATGTCCAGATCAAGCCAAGGTCATAAAAACAGCTTAGTGCAGATGTGATACCATGGCAATAACATCATGCTAGCATGGTGTGATCTTCTAGTCTGACAGTTGCACTAATGATATGAAATGGCACAGATCTCAAGCCTCTTCAGTGGGGGTTATCTAAATGTAAAAGTACATCTGGACAGGCACTGCACAGGCTGAGATAAAGCATGACAATATGTGTAAATTATGATCCTGTTTAGAGAGTAATTAACAAATAATTAACTTCATGCCCATAGGAACCGACTGGTATTGTTGAAGTTCCATGGGAGATCAGTGCAGACAAGGATCATCTACAGCTGACTAACTTTTTTGGACTCGATCCGATTCAAGATGGTGACCTTGGAAAACAAAATTTTATGAATATTAAAGTAGAACTTAGTGTGGTAATTAAGAGTCCTTTACAACACATGCTCTGAGTACTGATAGATTTCACAAAATTGAGTGAGATCATGCACTATTATTTTTAAGGTTCTTTTAAGGAGTGTTTTTGGTTTTTCATTTGTCAACATAAACCTATCTAACTTTATATCTCTGGCACAAAATTGGCAGGCGTTATGCATCCCTTCAAGACATGCTAGGCCATTAATCTATTTCTGCATTTGTTGAACAGTGTTTACAGAATGACACCATCACTTTGTGGTTTTCTCTACGCCACCTATTTCAGTCAGGCAGCCTCTGAAGCTCTCTGTATGCCACTGTAGGTGTGATTATTTAGCTTGCCCCTTGATTGGCGCATAGTTCGGAGCAAAATTAGTGTCATAGATACATTCGCTGTCGAGCGTTCCGGTAATTTTGCCACATGTTACCATCTGGCCAAGGCACCGTGCCAGCCCTGTTGGCCTGGAGGGAGCTGCCAGAGCTGGCTCCCCCCAGCCTAATGCCGAAACAGATGATGTTTTGGAAGCTCGGGCCCATCTTGGCTCGATTCGGAGGAGCCTGACACTTGCTAAATTGATTAAGATTGTCTGAGCAGAAAATTTGGGTTGGTGGAGTTGCCGGTAGATAATGAGCTCGAGTCAGCGGGCTCTTAAAGAGTACATACATACAAACATGCCCCCATACCCTTGCGTTTCATTAGCTATCATTGCTTTAACTGACAGATTCAAGTGGTGGTTGCAGGAGGTTTTTTCTTGATTACTAAGCTTTAAGGGATACAACGCCGTGTAATTCAAACTAAGTGCTACTGAGCTCGGAAAAAGGTCCTTTGCATGCTGTATGAAGCACTTTTTTTGATGTTTTGAGGCTTAGGAATGTAGGCTAAATGCTTATTTTCAGGCTACGCACTTATCACATGCCTGGTACACCTCTTGGAGAGGGCAATTTTCTTCGAGGGAAAGTGCAGGCTTTAGGATTATGGTTGAGAACGATTTGTTGAGCACGTACGGACACGCACGCTAAACTCGTGAGCACTCCACAGACAGAAAGCCGTGAGCGAAAGGCCTCTTACGGGGAGGCTTTCATGGTTCAAGACGGCAGGCCTCTGTTAGTAATGCATCTTTATGTTGTTTTTTTTTTTTTTAATGAAAACAGGCAGCTTTTTAACCTCATCTCTGCCTAATGTTCTTGTAAATGCTGATTCAACCTTTGTTGGTTTGAGCCGGCTTCTCCACGTTTCGAATGCTTTCACAATGACATCGATAACGTATGATTTTTGTCCGGTGTGTCTTTTTCTGACTGCCCATACATCACCAGCTGCGGCGGCTGTACCTTGATCTAGGAATCATACACAGATCACCTGTGCAGCGAGGGGGCTGGCAGGCAATCCCTCAATTAAAGCCAGCACCCTATCCATCACTCCCAGCATAAAGGGGGGGGAGAGCACAAAAACATACATAAACATCAAAGGTTTTTTTGGCTACGGACGAATAGGGATCAGGCGCATTATCGCCCACTGCTGAAACCCATGTCTACCTGACTTAGTTGTATTAGTACAATATGTCACGAACCACTGGACGGATTTCATTGAAACTTTAAAAGTAATCACTGGATGTACATCTACAACTGATTACCTTTGGAGTCAACCCAACTCAAGATGGTCGCCACAGCCAAAACGGCTCAAATCTGCAGATATTGAGCTAAAGCTTGATGCAGCCAGGTGTCATTCACGACACATGCTCGGAGCGCTAACGCATCACAGGGTTTTGCGTTATTGCACGAGATCGCACATATTATTTTTAAGCTTTCACCAAAATGGCTGTAACACCATTTCTTCTATTCGTTTTGTAGTGTGTCATTCCAAAAGACAGCTCGTTGCCTTTGTTTAAACACAGCAGATTTCTCACTTGGTTATCACGTTAGCCGGTCGCCGAGGGTAGCAGATGTTATAATCCAGTAGGTGGGATTTTTCTCACTTTTTTACCCCCCCATATTGTACCTTTTTTTTTTTTTTTTTTTAATAAAAAAAAAAAAAAAAACCCCGGCCACATTAAGTTTAACAGGCTCGGTGGTGCACAAGCCCAAAGTGATTTATTTTGACCAATCAGCCGAGCGGATCGGCGCAAAAGGCCTCTAAAGCGTCTTTAACTCTCTTTATCATCAGAGGCTGAGTTGCTCCACGCCCGTTCGGCCTGTTCTTGACACTCTCTTTGAAAAAGCCTCACTTTGGGTTTTCTTGGCGAGGTAAAACCTTGAAGGAGCGCGCTTTTCCTTTTTAGTGATTCTTTGCTCATGTTCCCCCCTTTTTTTTTCTTTTTTTTCCTTTTCCTTTGTCCGCTTTTTTTACCTCCCTCTCTGCTTGCCTGGGTAGGTTTAACAATGTTTGGCCTTGTCCCTCGCCTTAGAGACTCCATGTTGGGCTCTAAGTGTAAAAACCAAAAACCTGGGCTTTCTCCTTTCATCTTCGTCCTTTCTAAGATAAAAGGCGGAATATTGAAGGTCGGTAAATATGGATATTTGTGGGCTCCGAGGTTTTAATGGACACCTTATATTGTCCTGTTTGTACCACTTTAAAACGAAGATGTCACGGTTCACGACGAACGCGAATAATGCCTTTTTTGATTTTTAAGACTTTTTGAGCGTATGAAATGCAATTAAACAGAAATGAAATTAGAAAAAAAATCCCATTTTGCAGAAGAGTTGGCGTGCCTATTAGGCTAAAAAAGGCTGCTTTTTTTTTCTTTTCTTCCCTGTTTGCATACATTTTTCAGCGAATGTGTGCAGCAGAAACCACCCCCAGAGTACGTGAGCGTCGTCCCCGTGGCAGCTCCTGTCTCTTCTGTCATCTAACGCAAACACGGCGAGTGTCTCTCCAGGCCCGCGTCCGCGCGCGCATACATATCAGCTCAGCGCACGCAGTCCTCCCAGTGCCGCGTGACCTCCATCGATGCCCTCTCAAATCCAGGGAAGAAAGTTTGGGGGGGGGATAGAAAAATTAATTGCCAAACAATGCACAGCTCCCATCCATTACGGTTCTCATCATGTCAGATGATATCGAAGCCGCACCGGCTGTCTGGCAGCGTAATTTAGCCGCCTGCACCGCCTCGGCCTTTTCCACGTCCCAGTTCAGTTGCGCGCCGTGATGGGATTTGTGGGTTTTTTCACCACAAAAGATGCCAATAAACGGCAAGACGTTTATCGTTTCATTTTCCAGCTAGCCGCTTCCACCAGGAGGACAGGTGCTGGCTTTTGGCAGGGCTTGTTTGACCTTAACACAGAATAAATTAGAATTTGGCAAGGTTTTTATTTATTTTACGTGACGGGAGCAACATTTATAAATGATACTCAATATTTCATATCTTTGTTTAATTCAGTTTATTTATCTAGTTGAAAGTCAAAAGTTGTCTTAAGTCACTCTACAGCATAAAGCCCAGTATAGTCAACTCCAATTGCTGTCAATTCAGTTCACTTATTATACAATACATGCACATACAGTACATTATGAAACAAGACTCATTCCCACTTATTAATAACAATAATAAAAGTTATCTAAGGAAGTCAGCATTTTGAGTTGAATCTTCACTTCGTTGTAATTTCGGACAGCATGATGGATTAGTGGTTAGCACTGTTGCCTCACAGCAAGAAGGTCCTGCGTTCAAACCCCAGGTTGGACCCGGGGGAGTTTGCGTGGGTTTTCCTCCCATAGTCTAAAATTATGCACGTTAGGCTGCCTTGAAAAAGATATCTGAGATCTCAATCGGATTTGCCTAGTTAAATAAATAATAAACCTATCATCCTGAGCAGTTCGTTGGTGACAGTGGAAAGGTATGACTTCCTTTTAACAGGAGGAAACCTCCAGCAGGACCAGAACCAGGCTCAGAATGGGCGGCCGTCTGCCTGGATTGGCTGGGGGGGTCAATCCAGAGGACAAGAGGACAGAGAAAGAGACACAAACAAACAGCAAGGGTTCCAGGTGTAGCTTCTACAGGAAGAAAAACAAAGTCAAAACATTAGAGAGCATGAAAACAGCAGCACGGTGATAAATGTGGTCAGTTTGTCCTCCAGCCTATAGCAGCATAACTAAAGGATAGCTCAGGAAACCAAAGCCAACCCTAACTATAGGATTCATTAAAAAAGAAAGCCTTCAAGCCTAGTCTTAAAGGTAGACAGGGTGTCAGAAACTGAGCTTTGGTTCCACAAAAGAGGAACCTGATAACTGAAAGCTCTGCCTCCTGTTCTACTCAGGGGTGGAAATTAGCACCCGCCACCGGCCAAATGTGGGTAAATATTTTAAGTGTTGGGTGAATTTGATCAACACACGCCACTGTGGCGGGTTGGCAATTTAAACAGAAAAGGTGTTATTTGTCTTCTTGACATATAGGGGGCAGCAATGTGCTCGAGTTGCTGCTGTTACGTCGAGCCGTGTTCCCCCATCAGATACGGTTCCCCCTGCGTCTCCGTAAATAATGACTTATCTATTAACAGAATTGTTTAGAGGGGCAAATATTAATAATAATAATATCATAATACAGAGGAATAAACACAGTTAAGGAGTTGTTGGTAAATTATTTTTGTCCTGCGTTTTAGAGGGGGAACCGATTATTTCAGACGGTTGAAATATTTGGTTCCCCCCTTGTAACTTTTGCAAAAAAAGAACAAATGTCTCCAAATTCACAGGACTTGTTCTCCATGATGAGAGGAATAAACACAG
>NC_051436.1:8916828-8917654 GCF_001649575.2 Kryptolebias marmoratus
CCATCATCATCATCATATGAAATTACTTTTTGTCACAACAAAAAATAGTGGCTGGTAAAATATTTGAGTGGCCGGTAAAACATTAATTAATTTAATTTCCACCCCTGGTTCTACTTTTAGAAACTCTAGGAACCACGAGTAAACCTGGAGTCTGAGAACTGAGTGCTCTGTAAGGAAAATATGGAACAATAAGATCTTTAATATAAGATGGAGCTTGGTTGTTGAGAGCTTTCTGTGTTGGAAGTAAGACTTTAAAGTCTAATCTAAAGTTTACAGGAAGCCAACGGAGAGAAGCTAAAACTGGAGAAACATGACCTTTCCTTCTGTCTCTCATCTGACTTCTGGCAGCAGCATTTTGGATCAGCTGAAGACTTTTTAAGAGACTTGTTTTGTACATCATTTTGCTCATTCAGCACTCGGTCTTCACCCCGCTTTGTTGCAGAGAAAGCAATCTCTCTAGTTGGCTTTCTTGTCGCGTTCGGTGAAGATGTTTCGCTTTCAGAAGTACAAAGCAGACTAATGTCGCACGTGTGTACAACTACGGCCTAATGACGACCGCAATCACGCCGTCTGCCTACAAGTCCCAGAACTCAAAGCTCCGTTATGAAGACCTTAAACAGGCCAGCAGAAAGCTAAAAGGTGACATCACACGAAGCGGGTCCAAATCATATTCCCGTCCGTGAAAAAGACCCCGCTGTTGATGTGACCGCACATTACAGGTTCTGAAGCTAATATTAGGAGGTAATTGGGTTCAACCCAAGGATGGAAGAGCCACTTCACTGCCTGATGCTTGTTTCATTCACCCCGCCCCCCCCCCACCCCCCCA
>NC_051436.1:8917787-8927737 GCF_001649575.2 Kryptolebias marmoratus
ACACCAAAAAAAAGCCCCTTCCACCTCCTTTTGATCTGAAGTCGGCAGAAGTTGCTCTGAGCCGACGAGCCTCCTCACCGCGTGGGGCGGGAGGCGAGTCACATAAACCGGATCTGTTTCATAATAGCGCTGCAATTTTCTTTCCTGGAGCGAAGTGGAGCAGGCTTATCTAATTGTGGAAGCCACGAGCCCTGGGATACGGAGAGAGAGAGAGAGAGAGAGACACTAATTAGTTCGAAACGAACGCTTTGAAATGAAGCACGGGGCTCTGTGTGTGGTGGAAACAGACTTCACGCGTTTGGTTGAGGGTGGGGCGCGCAGAAGTGGAGAGTAAATGATGAGAGGAGCTTGTGTTTCAATGAAGCAGGGAGGCTGGAGTGCATACATAAGTTTACTACTGTCTTTTGTGAATGAGCGGGTTTCCAGTTTTTTTTTTTTTAAAAAAAGGCCCTTTGGCTCAGAAATCACAAAGAGCTGGTATTCATGCTAATCTACGTTGCCATGCCTCCGAGGATACATTTTATCCTGAATATCAGAGGAAAGGAGAGGAATTAAAGGGTTCGAGGTAATTTAATTATCCGTAAAGTGTGCTCTTTCACCGTTATGCTATTTTTAAACCAGTTGCTCCAAGTGGGATTTATTAAACCAGCTGAATCCTAACGTCCCCCACTGCAGAAAACAATGACATAAGATTAATTATAGAAGACTATCGCCCAGAGGTTCAGACTAACATCATCTTATGTTGAGGAATGACAAATTTGTAGCCGTTTTGGTCAAACCATGACGCTCAGCTACTACCACGCCAAATTTTAGGTTGATATCTGTCAAATTCACGAAGTTATAGCCACTCTTGTAGCGGCGAATGCTTATTACCTGTGGCGGTCATCTTGAATTGGATTGACTCCCAAAGCTAATTGGTTATAGACGTGCACCCAGTGGTTACTTTTAGAGAGTTCCATTAAATCTGCGCAACGGTTCACGAGGTAATTTGCTAACGCTACAAACGAACGCACGCGTACACACTCGGGCAAAAACATCATCACCTCTCGCCCTCAGCGGTGGGCATTAAATGAGGCTGAGCGGTAACTTTTCATTGCCGTCTTTGTGGTCTATTGTTGAGTTTGTTTGTTGTTGTTTTTTTTAACCTGAACTCTTTATAAAATTCTCATGTTGTCCATTAAAATGGTCCACAAAGGTCAGAGAGTTGTTGCTTTGGGCACGGACCTGTTAACCTTTGTGATGCTCTTGAGCTCTTTATTTATTTCCCCTTCTCCCTCGTTCGGTTCGCCCCCCCCTCCTCCCTCGGATAAATTGGGAAAGCTGGCAAAGCAAAACAAAATGTCCTTGTGTTGTCTCCAAGGCGATGGTGCCGACAGACTGTGGCTGCTGTCTGCTGCTGGTTTTCCTTTTTTTTCTCCGTTTTTTTCTTTTTTTCGTCTGTGTGCTCATCTCATGGAAAAGACATTTAAGTCCGCTCAAGGGCACTCTCTCTTTCCTGTTCTGTCTCTCGTGTGTGTCTTCGGAGGTGTATTTAACATGGTGTATGTAGGCAGAACATTCTGGAAAATAATGTACCGCGGGGGGGCCTCTATGGGATCGTCTCGAACTATGGAATTACATTCTAAACATGATTCCAAGTGACTTTGAATTAACCTCGTGCTGTGATAGACATTTCCTCGAGTCGTACTTCTTGGCGCTGTCGTGTTGCCTTCGGCATTCAGGGGAGGCGCGAGCATGTCTTTTAATTATAATTACTCTAGAAGGATGGGGAGTCGAAAAATTATCTCACGGTCTTCTCTGCTTCGGATAAGGAAAGGAGCAAAGAATTCCACAGGATGGGAAAAATTGTCCATTTTGTGGTGGATGGGCGTTGGCCACCACCACCTGATGGTCCATTTAACACCTCGGAGCACCTATTCATTTCGAGGCGCTTTCACAAAACAGTTCCTGAAAATGGCCACAAAGACCAGTCCGTCTTCCTGCTGCCTCCGGACGGTCGTAAATCACCCACGGAGCCGTGGGTTGGCTTCGACCTCCTCCTCGCCGCCTCGGCCCGTTCACAAATCACGCCGGGGCGGCCACAAGGCGCCTTAGCCCCCGGCTTCAGATGATTTCCGAAAGCGCTTACAGAAACTTTTCTTCTTAAATGTAACTAAACAGCTCGACGGGCCACCGCAAGATCGAACTCTCAGCATTCAAAGGCTCCGTAACCAGAGGTGGTCCAGTTGGACTTTTAAACGGCAGACTCTGGTGTTGATCGTTGAGCTGATTTCTTTCTTTGTTTTTTTTTTTTTTTTTTTTTGTCTCCTTAGTTTTACTGTTTAATATTCATACACATTACAGCCTACAAGACTTTAATAAAGAAAGATGGAGAGCAAAAATAATCACGATTGCTCGCGATAAAGAGATTAGCCCCGTGGCTCAAAGCGGTTCAGAACATATTGTTAGCTGCGACGGTTGGCTATGAATGCAGTTCTGAACAGTGTTGTTCGTATTTTCTATCTAAAACCAATATTTTCTACCTAACCAATTAAGTAAAGCTCTAGTACGCAATAGCAAGTCAGCGTAATATCTGATCAGATTCCTGGTATGAGTTCCTGCTGGATCCAGACCCAAATGAAGTCCTATATGAACCCAGATTGGTTGTTAAATTTCAGTAAATAGATTAATTTTTTTTTTTTTTTTTTCCACGGTAGTTCGGTGGTCTGTGCTGCGGTCCCGTAATCCTAAAGGCTGCAGGTTTGAGCCCAGGTTCCAGCAGGAAGGGGCCCTCTGGTGTAAAACAATTGCCAAATGTTTCGTGCGAGTTTTCTCGCCGCCGCAACCCCCGATTAAAGGTGGCAGCCGAAACCACAAGTTTTACTAGCATTTCTGGAAATGACTGTCAAGAAGCACAGCTGTTTCAGATATTATGCTAAATTCTTGGGAGCAAAGAGAAGCCAACCTGCGGGGAGAATTTAGTTTTTTTTTTTTTTTGGTGTTTCGAAAAAAATCCTCGTAAACACGACGCCGTTTTTAACAATGTATTCATTGACACGGAAACCCTGTAATGAAATGACCCAAAACTCTAGCTAAAATCTTAAAGTAGCAAAAGGAAAGCTAACAGAACAATTACTAAAAGCTCAATGTAGCAAAAGGCTAGCTAGGAGCTAAAAGAAGTAAAAGTAGCACAGGAAGTCTAAAGCAGAGCAAATATACAGAAATATATTTTTGAAGGAACTGAAGCGATCTCAGTGTGTTTCTACGTGAAATAAATTAAGCTAAGTATTTTTGAAAAGTATAAAAGTTACAAGAAACAGATGTCATACCGCCTATCTTTTAAACGAGCTGAACGTTTTGATGTACGAATGGTTAAAGTGGCACGAAGCATGCTGAAAGCAAAACAGGAAGACGATGAATGCTGAATCAGCAACATAAAAACCTTTAAGTCAGAAAGTGATGAAGAGCGCATGGCAACAACAACAATAAATAAATAAATAAACTGATGATCTAGCTGCTTTCTTATCTTATATACACTGCTGTCTGTGTCCTAAAAAAGCTTAAAAGTGTAGTTTGATCTGACAAAAATAAGTATTTCCTACTAGTATAAGTTAAAGTTTTCATCAGGCACCCTAAAGGTGTCCTTGCCGTTTCAGGACCTCCGGCTCGTTCCCACATACGGGGAGCTGAGGGTGCTGAGGGTCGTTATTTCTCCCCAGCTGTAGAGGCGTAAAAGAGCACGTTTCTGCATCAGGTGCACATCTACAGATGATTAACTCGATTCAATATGGCCGCCGCAGCCGATCAACCTCAGCAAACCCATTAGTGGCTACAATTCAGTCAGTTTTACAAATATTGAGCTCAAATTTTGAGTGGTAGTAGCCGAGAGTCTTCCCCAACACATATCTTGAGCTCCAACAGGTTTTGTTAAATCTTTGTTTGAAATCTTGCCATTAACTATTTAATGTAAACTCTGTGTGTCTGTTAGCAAAATATCTCTGGAGCCACTTGTCGGTTTTTAACCAAGCTTTCAGGAAATATTTATCCGATGTGCGTCTACAACTGATTGAGTTTTCGAGCTACCCCAATTCAAGATGGCTGCCACAGCTAATTGACATTAACCCACACAGAAATGGCTATAACCAAGCTGATTTTATAGCTATTGAGCTAAAGTTTGGTGTGGAGGTAGCTGAGACTCCGTCACAACACGGACACAAAGTGCTGCACATTGCAAAAGATCTTTGCTGAAAACTTTAGCATTCACTGTTGGAGTCAACCATGTTTGTCTGTTAACAAAATATCTCAAGGACCACCGGTCAGATTTCAATAGAACTGTTAGGAAGTAATCATTGGATATATTTTGACAACTGATTACCTTTTGTGAGTCAATCCGATTCAAGATGGCTGCCACATCTAACCAACATAAGCCTAGACATAAATAGCCATAACTCAGTTATGCATTCCTCTCAGGAATGTCGGGCCTTTTATTTGTTGTTGTTGTGTTTTTTTTAATCCCTATTGCGTGATATTTAAAAAAACTAAAAAAACAAAACAGACTCACACTGGTGTTCAATAAGATCCTTATCAAAGTTTTATTTTACTGCTGGAGTGTCTCCACAGGAGTACCTACAATACCTGCAGAGCTTAAAAAAAACAACAACAACAACAACAAAAAAAAAAGAAACCTGTTTTGTTAGTGAGGGAAAACAAATACTCAATCAGCCAGCGCTCTTGCTGAGGCGGCAAACCATTTAATCAACCCTGGTTGTCGCCGAACGCCGTTAAGCACGGAGCGCATCGACTGCTGATAGTCGTCGGGTGTCATTACAGCCTGCAGGGCCCCCCCGAACCGCGCCGCTAATTTATTTGGCCTCGTTTTACCCCCATGCAAATGTTGCCGCGCGGAGAAATCGTCCGATTGCAAAAAAAATTGAATCCCCACGGGGGGACCGGATTGGCGTTATCTGGGCTCGCTGGATACGGGTGTGGGGGGGGCGTCCATTAAACCTGCCAACGGAAAAATTGACCTTCATTAAATTTTGTTTTGCTCTCCGTTCATACAAAGATTAGGATCGTTTGTCACTTCTGTCATTTTGATTGTATCTCGGCGCGAGGCGGAAACGACAGCTATCCCAAATTGCATTTTAGCGAAGGTCCAAATTGTGCGCGTCTGCGAGAAAGGGGCCTCTTTCATCCATTTAGAGGGGCTGCAGAAGGCTGTCCTCTTCCAGACCACAAACTGTAATTAGATCACGGCATACAGAAATGTCGGAGTGGCTTTTTGTGGCGTCGCGGTGACAAAATAACAATGCAGATTTACAGCGGTTGAAATGAAAGGCTAACTAGCACATATTGTTTTTTTTTTTTAAAGTTAGTCTTTTTCCAGGTTTTTTTTTTTTTTTTTCGGAACAAAATGTTATGAGTTCCATCCCCTTCGCGCTTCCTTTGGCCCTTCATGGCTTCACTGAGTTCACACGTTCATAAAAGCCTTTCAGCTAAATTAATTTGGGACCTCTGTTTTTCCAATCAGAGACACAATAGAAGGATAATAAGGTGTATGGATGGCGTGATTGATGACAGGGGCTGCAGGAGCCGCGGTGCGTCTGAGTGGGAGGAGAAAGATTAATAAGATAGCGTGCGGGCTCATCTCAGAGTGCGCATGTGTTGGCGCCATGATAGACCTTGTTGTTTTTCTGTTTTTGGAAAGAAAGCTGTGGTAAACTGTGTCATTAGCAAACAACTCCTGGAGTGTGACCACGGGGAGGACTCACATTCAGGAAATGGGTATTCCATTTTGTCCTCTCTGACCCAGAAATAGCAGGTACTTTGGTGGGGGAAAAAAAAAAAAAAATATATATATATATATATCATCGACTTGAAGAGCTATGCCCTCGTCAACAGCTACATTTAGAATGCACAGCGGGTAGTTTGTGTATTCTGAGGCGTGTGTGTGTTCGTTTAGCCAGCAGGGGTCTCAAACTCTCGGCACCATACATGCCCACTTTAGTCACACCTGCCAGCGCCGACTGATCCTCTTTGAACTGTCGTCTCCTAAACTGACTTGTGGAAAAAAGAAGGAAAAAGAAGTATGAAGTGTATTTATTTTTTTCTCCCCCAGCTGTACCAAAATACACTTCCTTCTCAAACACGAATGGCGTACAATTTAAAATCCTAGAGCCTTTTTTTTTTTTTTTTACTGATTTTCTGGGTTTCTTCTTCATGCTCACCTTGTTTTTGTCTTTCCTTCCTTTTTTTATTTGATTCATCAGAAACCTCCTCCTCCGTCATGGTATACATGGACACCACGACGTCAATGAGGACCACGACTCGCAGTTCCACCGTCACCCTGACGTCCACGGCGACCCGGACGACGACCACCAGGGTGCCCTCCACGACGACTGCAGCGGCCAAGTGGCCGCGGACCACGTCGACGATGGTGGCCCCCGTCCAGACGCTCATAGAGTCCTTGGAGCCAGAAGACAACAACGGGGCGCCACCTTCCTCGAAGCTTCCGGACATCAGGGTGGAATACTGCAATCCCCTGGTGATGATGGACATCTCCTGGCCCAAGACGAAGCAGGGCACGGTGGCCAAAATGCCCTGTCCGTCTGTAACCATAGGTACGGCAAACTATTTGGCTGAGTTCATTTATAGAGCGCCAATTTACAACACCAGTAATCTCAAGGCGCTATAACAAAGAAAAGAACAAGCCCAAATCATAAATCTGATTCATATCCAGGTTCGAAGCCAATTACCGTCAATTCAGTTCTTATTACAATGCATTACATGACATTCCCATCCAGTACTTTATAAAACTCCATTTAGCAAACTTTGTATATCTAAGGAAGCCAGCAGACTGCATTCAAATCTTCAATTTGTCGCCATTCCTAATCCTTAGCAGCGCAGAGGCGAAGGTGGAAAGGAACAACCTCCAGCAGAACCGAGCTCAGGATGTTTGAGAGGACAGGAAAGAGACACAAACACACAGAAAGACTGGTCCAGCTGTAGTTCCTATAGCAAGAAGAACACAGGTTAAGTTAGTGACAGCAATCATTTCAAATACAAACATGGACAGTAGTAGTAGGAATGTCCTCCAGCAGCGTAAGCCTATAGCAGCATAACTAAAGGATAGCTCAGGAAACCCGAGCCAACCCTGACTATAGGATTCATCATAAAGGAAAGTCTTAGAAGTAGGCAGGGTGTCATAAACTGGAAGTTGGTTCCACAAGAGAGGAGCCTGAGAACTGAAAGCTCTGCCTCCTGTTCTACTTTTGGAAACTCTAGGAACAACAAGTAAACCTGCGGTCTGAGAGCGAAGGGCTCTGTTAGGAAAATATGGAACAATAGGATCTTTAATATATGCAATAAATACAGTTTTTTCACCAATATTTAAAGCAAACTTTAACGTTAGAGCCCCAGAGGCCCATAAGAAGTCGCAAAGCCGGTATGAATTGAGACGGTATAATATTGTGGTATTTAGAAAATGTATTAACTAAACCGTACTTCTTTTTTTTTTTTATTGTTACTATAGTATACTATAGTAACAATTCTGTTAAATCACCATTAAAATGTCTGAAAACACCAGAGAACTGCGAGGCTGTTTAGAAGACGTCGGGGTAGTTCTGACATAAACAAAAAACAAAAATGTACCATTGATACCAGATGAATTGAACTAAATGATTCAAGTAAACTCACTTATTGTGAATCACTTAGTAAGGTAATGATGTGAGTCTGACTAGCTGATGTTAGCGAAGTAATTAGCCACGTTATCTGCCTGCTGTGAGCCGAGCCGTTCTTTCACCCATTGGCTCGGTTTGTTATCTTAGAAACAGAGATTTTAAATTTTTTAAAATCTGTGTTTCTTGGGACTTGTAAATAATTACATTTATCCTTTTTTTTTTTTTTTTTTTTTTAATGTGTTTTCCCCGTTCGGTCATCGCACACATGCGAATGACAACTCCCACCAGCTCGTAGGAACATTTAGATAATAATTATTTTGAAAGCTTATTCTTTTTTTCTTACGCCGCAAAGGATTGGGTAAGTCCCCGCATTGTCTTCAACGTGTCCATAAGATGAAATAAACAGCTTAAATCAAAAGAACGGCATAATAAAAACGTTCGTAGTTCTGAAACCGCTGTATACATTGAAACCAGATGTCAGCCATCACATAATCCACGTTGGACGTTTGTGTTTAAGTCCAATCACGGAGCTAAACTTGACCCGACTTTTACGACCTCTCCTCTCCAAGATATCTTCTAGCTGTCTCTGTTAATAATGTAAGCGTGAGTTGTGGCTGGGGGGAACTCGCCCCGCAAGACGGACGATGGTACAACTCCCCCCCCTCTAAATGTTATATTGTTGCAGAATTATGAGGGCCGAGATGAATCATCCACAACTTCAAACGTCCCTCTGTTTAAAGCGGAGACTCTGTTGCTTATGAAATATAGATATTGTTTCATTATTTCCTCTGTCTGTGAAGATGTCAATATTCTCCTTAGGAGACCCGGTCTGCTGTGCGTCTCGTCGCCTCGACGTTGGCTGTTTGTGTTTTGTTTATGTTTACACTCCCCCTGCAGCACTCATCCCCTCGCTTCCTGTCCTCCCTCCCTCCCTCCCTCCCTCCTCGCTCTTTATTACTGACTCACTGATGCGAGGCTAAAGATAGCGTGGTGTTACATTTATATGGAAACTAGTGCATCGCACACCAATATTTATAGCCCCTGATTAATTCTGAGCTCTTGGAGAGGGGCTTTTTTTTTTTTTTTTTTTGGTTGGGGGGGAGAGGGTGGGGTTATCAGGTTCTTGTCTCTGCACACGTCGTTCCGTCTCCCGTCTTCGTATCGGTTCGAACACAATGAAGTTGAGCGAGATTTACGATAAAATCAATGTTGGCCACTCTGCATGTAAAGGCCTTTCCTCAAAAAGACGGAATACCTGAGGGGGGGCCTGCCCAAGAGAGAGAGAGAGAGAGCGGTTCATATTTTATGGCTCAATTTTGCGAAAACAGGAGGCATAATCACCGTCAGAAGATAACATCCAAACAGTTTTTTGAGTTTCTGCCGTCAGGCCTGATTTATGAGCGGAGGAAGTCGGTGATATTAGGGCACCGTTATCGCCCGCTGCTGAACAACAAATCACAGGAAGCAATCACGGGCCGTGCCTCTATAACTCAACAATGTTTGGACTCGAGCCACTTCAAGATGGCCGCCAAAGCCGATCAAGATCGGCCGACTCAACATATGGCTACAACTCAATCACCTCTACAGACATTGAGCGAAAATTCGATGCGGCGGTAGCGGAGCGTCGTTCCCAACGCGCTCTCTGAGCTCGACCTCTTGGCGTGCTGCGCAAGATCGTGTAGAAGGTTTGACCAAAATGGCTGCAACGCCATAATTTCTCAACGCAAGTCGGGTTTTAAGTCTGAAACGTAGGATTCCGTAGATCTGAAAGCGAAAGCAAAATCATCTTATCGGCTGCGAGTCTAACTGTTGCAAAATGGATAAGCGGTCGCTTTATTTCGTAGGCTGGTTGTTTGATTTTGCTGCGCTTCAGTAACTCATCTTTTTACTGAGTGGTTGCCGTAAAATGGATGTTGGCGAATCGCCGTGGCAGCACGTACGCAGGACTCGCGTGTCAGGCGATTATTTGACACCTGTACTAATAAAGAATAATCTTGAATTCGTTCTGAACAGGCGCAGCACTGGTGTTCTCGAATTTAGCCTGAAGGCTGTAGGCTCCCACACACATACGCATGCAATCTTCATTAACGGGCAACGCCGGCACCCATCGAAAGCTCGCTAACAGCCGTCACACGGCAAGATAAGAGGAGCCGTACCCCACCTTCGCTCGGCGCTCGCTTCAAAGCCGTCGCACTTCAGACAACACTGTCAGCCAGAACACGACTCGGTGAGCTTCCTCTGCCACTCTTTGAAACTTCTTCTAGCTCCCCCCTTCCATCTTTTCAATCGTTG
>NC_051436.1:8927790-8933209 GCF_001649575.2 Kryptolebias marmoratus
CCCCCCCCCCTCCCCGCTAACCCCCCCCTCTTTTCATGCTCCTCCGACCCGTCTCTCAGCACAGGAGGTTATGCAGAGTCACTTATCTTATAAACCCATCAAACATAAGGCTGTCTGAGGTGGACGGGGACAGGAAATTATATGTCAATCAAAATTTATATCTGTTAATGCGGGCCGTATCAGCCTCCAACAACCCCCCCATCCCACCCCCGCCTTCTGTGTACAAGGAAGGGCAGTTTAAAGCCAGCGTCTAGCTTTGCTTATGTCAGCAAAGCAAGGGAAATGCTCGCAAGCTCCTCTTTAATGTAGGAAAAACACCAAATCCATTTCTTAAAATCCGGGCAGAGCAATCTAAAATGATAGTTCTTCTGCCTTAGTGTGTGATTGAGCGATGCAATTGAAGGAAGGTGTGACAAAGTAGGAGAGGCTGTTTAATGTTGGTCAATATCTGTGTTCAAACTGAAGCCCAGCCTTGTAGAAGACGCCGATTCATCAGACCAGATCTCTCAGCAGACGCCGTTTCACCCCCCAAAACACCAACTTAATTGACCTTTCCTGATGAATTCAGCCACGGCAGACTTAATTGGCACCTATTTTGCGGCACATTCCCTCTTAGGCAAGACGTGAACTGTCACACGTGCAGACAGGGTCTGACTTTTAACGATTAAATACAGACGGCAGCCAACGGGCTTCAAACGAAGCAGCGCCCATTGAGTCAGCCCGCGATAAAAAACCATCCAATTACATTTCGCAGGTTTTGGTAATTGAATTGCTGGCGAATTTGGTTTCCTTGGACAAGTTTTTGTGCGTAAGAAAAGGGGGGCTTGATATCTGGAAGAATTGGGCTGTGGTTGACAAGCCTGGGAGTATTGTGCAGCGCATCGCTCTATAATAGGAAGAGGAGGGGGAAAAATTGGAAACTGTGAATGAGCTCGTCTCCCAAGATATTGGTTGGGAATGACAAAAAAAGAGGCATTTTTTTATGAAAAGAAAAAGAAAAGATGTAAATTTCCTTAAGATGTGTGCTTTCGTCTCTCCGAAGGTGTTGCCTCGTACATGTGCATGGGCCCCGAAGGGTACTGGGACCTACAGGGACCCGACTTTAGCAACTGTACCTCCCCTTGGGTCAGCATCATCAACCAAAAGGTAAGAAGGGAAAAGAAAATACTTCCAAACTGAATCATTCGTGTTTCTTTGTCGCTGTCTGTATGCTGAAGTTGTGGTTTCTTGTGGATTCTGGTCTTTTGTATGTCCGGGTGTCTGGTTTAGTCGTATCATTATGGTTCTAGTGGTATTTTTTTAACCCTCCACTGTTACACTATTGTCTACCCTTGTGTTTCTATGATTTATAGAGAGAGGTGGTAGTAACATCACAACACTGTCCCCTCATGTATCTGATCCTGTAGAGCAGTGGTGTCTAATCCTGGTCCTGGAGGGCCACTATCCTGCGTGTTTTAGCTATTTACCTGCTCTTCAGCAGGTCTTCCAGTTCTGCAGAAGTCTGTTAATCACTCAGTCATTCAAACCATCTGTGTCAAAGCAGAGAAACATCTAAAACATGCAGGACAGCGGCCCTCCAGGACCAGGATTGGACACCCCTGCTGTAGAGGGATCTTCCTCGTCACCACAGATTTATCGTCACATTTGTAAATTCAGCAGCAACTCTCAAACATCACAGACACCTCACATTCACATCTAAATAACAAAACAATTGCACTGCAGCGATAGCATCACACAATCTCATGCTATGCTATGCTAACAGGGCTCTTTGCAAACTGCTGCTGGTGCAATTATAGACTTAGTTCTGCCCAGGTGTTGCTTGTTGTCATGCTGTGTGTATGGAACAAACAGCAGCCAGTGGAAAAGCTATGAATCATTAATACCTTGTAGATGGCTCTTTAAACAACCTCGCTTTGGGGAAGTGGAGGTTATTTCTGACCAGACTGACAAGCTAACTGTTCCAAAGTGGACTGCTGTTTATGTGAACAGCGTTCCACATAAAATAGTGGTAGCAAACGTCCGTCAGCTAAAAAAAAGGAAGGAAGAAAAGATCCAACAGGTTTGAACTGGACTAGCAGTGTCTAATGGATATATAGAACTATTTGGGCGTGGTGGCCTGTGTTGCAACCATCACACATAAAGTGGTTGGATCTCTGTGCTGGTCTTCCGTTATTTACAGGAAGTCATCAGCAGAAACATGTTCCACTGTGAGATGTGGAACCCCCTTCAAGAAGCCGATCTCCCATCAGCTGTCGCTGGTGTCTTTTATCTGAAGACAAACGCGACCTGGTTTTAATCGGAGTGCCAGTACGTTGTGTAACGAGTCGTTTACCTCGGAACAGAAACCGGTGGAAAACTCTCGATTTCTTTAAGCCTCTTCAAGACCATCGACAGTGACGCCAAACATCGGAAATCCGTCAAACTGGACATTAGAACGGTTGCTACATTACAGAATCAATCGGGTCACTTCTACCCCTAGACTATCATGCACAAAACGTAAGGGAAAAGGTTTAAGTGGGGTTCACCTTTTAGTGTTATGACCCGAACTATTTCTGTGAATAACACTTGCAGCAGCTCTAAGTGCAGATCACCATATCTCCTGCAGCTGGTCAACTTTAGTTTTTGTGGGTTTTGTTCTTTGTCGGCTCCTAATTGGTCAATTAATCTCATTGATTAACTGGAGGGCGCACTCAATAGAATGACCTCCGTTTGCGTATGTGTTTGGTTGTGCACTGGAACCCAACCCCACAAAGCACCGTGGTGTAATGGACTGCAGTGGCAACACGATCCAGCACTTATTTGCTCTCCAGACTGCTCGAGCACAGATGACTTGTATCTTCTCCTCTACAGGCGATTATGCAAAGCCCCATATAAAGCTCCCAACATTTAAATCTGTAATAGAATCAAAGCAAAAGAGGAGGAGGTGACTGTGAGTGTGTGTGCGTGCTGGGTTCCAGGTTGTGAATTGTTAAAAATGTTCTCCCTTAAATGCATAGGAGCCCGAGGCGTGCATGTTGTAACATTTATGTTCCACTCAGCGGCAGAAACCCAGCCCATTAAACCAACAGCAGTTTTCTGATATGGATGGAAAATTGCTGTTAGGTAGCAGAACGGTGGTAAAGAAATTATCAGGTGCATTTCAGTATGGTGCATCCCCATTCAAACAGGGCAATAAAGCTCTTATACCTGCTGCTGTTTAGAGAGGAGGGGGAAAAAAAGTGTGGAGCATTTTCTGTTCGAATCCATGAAAGGTTTTAAGCAATGTGTGTATTTTTAACCACAGTTCTATTGATGATTTTAATAAAAAAAAAAAAAAACAGACGCTCGAGCTGTGTGCCTGTCGCTGTGGATAAAGAAAAGGCTCCTAACGAAGATTAACCTGCCAGGGATTTGAAATGCCCATCTGGCACTTCGTTATTTTATATCTATAGCCATTGTCCTGTGCGTTTTACCTCCTGTTGCCAGATGGTTTTTCGTAGACAAAACGAGCGAGGAAGATGTCGAGAAATAAAAAGGAGAAAGAAACGACACCATGCCGCCTGAATGAGGGAAACAAAAAAAAAAAAAAAAAAAAAAAAAGAAAGAAAGAAAGCTGAGCTAGTTACCCTGCATCCCCAGCTCACCTCATTAAGAGATGAGCTCAGGGAAACTAAAGAGGAAAACATCTTCCAAAGACACGTTCCCCTGCAAACACCTCTGTGAGGGCCAATTTAAAAATCCTAATTACTTCCCTAATAAACTCACAACTACCTCACAACATCTTCCTACCTGATATAAGTTGAAGCATCTTGTTTTAAATGTATTTTAAGTTGCATCGCTGACATCAAAGGTCTGTTAGACACAAAGTCAGATCAGCTGCTTCTGGATGACTGGTAAAACCAACTTTATGATACTGGTGCTGTCACGCTGTCTTGCAAGTTGGCCTTTTTTTACATTATAAAAATGGAAATGGAAAGAAGCCAGACATTTTTTAAAACACTAAGTCTTGTGTACAAATATGGCGTACGTGCAGTATTTCCGATGCGTTTTTGTTGTTTCGTATCAGTTTGTTATTGAATCGGTTCCAATACAGGGTATTAGTTCAGCGTACTAGTACTGGTTAAGTAGGCGTTGGTTCGAAGAGCGGGATGTACACCAAAAACAAGGCGGTCGCGTTAATTCTTTGAATTCCCCCGATTTAACTGGACCTCTAACATTAAAGAACCCCCTCCCCGTCCTCAGTCAGCATCTCGCCACGGTCTGACCCGCCATCTTCCTTGGTTTTCTTCTCCATGCTCTGGCAAATTTGTCTTTTGTTCTCCTCATCTTCATGTAAAGTCCAAACCAAACCCACGTCGGTGTCCTCCAGGTTAATGTTTGCTGGGACACGTCACGTGAACTGACCGAGCACGCAACAGTTACCAATAAAACACCATGTAGACCAGCGGTGTCCAATCCTGGTCCTCGAGGGCCACCATCCTGCATGTTTTCCTTGTTTCTCTGCTCCAACACACCTGATTTGAATCAATGGGTGATTAACAGGCTTCTGCAGAACAAGAAGAGGTGATTTAACCACTGAATCAGGTGTGTTGGAGCAGGGAAACAAGGAAAACGTGCAGGATGGTGGACGGAGGACCAGGATTGGAGACCCCTGATGTAGACGTTGTTGGTAGTCTTGCACAGAAAGTCCAGCAACACAATATGTCCGTGGCAACCGCTTGACTATGTGAACAATGTTGTATTTATGCGTACACACACCAAGAATACAACACTGCAACGCACTCGAATACAAAAAAAAAAAGCCTTTCGGGCATAAAAATGCCACAAGTACACCACAGCACTGTCAGTGCAGAGTGTTTGTGTGGCGGGAGATTGTGGAACAGAATTTTTTATTTTTGTTATGGTCAATAAATCTGCGGGAAGCTGGTGTCACCGGAGATCCCACTGCGTGTTTGTGTCAGAGTATCAAATACAGAAAACAGGCGTTGTTTTGACGTTCTTCCCTTACAACCACATAACTCACGAAGGCAGAAAAACGTAAAGCTGACGTGCAAAAGGGAGACGGGAGCAAAGATTATTCCAGCGCAGTTTCAGCTGTAGATATATACGCATACATGGCGAAAAGTGGTGCTGTGATTTAAAAAAACATCTGTAACACGGTATGCAACTGTCAGGTTTGTATATTTATTGTAATTGTTTCCAGGGTAGATTTATGTTTCGTTACCTTTCTTAGTTACTTTCCCCCTCCTGTCTCAGTTTCTCTGCCTCCTTAGTTTCCCGCCCTCCTCACCTGTTTAGTTCTAATTAGCGCCGTCTTTTTCCTCTTTGTTAGTTAGTCACCGCCTTTATGTTGTCACCCGTGTTCAGCCTCAGTTGTTGGTGTGTTGTCAACATCTGTGTGTTCCCGAGTTCCTCGAGTCCCCCCCCCACCCCCACCCCC
>NC_051436.1:8933224-8949495 GCF_001649575.2 Kryptolebias marmoratus
CCCCCCCCACCCCCACCCCCACCCCCGAGTAAGTCATTTTATGATTTTCGAGATATTTTTTACTCTCAGTAAAGAGTTTTTTTTTGTTCCAGCAAGCTGTCTGCGTTTCTGGATCTGAAGAAAAAAAAAAAAGCTCTAATTCTTGACAGGAACGAACATAACCACAAACTAAATGTTTTTATTTATTTGGATTTTTGGCTCAAATAAGGTTTCAGATTTCAAACTTGTCATGGTTAGTATCAGAAAGCCTGCCCTTTCAACATGTAGTAGTAAAAAAGTAATTATTTTCCTGTGAACGTGAAGCTAATTGAAACTTTTAGGAGGTGAAAAGATGGGTGGCTCACGTCACCTCCATGTGTTGAAATTGCTGATTTTAAAAACATTATTTATGAGTGTATTTTATTAGACAAGTTCCTCTGTGGATTCATCCTTTGGTTTTGAAAGCATTTTGAACGTCGCAACATTAACGTTTTTCGTGGCCAGAAGTTACCAGGAAGTGAACAAAAGGTAGACCTGGAGAGGCGTCTTTGAAAAATGGCAGGACGACAATGTTTTTCTTTGAGGACCTACAGCTATTAAATCCTGAAAATATTTTTAGAAGCATCACCAGCACACTAATCAAAGGGAGTAAATCCAGCTAATGAGACCATAATGACTCATGGGAATAATTTACTGACATCATTTCATGAGAGTTGACTCATTTTTTATTTTTTTTTAATAAATGGAAATCCAGTGGAGGGACATGTTTTGGAGCGAGACTTGGGCAGTTCCGTGTCTTTGCATCCAACAACAGATTGAATCGTCTATTTCTATGGTCTCTGGCTCACTCAGTTTAGCCTTGGAACCAGAGTTATGCCTCATTTGGTTCAGTAAAACGGATCTGCCCCGGTTAGATTTAACTTGAAGCTCAATTGGCTTCGGTAAGTTCAAACCAGTTGGTGTTTTTATTGGGTCAAACAGAACCGGACTGTCTTTATGAGATAATCAGCTGGTGCACCATTGAGGCAGGTTATCTTGTGATTGGTCGTCAATTTTATTGCTCTGGTTTGTTCCATGAAAGAGTGGCAGCAAAGGTCAAAGGAAAAGGTTTACAGGACAGTGGTGAGAGCAGCTGTGTTGGACGGTTTGGAGACAAAAAGACAGGAGACAGAACTGGAAGTGTCAGAGCTGAAGATGTTGAGGTTCTCCTCGGGAGGGACGAGGATGGACAGGATCAGGAATGAGGTCATCAGAGGTACAGTACAGGTTGAAGGACTGGGAGATAAAGTTAGAGGCCAGACTGAGACGGTTTGGACATGTCCAGAGGAGGGACAGTGGGTATATTGGTAGAAGGATGTTAGAGACAAAGAGGAGACATATGGATGCAGTTAGAGAGGACATGGAGGTAGCTGAACTGAGGACAGAGGACACAGAAGACCGAGTTAGACGGAGGAGGACAACTCGCTGTGGAGAACCCTGACAAGGGAACAGCTGAAAGTTTGCCATATCATCCGCCACCTTGTAGACTAAACTTTAAACTAAAATCTTGAACGATAAGAGCAAGTTTTGGGGATGACTCTCAGCTACTGCCACACCAAATTCTACCTCAATACTCATAAAACCGACTGAGTTATAGCTTGATTCGGGTAATCTCAGACATTCCAGAGGCTGATTTTCATCAACTTTGATAAGATTGTTCAACTACAGTTTCTGAATTTTAGATCATCACCCAGAGTTCCACCTTACCCAACAATGATCTCCCTGCTCCTAAAATGCAGCTTTAAGCGTCTTTAAATTAGGTTGTCTTTTTTTTTTCCTGAATATTGTTTGTGGGAAGTAATTTGGTCATTGTAGGTTGAAGAAAAGTGTGCAAATGAAATAAACTAATCCCCATTTTCTTGCTATAATAAAACAGCAAATGGAAATGCTCTAAGTTGTACGTTTTTCTAATTTAATCCGAGCCACAAGAAGCCAATTTTAAGGAAGAAAAAAAAAAGTATCCTTTCAAAGGTATCTCTTAAGTTTTTAAACCTATCACCTGGCTTCCCCAAGTTGCGCGCTCTGCATTAGTTTCATAAAGGTGTAAGGCTGTCTGGGGAAATTCCTTCAATAGTTTTATAATTACGTGTCGACACAATATTATGCCCCGGTGTACGCTCAGCTGCGTGAGAAGTACACAGCTGACGGCAGACGCATTAATTGTCTGCAATATTTCAGCAGTCAGCAAAAAGTTAAGGTCAAACAGGGTTTATTTTTACAGGATGGATACTTGGTTAATGCGATAAATCTTGTATTCCTATGTATCCAGGGTGCAGATCGTGGATTTGTGTTCAGCTATACGGAAACGTGTGTACGTCAGCTGCTTTCGGTTAAAGCGGAATGTGTTCTCTTCATCGTTTCTGCAGCTAAAAGCTGGAGAGACAGCTGCAGTCATCGCCCGAGAGCTGGCAGAGCAGACTAAGAGTAACCTTCAGGCAGGGGACATCACCTACACGGTGAAGGCCATGATTCAGCTGGTGGATCTGCTGGATGTGCAGCTGAGGAACCTCACGCCGGGCGGCAAGGACAGCGCGGCCCGGAGCCTCAACAAGGTACTGAAAGAACCTGCGAGCTCACTTTTCCTTTGGTTTTAAATAAAACTCCGCAGTATGACAGGCCGTTCAAAGGAATACAAGAAAACAACGTTTCTGAGCAGGACTTTAAAGTTCAGATCCACTGGAGAGGGCTTCCGTGGAGAGATTATGAACAAATAATGTCTTACCTGTTGTTGTCAGAGTTTGGAGAAATAAAGTTGAATTCTGGACGGATTGCCGAGCTAACAGCTAGTCAGAGCAGCGCTAAAACAAAAAAGTGGATTTCTGCAACTCCGATCTCTAAAATGTCATCCAACTGCTGTCTTCTAACAATCAGGTTCCTGTCGTTGTCAGAACTTTTAACCCCTTACTTTCCTGGGCTTCTGATAAAGGCCATTTAGTTGATTTCTGCTCTTGTCTGAGAACAAGAGGGCAACCACCTGACCGCGAACCGACTTCTTGGCTCCTTCTGGAGCATGGCGGAGCCTTAAAATACCCTCAGTCTTATGGAATGAATTTCAAACATGGTCAAAAACATTTGCAAGGATCTTGAACCTATCTCAAACCCGTCTTACCTTAGCTTCCGTCAATTTTAGAGCTCAAGAGCTACATTTTGTCACCTGTGTGGTGACAGAAGACTGTACTCTGAGGCCACAGCCCTGAGAGTCCAGGTCTGAACGCCACGCCGATTATGAATATTTCAAAAACTGGCCTCAATCTGCCTGTCTTCATTTAAAGAATTTACCTTCGTAGATAAAACTGTAAACATGGGAGCGACTGCCTCAGACAGGTGAGTCTGAGGTGAGCAGAGATGGGCAGTTTTACGAGCCATGCACAAAAAAAAGGCCACTCAGAATGCAGAGACACGGCTCGCTGGTCGCTTCGGCAACAAGCACTCAGAATTCAGTGATCGCAATAAAAAAGTTACCCTATTTTCCTGCATCTTTTTTCGCAATTTGAGTTTGCAGCCCAGGTAGACACTGTCTTAAAGTGTTATAAGTACAAAAATAAGGATTTATTTGCTTACTTACTTGCAGATAGACCTTTACGTAACCAACAGTTTCACAATAAATGGTAAATATGGTAAAAGTATTAGATGGAAGTGCTATAGCTAGCTGCTGCTGCTATGTAGACTTCCAAATGACTACACAGTTCTGTGCATATATCATATCTATGTTATAGTACTGAATGATGTAAGGTTTTTTAAAAAAAAGTTCACATGAACCTCTATGACTTTGAGACTGGAGTTGTTTGAAGACCGTCTGCTTTGATCTTGGTCTCGCTAAGACTAGCCACGAGCTCATCATTTTGGTCCAACTTAGTCTTTCTCTGAACTGGAATCGTTGAATGTGTTTTCTACAACATGTAAGAGATCAATTCACAACCGATCCAGTTTGAAACATGTCAGCCGAACGCCAAATTTGTCAAACTCTCCGTTGAGCCCCTTGACTTTAACTAACGTGGCGGTCAATCAAGCTCCACCGAAACAATGCAGAGTTTTTATCAACGCCGGCCGAACTCGAAGCTAATGAATTGATTCCCCACCCCTGTTCACAGCAGAGCGGAGAAATGAGGCACTCCGGTAAAGTGAGCTGAAATAATCCCGCCGTCTGACATCCAACTGAAAATGTCAGCCGTTAATTTGCCGGAGTGGCTTCACGTGGAGCCACACGCCAACACCTGTTCTCAGATGGGGTTTTTTATGGTCTTTTTTTTTTTGGAGAGGTGGGGGTCGTGGTGACAGCTTTAATTTGGTTGCCACAGCAGACACAGATGTCCCCATAGAGATTTTTAGTGCCAGTTTTCTCCGATTGAGAGCGAAGGCAGTAAAAATGCCCCCAAACAGCCTCGGAACAAACGTGCGATGAGTAAATTCGCATTCAGGAGCCAGAGGACTTTATAACACCTCTTGAAAGACTGGTTTCCTCATAAAATATTGCTATTTTAGTCTTTAGTTTCTCTTATAAAGTTAAGGAAATGGTGCAAAAAAAAAAGCAGCTGGACAGAGTTGAATTTAAAAAAAGAAAGAGCTTTTACAGCCAGAATAATTTAAGAGGTCAAAAGCAACTCTGTGATAAATTATTCTAAGCCTTCAGACATACAGTCCATTCCTGCAGTATATAGTTCATCTGCGAGGGGGGAGAAAAAAAATAGGTTCAAAACTTGTTTTTCTCTTTTTATCTTGTGTTCTTGTGAAAGCTCTGCTTCACGAAGGCGCTAGAAATGGTCTTCATCTCTCTGGCGTTCACTGATGTTTACCTCTCAAGTTCAATCATTTTGACACAATCTGCAAAGAGCTAAACAAATTAAAGATTTTTTTTTTTTTTTTTCCCTTTTCTTTCCTCTGGCCAGCAAAGCGCAGTCGCAGCGTGCCAGCAGACAATGAAAGGATTGACTTGGCAAACGTGGAGATCACTGTCGTTTTCGTGATCAAAGGGCTAACGGTAAAGACGGGACCGCTTCCAGAGGAGTGGGCCGCGATGAAGGCTCTGTTTCCTATGAAACGGTTAATCTTGTTGGGATTTTAGGATGGCACCAAACCCACACAGAGGCTTCGCCGGGCCTTATCTGGAATTATTTATTCTCCGTGCAACGCTAACGCCACTTCTTCCAACCAAATGTGCCTGCAGTTTTGCGGGTACGCTAAAGTTCTGTTTCTCCGATCTCTTGGACTTAAAGAATGAAGTTCAGACGTTAACTAGCTTTAACTAGCTTTCCAGTTCTCCCACAGGAAACTTGTAGAAGAAATATAAACACATGGTATCACCGGATTTCTGTTGAAGTCTTGTCTCTCCTTTTGATACCAAATAAGACTACAGTTTTTCCAAGACGGTGTGCAAATAATGCATAGTTTCAATCTGCAACTCTTATTTTTCTACACATTATATTGTCAAAAAAATCCTTTTTTAAAATGATATATTTATCTATGAAGACATCTTGGAAATGTCTGGAGATTTCTGTGCAGTTCTTAATGTCCCAGGGTCAAATCTTGTAATTCTGACAAATTTTGATGCTTTGCTGTTACAATCATGAAAACATTTGGATGAGGGATGTGCATTTCAAGGAAAAGTACTCTTTGTTTTTCAGTATTTTGGTTATTTATCAAATATTCACACACAAAACCATGGTCAACCAACCACCTCCGCGTCAGTTTAGACATTTAGTTTATGTCAGTATGTCGAACTTTATGATGCGGGGCTAATGCCTGTTATGTTTTTCTTTAAAATCACCGTGTCCATATGGATTGGATGAAGAGCCGCGGTGAATTAAGGTCGACTTCCAACAAGTCCTGCTGCGGAAAACCCCCTGTAACGCACACGTATTAAAAGCTCACCTGTGGCCGTAGTTTCCAGTTTATAATCCTTTCAAAATAAAGCTACAATGGCTGAGACATCACTGCTTCAAATTTGCTCGCCCTTTGTGACGTCAGCTGCCAGCTTCCGGTTAAAAATGGTGGTTAGGAAACAACCTGGCCCATTATTGCGACCTCATGGTCGTGTTAGCAGCATGTTATTAGCAGGTACAGGTTAAAAAGGGAAAAAAATGCAGTGTCACATTAAATCTTTGACTTTATTCTGTTTATTGACACCTCAAATATTTCAAAACCACTGCCCATCGTGCATTGTGACAACTTTAATGTCTGAGAGGTTTCTAAAACTGGATGGTAGTCAAACTGTGGTACATTAGGGCCCTGACTTCATTACTCTTTAAGAAATCTTAAAATGAGGAGAAAGAATGCTTAAAACATCCATGCTGCACCAGGAAATGATATTGTATACCTTAACAATACTTGACAAAAACAAAAAACAAAGGAACATTCTGGGCAAGGCCAAAGATCCTCCCAAAACAACTGTAGCTCGTTTTTTGCTTTGACACCGTTTACCGTTTGCTTTCGTTAACTCCTGTTGGACGTTTAACGGCAACAAAGCAGAAATGAAGCGTGCCAGATTTTTGAAGAAGTGGTAAAAATGGTTTTGTTGTTCTGGTTTTTAAGGTGTGTGAGGTAGGCTGCTCCGTCATCAGTTCTCATAATCTCAGATTGTCAGAATTAACTTTTTTTTTTTTTTTTTTTGAGGAAAACTCTTCTAAAAAAAAACATATGCTGTGAATAAAAAGGTGCAAATGGTCGTTTTTCAAAATGTGTGGACAGAGCCCAAGGTAAACGACTGGTGTCTGTAGACACACACACACACACACACAATTTACGCTGGTGTCAGAACAACGGCCAAGCTATCAAGTCCAAAGAACTCTTTATAGATCTCTGTGGTAAAACTGCAGTGAAGCCTAGATCAGGGCAGGGGTATAAAACCATTTCTAAACCTCTGAGTGCTCCCAGGAGCGCAATGACCTCAGTGATTGTGAAATGGAAGAAGTGTGAAAACATTAGGGCTCCTCCTTGGTTTGGCTGTCCAATAAAGCTGAGCGAATGGGGTCTGTGGCGACGGTCACTCTAACAGAGCTTCGAAAGTCATTTACAGCGATGGCGAGAACACGCCGCAGAGATCGCCGCCGCCGTACATCAATCAGGATAGTAAAGCAGCCGCTCTGAGTAAACGACACGCGAGAGCCAACCTCGTTTTGTCAAGTGACATTTAAAGGACTCTCGGAGCACGAGGAAAGATGTCGTCGGATCTAATGAGATCGGAACCTGTAAGTGTGTCTCGATAGGTTCAAAACCAAACCAGTTCCTTTCGTCCGCGCAGGCAACCCTGTAATTTGTTCAAACGACCAATTTGTATTTCGTGTACTGACTTTTCCTATGAAAATAAAGGAAAATAAAATAAACCGGCCAAATCCCCATCCCTCCCGCCAAAAAATTTTAATAACCCCCTCATTTTCAGAATAATAGAGGCACAACTCCTGTATGAGAACTAAATATGAACTTTTAAATATTTGGTGGTGTTCAAATGGGCAAATTCAAAGAATTATAGCAATCGTCCTAACCTTTTTATCACCCTGGCACAACTATTGCCCATCCCCTCTCTGTGTCTTAGCCTTTCCAGTTTATTTTGAAAGGATTACAAGGTGGCAACTATGGTCACAGGTGAGCTTAGCTCCGCGTCGATCCATCGGACCGTTCCAAATAAAGGAGTATAAAGATCCCCGGCGAGCAGAGTTGGCACCAGCACGTCTCTCTGTACCAAAGCCTCTGTTTCATTAGAGGGGTCTTTTTTTTTTTTCAGCTGCAGGACTTTGGGGTGAGTGAACAACACTCCCAACCGTGTGGATACGGCCATTTTCTTTTGTAGGGGGCGAAAACACGAATCGGGCAACGGGCCTGAATCATAAAGCGGCAGCTGAGATTAGCGCTCATTAAGGCTGTTTTCACCGCCTTTAAACAGTTTGCGATTGTGCCGATGCTTGTTGTGGTACGTTAAATAGCCCCACGCGAGCAAAGGATGAAAAAAGGCACGCATTGCGACAAACACGAGTTGGGTTTATGTTTACAGCTGCGGCTGGTAGGTGGATGGGGCACGGACGGACCGGGGGGAACAGGTCAGGATGGTGGGTGTTGAATATTTGAAGTAAAATCAAATAATTACTGATGTGTTTTTTGCCTAAAATGCCCATCCCTACTTTAAGCGTTGGTGAAATATTAACAAAACAGAGTAATAAAGGCAAAAAACCCCAGTGAGACTCTGCGCAGAGTTAGAGGCGATGGAAGGAAAATCACCTTCAGCTGCGACTTCACGGGGGGTCAGCAGGGGTACTCTGTCCTCTGGAGTTCAGCGTCAGACTTATTTGACACAAGCTCACATTTCAGCAGCACCGGTCCCTTTCTCGATGCTTTTCGGCAGGCCTAAACCCCAAGATTCAAGTCTTAGATTTGCCCAACCACAGACTTAACATAAATATGTGGATTTTAGGTCTCATAGTAGATAAATTACAAAAAAACCCCAAAACCCTACATTTTCAAACTAAAACCATGTGCAATCGAACACCTCCCGATGCCTCTCGATGTCCTGTTCACTGAAAACGTTTCGTCAAGCGGGACATTTTGTCACCTGTTGATTGTTGACCTGTTTTTCGTCCTAACTCCTTTTTATGCCTCTCTCTTTGGGTTGCAGCTGCAGAAGAGGGAGCGCTCGTGTCGATTTTACGTCCAGGTATTTGGATCGAGTTGTAACACCCCCCCCCTGCTTGCTNCCCCCCCCCTCACTGTGGCAGCTCTGCAGTCATTGTCATTTTCACCCTCGGATGTTTGACGATTGGCCCTTTGAAGCGGCGCAGGTCGACGGGAGCGCCCGGAATCAAAGGGTCAAACCTCATCGTCAACCCGTTTGCTTCATGCCGTCGTTTCGCCTGCCTACATGACATGTTTGTTCCTTCACCCCCCTCCCCCTCCCCGAGAACGAGCCAAAAGTTGAAGCGTTCCTACTGCTGAAGAGCCAGATGAAGTGACCTCGATATACTAACAAGTCGACTTCCAGCTACGAAGTCAGCCAAAGCCAACGCATGATGCATAATAAATATTTGCCCCAATTTACAAGGTGTGTGTGAGGGGCGGGTCTCCTGCTTTTCTCAGCGATTTTATTTCCCGTGCTCCGGAGTGATTTGTCTCGTCCCAGGGGTGAGATTTTAAGTTGTCATCGGAATAATTTCTGCCTCAACAAGAGAGCTGCGGAAGAGGCTGACGTTCTTTCGTACAGATGGCTTAAATTAAGCCGCGCACAAGAGCCAGATGTTTGGGGTTTTTTTTGCGCGCGCCGCTCGCGTCGAGCAACACGTGTTCAGCTTTGATTCCTCCGAGGCATGTCGGGAGGCAGTTTGTTGTTTGGGCCTCGGGCGACTGTGCCGACGACACCCAGGTGACTTGTGCGCGAGGTCACGGTCGGCGGTCGTCAACTTCAGCCACGGATTTTAGACGAGTGGAAATGGGAGCTATTATGAAAGATTTCATTGATTAAAACTAAAATAAGTGTTTTTTTCCCCCCTAATCAAACCACATTAAACAACAATATGTACTGACTTCATTGCATCTTTAATTAGAACACATAGAATATATTTGTTTCACTATTTTTTAAATTAATTTATTTATTTATTACTTGCGACCAAACACAAAAATGGCGCCATCTTCTTTTAGTTTTTGACTTCAGAATAAAACAGAACGTCACATTTAGGCCAACTACAGCGTTTAAATTTAGGACTGCTAGCAAAATATCTCATGAAACCACTGAACAGATTTTACTGAAACTTTCAGAAAGCAATCATCTACGCCTGATTCAAGTTTTAAAGTCAACCCGATTCAAGATTGTGTTCCATTTGTAATTTTATGTGAGAAATGAGACTTTTATGATTGTTTTAATGGGACATTCCTTGTAAAATAAAGGAAAAACGAATAAATAAATGGCCTTCAAAGCAAACTGACTTTAGAAAACAAATAAAAGTGTCTCTAACCCAGTCAGTTTTACAGATACTGAGCTAGAATTTGAGGTGGTAGTAGCTGGGATTCATCCCTGATACATATTTTGAGCACTATTCATTGCTTAGAACTTTAGCATGAACTGTTTAGGTCAGCCCTGTTTGTCTGTT
This sequence comes from Kryptolebias marmoratus, assembly GCF_001649575.2. Classification (NCBI taxonomy): domain Eukaryota; kingdom Metazoa; phylum Chordata; class Actinopteri; order Cyprinodontiformes; family Rivulidae; genus Kryptolebias; species Kryptolebias marmoratus. Next base: position 8,943,310 of record NC_051436.1, read on the forward strand.
AGCAAAATATCTCACCAACCACTAAATGGGTTTGAATGAAATGTTCAGAAAGGTCTCATTAGTTTCACGTTTGTATCTGATTTTGTTAGGAGTCAGTTCAGTTCAACATGGCCGCTACAACTAATCCACCCTGGCCGACACAAAAATGGACGTAACTTTATTGAATTTACAGACATTGAGCCGGAGTTTGATGCTGTAGTAGCTGAGAGTCATTCACGACACGTAATCTGAGCATGAAGTTGATGTTATAAAGGTTTGAAAAAACAACAACGACGACATTCCTCCTCTACATGAAATTTATATTCGTTTTAATCCTTTTTAAAGTCAGCCTTTTAATATCTACTTGTTTTACTCACCCCACCGCCCCCCCAAACGATCTCTTATAAATTAAATCAATTTCAGTGCAGTAGATCTTGATATTTTGGGCTACAGTGATGCTTGTTAGCATCGCTAAAGAAGCTAAAAGCGAAACCAAAAAGGGGGACATTTCGCACATCGTTCCACTCGGAGTTGCCTTTTTTTCTTGGCCCATTTGAGCCATTTGCAGAGTTTATGTTTGAGGGTTTACTCAACGCTGATAAAGACGACTGCACACACAGCTTAGCTGCGCTAGCTTGACAAATTCAAACAGCAGCGAAGTGCTTTCATTTGACTAACCAACATAATGGCACAACATCTGGGGCTGCAGGTAAACACAGGCATCGACTGCTCGTGCTGGCTGTCTTTTTTAAAGTGTGTGTGTATGTGTGTGTGTGTGTGTGTGTGGTGGTGGGGACTTTCATTGATTGGGGGAAATGGGCAATGTTTTCTCCAACAGGACCCTTGTGGTCAACATAAGTGGGATTAGCAGATGCACCTGCTTCCGCTGTTTCCTTTCGCCGCTCCGAGGATGCACGTGCTGCTGGAAGCAGACGGCGGTGGAGCTGAGGGAAAACGGCTGGAGGTTTCAGGTGGCGGCGCGTCGGCGGGGGAGAGGGACGGCGCTCTAAAAATGAAGCGAGGCGCTTCGGGTTGAACCAGACGGGAGAGGCGCCGCGGAGGGGAAAGCAGAGCGCTAACGTTTTAGCCCCCCGTCTGTCTGTTCGTTTGTCTGTAGAATTCACAAAACCCTCACAAACCACTGGACAGATTTCAATGAAACGTTCAGAACACTCGATGATCACTCGATGTGCGTCTGCAACTTATTTACATTTGGAGTTAATCCGGTTCAAGATGGCTCCACAGTTCGTTAACCTTTGCCACACAAAAATGGCCGTAGCTTATGTAATATGACAGCTAACGAGGTGAGGTTTATGTGGTAGTAGCCGGGATTCATCCTCAACAAGTACTCTGAGCATCTCCCTAAATGTGGCTGTGGCGGATGGCCGGGGCGGCCATCTTAAAACAGGCGATATCCGTTCCTTAAAGGAATGCCGGGGCTTTAATCTCGATTAGGAACTCCTTGCAGGAATCTAAGTTTCTGTCGGGATTTGCGTTTTTTTTTTTTTGTGTGTGTTGAGTTAATTGTTTATTTAATTCTGTTATTTGGTTCCTGTGTTTTGCTTTGTCAGTTGGTTCTTCGCTCCCATCTACACCTGCCCTGAGTTTGTAATCACTCACCTGTGGCCACTTCTTCCTAATTTCCTGCAGCTTTTTAAAACCTGCTCATTTCCCCTCATTTGTCGCTGGTTTCGTTATGTTTCTCTCCTGAGCTTCCTGGTGTCTCGTCGTGTCTCACCCCCTCATGGTTTTGGAGTCCTGTTGTGTTATTTAGTTCAGTTGCTGCCTCGTCAGCACTTTTGTTTTCCTTTTGTAAATACATTTGTTTACTTTTGAAGTTCCACCTCATCTGTCTGCATTTTGGGTCCGCCCAACTCTCCACGCATCGTGACAATATCTGCCTCGCATCGGTGCGAATCAAACTCCACTGAAGAGTTCCCCGGCAGGAACGTTTCTCTGCTTCGCCCGTTTGACTCTGAACGAACGCGAGACGAAACGGCGCCCCCGCTTCTTTCGCCTTCTCAAGTCACATCAACAGCAGCATGACGTTATGTTCGTCCAATTACTGTGATCACGTCCGTGTTGTCCTAAATCTGAGCGTGTTTGCTGCTTCTTTTTTTTTTTGTTTTGCCTTTAAAGGAAGAAGGGAAAGTGGGATTTGTCGGTCCGGAGTAAAATGAGCGCCCCCGCTTCAGGATATGAGAATATAAAACGATAACAGTTTTGCGCCTCAGTTGGAGCCAAATGAGTGTGACGTCCCGGGTCAGAGGGAGGATGTGAAAGTCTGACCCTGATGAAAACGACACTCGAGTGTAAAAGATGACCTGAGGGGAGGGGGGGGGGGTCGCAGAGCAGGAGGCTCTTAAAACCGTAGGGAGGCTCCTCGTTCGGGAGCGTAACGAGATGATAAAAGTTCCCCGGCAGTCCTTGTTTGAAAAGATGAAGATAAACGTCAGAGTCGAGGAATACTGATGGGCACCGCTCAGGACGGAGAGGAGGTCTGCGGACCAGTGAGGGGCAACGGCCGGGGACGTCACTTCTCAACCGAGGAGCTTTCTCAATGATTGTAGAGTTGAGTTTTATACTGCTAGGGATGAGTCTTTCCTGTCTGCATCTCAAACTAAAACGAAGATGGTTCCTGTAGTCAGCAAGCTTCCTTGACATCTTCGTAAACTCCCGCACTACTCCTAGGGTGTCCTTCCCAAAGTGGGTGGCAATATGCTGGTGTAGATTCTCAGTCATCTAGGCCATGGTAAAATTCAAAAAAGGTTAAAAAACAAAAAAAAACAACTGGACTTCTATTCTGTAGCTGAAGACGTTTCGCTTCTCATCCGCGGAGCCGGGGACGGTTTTTGGAAACACACGCACCGCTTCCTCTTTGAATTTCAGCAGCTGAATCGAGAGTACGGAGTTTATTTTTAATCGGACAAAATAAATCAAACCGACACAAAGATGCATTTTATCGCCGGAAAAAAAAAAATATTGCATCTAAATTGAAGATGTAAAATCTAACAGTTCTGGTTTTTAAGCTGGTTTCATTTACAGTAGTGGAACCTGGGACATGTCAGAAAGTGTTGGTCAAGCTCAGGCTTTTGGTCGAAAAACGGATGAAAACAAAAAAGGTTTCACTTGTTTCAGAGCAAATAGTCAATGTCACATCTCCGACTCAACCAAGATTAAGATTGTGGCACAAAACGGTGTTTCATTTACCAAAAAAAACAGTTTTTAACGTCTCCTCCAGGAGTCGTACTCAACTCAACAGATTATTTTATTTTTATTTCTTTTATTTTAGCCACTGAGATTCTTTTAGGCATTCCAGAAATGGTTAGTTGATTATTATTAGATAATGGAAGCACAGAACTATGCGCTCTTAAGAGGAAAGATTCGTTTCATCGAACAGTTTGTGAACTAAAAACACTCGAGAGGAACCATTTGATGTAGAAAATCCCAAACTGTAACAAACAACAAAAAAACACCCAACTAAACAAAGAATTACTTTAAAAAAAAGCAGTTGAAAGAAGAGAGAAACTAAAAAGTTAGTTGTAATTCACAATCTTGCTACTAGATGACACCAAACCCTGTAAGGAGGAGCTTTAAAGACTCTAATAGGTGCCATAAACTGATCCAGAAAAACAAACTAATTGGAGCAAATGGAATCAGTAACCGTTGGAGTCACCTCTGTTAGCAAAATATCCCAGAAACCACTGGAGGGAGTTTAATCATCTCATCTTGAATGTGAACAAAACAAAGGAGATTGTAGATTTCAGGAGAAACAGGGTCAGATCAAACCCTATTACCATCATGGGAGAAGAAGTGGAGGCAGTTGAGGAATATAAATACCTTGGTGTTCATCTAGACAACAGGCTGGACTGGAGACTCAACAGTGAAGCCATCTACAAGAAGGGACAGAGCAGACTGTACTTCTTGAGGAAGCTTAGATCCTTCAAGGTTTCCAGCAAGATGTTGCAGATCTTCTATAAGTCTGTTGTCGAGCGTGTCATCTCCTCTGCCGTCAGCACCAGAGCCAGGGACCTAAAAAGGCTCAACAACCTGATAAAGAAAGCTGGTTCTGTTCTGTGGGTGACCGTGGAACCTCTGGAGATGATGATGCAATGAAGGATTTTGCATAAAATCAAGGAAATCATGGACAACCCTGTCCATCCTCTTCATGAGGAAAGGCTTCTTCAGATTAGCTGTAAAACGGACTGCTACAGGAGATCTTTCCTGTCCACAGCCAACACTATAAGAACTCCTTGATTTAAATGAGCTACGTCAACATTTAATTTCCCTTTGGGATTAATAAAGGATTTTTGAATTGAATTTAATTAATGAAACTCAGAAAATTCACATCTACATCTTATTACCTTTTGCGAACCGACCTCAGCAAACAGAAAAAACAAACAAACGCTACAACTCAGTCAGTTTTACAGATACGGAGCTGAAGGTTGGTGTGGTAGTAGCTGAGAGTGATCCCCAACACATCCTCTGAGCTCCAACAGATCGCTCCAGATCTCACATCATAAAATTACCTTCAAGTTTTCACCAACACTGGTAAAATATGTTCAACATAAGATGATCTCAGTCTTAAACTCTGCCATGAAAGCCTTTTAATAAATTATCGTTATTAGTTTTAATCTTTGCCCAATATAGGCTTTACAAATAGTAATAAAAAGACTTTTTGCACTTTCATAAAATTAAGTAAGTCTCTTCTTTTATATCCAAACATTTACGACTATTAGCTGGTAATATTACCGAAACAACTATAAAATAATTTTTTTCTAACTTGTTCCCGAACTGAAAAGGTTACCTTTGTGTGTGTTTTTTATCTTGGAAAGTCTGTGCAGTGCTGAATTTCTGACAGCAGTTTAATATTAATGTTGGAGGAGGAAAAAAAAAAAAACTATTTCTGTCTGAGAGGAGAAGATGTGACACGGTTTTCTTTCCAAACCCTGATAAGTCTGAGAGGATGTCCCAGAATGATCAAAAGCGGGCGAAATGCGAAACAGCGGCGCATCATTAACTAAAGCCTGTTTCCTAAAAAGGGCCCCGGTTTTCCTCTGCACCCGGGGGTTAATACGGGGGAGACATGCGGGGAGTCGGAACACAAAACTGCGAGAGAGAAAAGGTAAAAAAAAAAACAGAAAAAACAGGCAGGCCCAAAGAAACTCACCTATGAGAAACAACCACCCACACATTCCAAGGATTGATCAAATATTAAAGCCGAGGGTTACATGAGTGCTCAAAGAAGACAGACGATTTGACCAGAAGGTGAAATATGACAGGTAAGAAAGTGAAGGTCGAGCATTCCTTCATTGAATTCGAATGGTTGGACTTTGGTCAAACCTAGGAAACAACCTAATAAGCGTGCGATATTTCAAGAATGTCATGCTCAGAGCATGGGTTGTGAATGCCTCTCAGCCGCTACCACACCAAATTTCAGCTCAGTATCTTTAAAACTGACTGAATTATGGCCGTTTTTTGTGCCACGGCGGCCAACTTAAATTCGGTTGGCTCCAAAAGTCGATCAGTTTTCGAGGTCCATCCAGTGATTTGTTTCCAGGAAGTTTCAATAAAATTCATCCAGTTGTTCCATGAGATATTTTGCTAACAAACAGACATAATTCATCTTTTTTAGTTCCTGGCAACGTTTTAAACAAAGATCTTGCACGTTGTGTCAGTATTCAAATTATGTGTTAGGGATCAGTCTCGGCTAATAACGCACCAACGTTTAGGCCAAGATCTGTAGAATTGAGGAAGTTTGAGTCATTTGCGCGTTTTAAGGTCAGTTGGACCAAAATGAACCGGGTTTCCTCGATGTTCAACCAGTGATAATTTCTGCAAGTTTCATTAAAATGTGTCCAGTGATTAATGAGGTATTTTGCCAAAAGATAGACACATGAGGCGTCATCCTCATGTTCCCGTATCCCCCCTACGTTCCCCAAGTACCTATGTTCTCCGGAGCCCTGTTCCCCAGTATCCAGAAAGTCACAAATTCCAGGAATTGCAGCTTTCTTACCGTAATTGAGTATTTTTTTCCCATTTGTATTTAGACATTTGAAGGGGGAGCCAAGCATCTTTCGTGACTTTCATTATTAACCTCTGAAGAACATAGGTACCGGGGAACCGATGGACCCGACACGTGGCATTAGGATAGGATCGCTCCTCAGTTTCAGAAGTAAAACAAGCGTCAGGGACCAACTGGTTAAC
>NC_051436.1:8949805-8968660 GCF_001649575.2 Kryptolebias marmoratus
AAAAAAAAAAAAAAAAAAACATCAACTTTTTTATTTATTTAGGTATTTTTTGTCACCTCCCACGGTTTGTTCACCAAAGACAAATAATGCAGCTAAAGGAATTGTTTGGCGTGTTGCAGCAGCTCCATTTGTACGGTACCAAGAGGCAGTTTGCTCAAAGCGGCCGAGCGGCATCGTGGCACACCTTCCGTTCAGCTGCTCTCCTTAAGTCTAACTGAGGCTTCTTCCTCTGATCACGTCACGTTTCGCAGAGTGACCTCCACGGTGCTTTTGGCTTGTAACGTACACGAGGAACGGAATAAACAAGTTCTTATTTGAGCTCACAGCCGCAGTCTTTTAGCCCTCCTGATGTTACCTATTGTGTCGCTTCGGTTGATGTATTTCCAGCTGAAGTTGAGCTACCTTAACTGAAATGATTGATATTTGGTTGTCTTTATATATCAAGTTTAGGAGTTTTTTCGTGTTTTTCCTGCTATATGACGAAACATAATTGGATTTCTTCCAGCTGGAGGAAGCACAGCACAATAAAGAAAAATCTTTAAACCAAGGTTTGTTCGCACTCGAATGTGCTGGGGATGACTTTCAGCTGCTACCACACCAGGTTTCAGCTCAGTATCTGTAAAACTGACTAAATCGAAGCCATTTCTGTGTTTGCTAAAATCAATGAGCCGTGGCGGCCATCTTAAATCGGGTTGACTGCCGAAAGTTATAAAGTTGTAAATTCTCATCCAGTGATTTTCAGAGTTTCATTAAAATCCACCCACTGGTTCATGAGATATTTTGCTAACAGACAGAAAAGGTCGACTCCAACAGTTAATGCCAAAGTTTTAGCCGAAGGTCTTACGTGATCTCTTAGTGCTCAGAGTATGTGTTTAGGGATGACTCGCAGCTACAACCATGACAAACTTGAGTTCAGTATCCATAAAACTGACTGAGTTGAAGCTATTTTTGTGTCCGCTAAATTCAGTCGGCTTTGGCGGCCATCTTTAATTAGATTTACTTCAGCACTAATTGCTTAAAGACGCACATTCAGTTACTTTCTGAGAGTTTTGTTAAAACCTGTTGACTGATCAGTGGGTGATAAATGTCCCCGTGGTTGCTATCCCAACTCAAATAAACTTTATTCTGTAAAAAAACAAAAATACAGTAGATTGGTTTTTGGTTTACGAATCATTCCAAGAAAATCTGTATATTACAGATTTAGTGAATGTTGCATTTTCCACACTATAGATCATGGTTTTAAGACGCACCAAAAAATTTAGGTCTTCGTCTTGAAATCACCACAGATTTCAATCAGAGTTCGTGCTAAATGAACTGTTTTTACATCTTACTTTTGGCTTAAACAAAAAAAAAGGTTACCAACTGTCAGGTCTTCCGGGTGGCACAGTGGTGCAGCGATTAGAGCTGTCGCCTCCCAAGCAAGAAGGTCGCAGGTTCGCTTCCTGACCTGGGGCCTTTCTGGGTGGAGTTTGCATGTTCTCCCCATGTGGGTTTACTCCGGGTACTCCGGTTTCCTCCCACAGACCAAAAACATGCACGTTAGGTTCATTGGTAACTCTTAAATTGTCCTTAGGTGAGAGCATGAATGGTTCTTTGTCTCCATGTGTCCCTGTGATGGACTTCAGACCTGTCCAGGGTGTCCTCCGCCTCTGGCACAGTGACTGCTGGAGATCGGCACCAGCTCCCCGAGACCCGGAAAGGAGAAGCGGGTAAAAGAAAATGGATAGGAGAGACTTGATTCATTTTACCAAAGAGCTAACGGTTCCCTCTCAGCCCAGAGATGAATTATGTGGTCCAGTTCAAAAATAACCAACTAGAACTAGGACTCATTATCTCAGAAAACTGTGCTTACCAGTAATAGTGGCCCAACGCAGAATGCAGGGCACAGCGGGATGCCGTCCCCTAAAGTTAAGTTTACAAGCTCTTAAGCTGAAAGTTGGTGGCAGTTAATGGACAGAACCCCAGTTCTGTGCTTGTTTTAGGTCTGAGGACAACTTGTGCTTAAAGAAAAGTTTTGAATCTGTTGGATTTGGTTTGCATTTACATTTACAGAACCTGTTTAAAAAGTACTTGTGGTTTACATACTTTTCTCGTTGGTAACCATACTCTGCCATCTTTAGAATATGCTTTATGTTCTGATTTAGGTGTGGGAATGTGGTGTCAGTGTTTATATTGACAAAGCATAAGAGTTCAGATCTTATGTGGAAAGGTTATGAACAAGAGACAGCTCTTTGAACGACCTTGGTTTGAGTAAATAAAGATATTTACTTTCTAATGAAACAGGAGGACTCAACGACTGACATCTGGAGAGAATTAATTTTGACAATAATTACGGTTTCACAGAGTTTGGAGCAGTGGTATCCAATCCTGGTCCTCGAGGGCCACTATTCTGCGTGTTTGAGTTGTTTTCCCACTCCAGCACACCTGACTCAGTGATTGAATTGCCTCTTCGGCGTGTCCTCAAGTTCTGCAGAAGCCCGTTAATCACCCATTCATTCAAATAGCTGTTTTGAAGCAGAGAATTATCCACCCCCCAAAAAAAAAAAAAAACACGCAGGGTGGCGGCCCTCAAGGACTGGAGACGCGGCTGATTTGGGCAGGCTTGCAGTCAGTTATTTCTACAAGTGCAAAGTTATCGTTCCATTGTCTTTACAGATGAGTGTTTTTCACAACGTTGGTAGACATTCGGACTCCGAGCAGGTTCCTCCGGCTCCCTGTGACCAAAAACGCTGATAATCAGAACTCTTCAGTTTCAGTTTGCATTTTCTGACCGCTCCACTAATGACCAAAACCTGGCGTTTTAGAGCAACGCCAGTCGTTTTACAGTAATTCATGCAAACGCTATTTTTGTAAACCTTTACCCTGTTGCCAGCTTTGCATTACGTGGTTAATTCCATAAATCTTCGGATTATTTGAGAGCAGAAAGAAACAGCAGCTAACTGCTAACTGCTCTGCGGCCCGAGAGCACTTCCTGCAGGAATATCAACAGATTTTTAAACTGACAGTCTTTTAAAATAACGTTGTTATGAACTACTCTGAAATTTTTGGAGACGGTTTGGTCTTGGCCCCGCTTGGACTAGCCATTAGCTCATCAATCAGGAACTCTTATTTCTCCAAACTGAGGTGGTTCGAAGAGCAATCTGAAAAAGGAAAGATATTAATTGTTCATAACTTTTCCACAAAACCCCATTTGAAAAACTCCAAACTCTCCCTTCAGTGGTAATGTCTGTTTGTGTGTGTGTGTGTGTGAGAGAGAGAGAGAGAGAGAGAGTGTGTAATATTTAGTAGCAATAGAAAATACTGCCAGTTTAAAGCAGTATGTACTGGGTACTTACCTGGTAAATACTCTGTACTTATCCTGAACATATGTACATAGTAGGTACATACACTGAATGTACTTACCCGGCACTACCTGGTACTTACCTGGTATGTACTGTGTACTTATCTGGTGGGTACTCAGTACTTACCTGGTATGGTAAATGGCCTGCACTTGTATAGCTCTTTATCTGGTCCAAGGACTCCAAAACCCCTTCACAGTACAATCAGTCATCCACCCATTCATTCACCCATTCTCACACTGATGGTGGTAAGCTACATTGTAGCCACAGCTGCCCTGGAGTAGACCGATAAAAGTGAGGCGGCCATCACACCGGCGACACCGAACCCTCTGACCACCACCAGTTGGCAAGGCAGGTGAGGCGTCTTGCCCAAGGACACAACAGCTGAGACGGACAAAACAGGGGCTTGAACCGGCAACCCACCGGTTACAGGTCGAGCCCTTACCTCCTGAGCCACTACTGCCCCAATGGCATGTACTTACCTGGTACTTATCCAGTATGTACCAGGTATTTACCTGGTAGTCTTACATACCGTGTACTTACCTGTTCTTACGAGCTCCATATTAAGTACATACCTGGTACTTTTGCAGTACATGCTAGGCGGTATTATGTATCACCGCCTGATATTCTTGTCATGATTGGTTCTTCTTGTGAAGAACCAATCTGAAAACCACTCGAAGGTTTGTGTGACCTCGTGTCCTCCCTCCTCGGCGTACGTTCTTACCTCATGAAGTTTCTGACCTTATTCCTTGTCCTGTCGGGTGACTTATTCTATCCCGTTTGTGTAACCTTTTATAAACCTCTCCTATATGTGTGTGTTATGTGTGTGTGTAGGATGGAGGGGAGGCAAGACACTCCTCTGCTAGTCCGTCAGTCCTGACCCCCGAAGCACCATTATTTCAGTGTTCTAAGAAGCGAGGAAAAGAAAATGTTGAAGTTGTGAACAAAGGAAAAAGGAAAGGGGGGGGAATGTCAGCGCCTGAAGAAAAAGAGCGCCTTAATTGAGAGTGAATCAACCTCTGCTTCTAGCTGAATGTCAAAAGGTGTGATTGGAGATTGGGTGCAGATAATGAATAATTACTTCAAAGCTGGTCGACTCCCCGTGCGTGCGGAGCTGGTTTACTGTGTACTGGCAGGTGCGGAGATGTGTGTGCTCACTCTTGCGTCAGACTTGCACAATGTGTGTGTGAGAAGTACGCTTTGAATGGTAAAAAAAAAAACAGCTGGTGCGCCATGAATTTCAATAAAACCAGTCCTCCGTCTCCTCTTTCTGTTACACTGGGTTTTAACAAACACAAAATTATACTGTCTCTGGGGATTTCAGCGCCCTTATCCTTTAATAATAATAATACATTTTAATAATACAGAAGTTATTCGAGGCATTTTTTTTTTTTTTTTTTTTTTTTAGTTTTTATCCTCTTTAGCTTAATCCCCATTTTCTCTGAGCGAACCTTTTATTCCCTCTCATAATCTGCTGGTCAACAATGTGTTTTTGAGTAAAACGCAGTTTTGTTGCACTCCTTGTTTGTTTTGGTTTTTTTTGTTTCATTTTTAATGCATCTTCAGGGACGGGTTTACCAAACGGGCTTATGTGGAGATCCAAAGAGCTTCGTGTTCACATCTCTACAGTAATACATTGATTAGGGCGTCTGCTTAGGGTCACTGTCTCGCTGAAAGTTCAAATTTCTTTTCTTGTCAGCACCTGAAGTTAGTAAAAACTGCTCATCGTGTTGCTGCCACCACCCTGTTTTACTGTGGGTATGGTTCTTTATTGGCGATGCTCGGTGTTATTACCCGCAACAAACGGATCCTTTTTCAAATTCTTTGCCAGTCCTTGGTGTTTTTCTTTGTAAGAAATGGTTTCCAGACAGCAAAGTCGCTCTACCCCACAGTCCCGACGTATTGATATCAAATCAACTTTATTATTAAGCCCATTTAAACGGTAAATGGACTGTACTTGTATAGCGCCTTTTTTAGGCCAATCAGGCCACTCTAAGCACTTTACAACACAATCTGTGCCCTCATTTACTCATCCACACAACAGCTCTCTACTGAATCCCTACAAAGCTAATCTGAATAAATCATTCTTTAGAGTCTAATCAGTGCTTTAAACTCCATTCATACACCGATGGGACACATCGGAGTAGAAAGGGGTTCAGTGTCTTGCTCAAAGACACTTCGACGTGACTGCTGCAAAGAATCGAACCTCCGACTCTCTCATTGGAGGACGACTGCTCCAACCACTGAGCCACAGCCAGAGTTTACCAAAGTTTTGTACAAAGAATCCCAAAATTGCAGCTTTTAAGAACAGGAGAACGTTGTCGCAGGTGTCCTTCAGTGTTTTAGTGTAGGCCTCTGGGCAGCCTCCCTGACCAGCTTCCATTTTGTTTCTTGTTTAACGTTGGAGATTTAAACCTGGAGAATTGGTTTGGACCCTTCTCCTGACTGTCACCCTTCGGCAGTGAGACGCTTTTGATGCTTTAGACCAGTGGTCGCCAATCCTGGTCCTGGAGGGCCACCATCCTGCAAGTTTTACTTGTTTCTCTGCTGCAACACACCTGATTTGAATCAGTGGGTGATTAACAGGCTGCTGCAGAACATGAAGAGGGGATTTAACTGCTGAATCAGGTGTGTTGGAGCAGGGAAACAAGGAAAACATGCAGGATAGTGGCCCTCCAGGACCAGGATTGGACACCCCTGCTTTAGAACTGTGGCTTTCGCTGTAGGATCTCAAGTCGGTAAATATCAGGAAATGTGTACGAGGCGAGCCGAATTTATTTCAGGTCGATCCGAGTGGGTGGCGGCCGTGTACCCTATCAAATCAAATCAGAAGATGCTACGATACGAGTATTAGCTTAACAGCGTGAAACAAAGTCTCACGGTCTCGTTTTCTCTGTGTACACACAAATGTTTCTATTATCACCAGCAGTTCAGATTCCTAATAACATGTTTGACCACCTGCTTGACTTTAATAGATTAGAAATAGCTCGTCTACATTTCCAGGGGGCTCAGTTTGCTCCTCTCCTTCGGTGGTGGTGCGAGGATTCTGTTGCTTCACTTGACCAATTAGTATTCCATCCATAAATCTTGCCATTGGCATTTTTAAATCTTTAATGGCTCTTAATTTTTCATCTTGTCTCGAGGATGTTCGTTTCTTCCCCCCCCCCCTGTTGTTGTGGGGAGATTAAAGAAGGCGTAATCGTCGTTCAATGCTATCATTATTTTTGTGCAGGGGGAGATCGGAGCTAAATGGTTGCAGATAGCCGCTACCAAGCGAATACCTCTCACACCCACAGGAGTGTCTCGCTGCTGCGCGTTAGGGCTTGTCAGCATGTAGGATCATTTATCACACCAATTAAAGACTTTAGCCTCAAGTCATCCAACAACTGGCCTCTAGTCCTGTAAGGAGAAGTTGTGATTCGTTTTACGTTGATTAATTCTTTCTGTAGATAAAAGGAAATGGCCACAAAAACAAGGTGACTGATTCCTCCGCCGCCAGTTGACCTTTTGTATTCAAAAACGTAGCTTGGATAAATTGGGAATAGTCAAAAAATTGCTCTGGACATCGATTATAGTAAAAGTTTTCGGATCAAATTTAGAAAAAAAAAGGAACTATCGTCCATCTTTTCTGCACGGTCCCAAAGGATTGTGGGATTTGTTGCTTCAGTCGAACCCTCTTTGATCTCCCCTAACTGCCACCATTTACCATATCACCGTCTCAAACAGCCACGGTCCCGAGCCACTTTGGTTTTCTCTTTCTATTTGTTTATCCCCTCACTAAATCAATGGTCTGGACTCCGCAGGCCATGGTGGAGACGGTCAACAACTTGCTGCAGCCGCAGGCCCAGGCGGCGTGGAGGGAGCTGAGCACGGGCGAGCAGCTGAGGGCCGCCACCATGCTGCTGGACACGGTGGAGCAGGGGGCCTTCGTGCTGGCCGACAACCTGCTGAAAACCGACATCGTGCAGGAGAACACCGACAACATCCGTAAGTGCACTCACGCCACATTCAGGCTCTGCAGCGTCCTTACATTCAAACGCCACTTACAGCTCCAACGATGAGCTGCGGCGGCTTCTCGGAGACGAACTGAGATTGTTTTCCACGACGTATTCAATCGTCAAATTGGCATCTTGAGATTAAGCGGTTACGGCCACCTCGCTGTAATGTCGAAACATATCGTGCCTTTCAGTTGTCTCTTCCATATTCTTGTTTACTAGTTTGAATTTTGAGCAAACTGAATAATGTTTACTTACATGCATATCTGTAAAAAACACGATAATGTTTAGGTTGTTCTCGAGCTTTGAGATGTGCCTTCTTTTACGAAACAGGCAATAAACCAAAAAAGGCAAAAATACTTCCAAAGCCCTGCCGGCAGAAAGCACTGTGTTGTTTTTTTCCGATCCTGAAAAGACCGAGGTGGCGTGGCGGAGCTGGAAGTCAACCCTCTGCTGTCATGCCTCTGAGCTGCCGGTGTGTAAAGTTGGCTTCCGCCGCTTGAGGACGCAGGATTCGGAGGGGGAAACACGCGGCGCCCCTTTTATCCGCAGTGCTCCGGGCCGTCCGTCCTTAGGTTTCGCAATGCCGTCTTTCCTCTGTGTCGGCTCGCATCACGGCGGGACGAAAAGCGGGTTAAAGACTGGATGAACTTATCACAAAACCGTTTAACGGAAAAGCCTGGTTATTTTAGCCGCTGTGGACATGATCGTCAACGCGCACGCTATCAGAATCACGTAGGACTGCTAGAACCAAAGTCAGTCACATGCTGTTGTATTCCAGGTGTCGATAACGGAGCCTGAGCTTCTCAGGCGCACGTTGAGTGTCGTGAGCGCCATGATGACAGAACAGAACGAGAGAAGTTGGCAAATATTGGCTTTATCGCGACGGATCGTCCATCCATCCATTTTCTTTTACCCGCTTCTCCATTCCGGGTCGCAGGGAGAGGCGGGGGACACCCTGGACAACCTTTCATGCCACACTCACACCTAGGGACAGTTTTAGAGTTACCAGTGAACCTAACATGCATGTTTTTTGGCCTGTGGGAGTAAACCCAGGTGAGCACAAGGAGGCGACTGATGACGTCATTGGATAATCAATAATGTTGTAATCGCATGTTTTTCTGGAACATTGGGCAGCACTAATGTGCACACATTGAAAGCAAACAATCGATAGATCTAAATTACAACATTTTAAAGGTTTCATTTAAATCCCGGCACCCCTCCACCCACCAAAAAAACAACATGAAAATGAGAATGCACACCGTTTAGGTTGTGTACTCGCACACACGGTGACAAAATTCATCTCCTCGTGCACAAGTAGCGTTACAGGTAACACCACTGAGAGGCACATTTTTCATTTTACAAATTAGTGTCAAAACGTCCTTGTACAATCAATTAAAGCTGATTAAAAAGTGTAGGAGGACAAGACGGCTGTTTCTTTTACTTTCTTGTTAGGGGGAAAAAAAAAAAATCAACACATATTGTATTCCAGCAGACAAATTACGTATAATTTAGATGTCTTTTGTTTGCAAGTGTAAACCATCTTGGAACAAATTACTCAATCTGCACAGGGGGAAAAAAAAAGAAAAAAAAGATATTTAGCTCATCTGGATGGACTCTGCTCTGCCAGTTATGACACTTAGACGATTATAGGACTGATTTAAAGCGCCGAATGTTCCGTTTTGCCTCTTGAATTTCTTTTTGGCGTTTTAAAAAAAATATATATATATTTTATGCTGCCGCTTGTTGTACAGAAGCCGAGTTTTACCACATGTTTATCGATCCGGGGCGCTCCGCTATTGACGGCGGAGCACTTGATGGCACCGGATCAAGTGTGAAGGTCACCGGAGAAACGCCTCTCCCTTTTCTGGGAGGGGGGTCAAGTTTAGCAGGACTGCTTCGGGGCTGAAAGAAAGACAGCTGCAAATTGACATTTATCTCATGGCTGCGTTTGAACCACTCGTGCAGATCAGGGATCAGTGCTCATTTTTTTTTGGTCTCCACGGTAGAAACACACAAGCGAGCCCGGATAACGAAACACCTGTCATGGCCGTTCTACCTGGCGGTGCTAATTCAGACCTGCACGCGTCCATTTTTTTTTTTGGTTTTACTTTGAATTATATCTGCCATTTACAAACAGAAACAAAAGATTTCACCCTCCCCACCCCCTCAAGAAGGTTGCCAGAGGCACAAGGGCTTCTTTAAATCCATAAAATAAAGTCAAGTCATGATGTATAACCTTCTTCTCGTAGCATGTGGGCTTTTTTTTTTTTTTTTTCTCCTTCTATGTTCTTGCTGCCATGGCAACCTAAAAATATAGGTCTGCTTATTTAAAAGGAAGCCAGCGTAAGGAGAATTAATAAAAAGGGGTTTTATTGTATCTGGCACACAATTCATCTGGGTATTAAGGAGATTCGGAGCTCGTTTAGAGAGACGGTGGCGGCACAGCCCGACGTGAGATTTTACAGCCCGTAGTGGTAGCCTGGTTAATTATGTGCTGGTGACATGTTTACTAGGCCTTATCTCTCTGTTTGCTTGGCTTATTTTTATTTTTATTTTTTGTTTTTTCCCCCGCCAGTTGGCTCCGGTAATCCCTCATGCTAGCGAGGGTTGTTAAAAACGAGGACGAGGAGGCTCCGTTTTAATGATTGGTAATCAGCGCAGCAGCTAATGATTGATCGTTCACTTCGAATTACTTGGGTGAAGGGTTTATTGTGTGCAGATTCATGTGTTTTTACTGATAAGATGGGCTGTGGGTTGGTTTTTTTTTTTTATGATTTGAACTAAATCTTGGGCTCCATCTACACTACTCCAAATAGATTTTAAAAATTTTTTTGTTTGTTTATAAAGGACAAAAAAATCCTTTTCAAACAGCTTTAACAAAAACACTGAGAACACCTATTTCCCGCAGCCCAATCGACCACTTTTCCAACACATCAGAATACAGATAAACATTCTTTCCTTGGCTAAAATGTCTCTTTTTTTAATATTGTTTGCATTGTCTCCTCAGCTAATACCCTTTTCACCACAAGATCAAAGTTCCTTAAAGACAGAATCGAAATCCTTGACATGAAGACGGACAAAGCAGCTCTTTTCACGTCCATCGTCCAAAATTGAAGCCAAAAAAGTCCTTTTTACGGGAGCTGCCATGTAGATTCTGCGCGCCGAAACGCCTACACAGCCTCCTAACTCGCTAACAGGCTGACATGTTTTAAATCTCAAAAAATTAATTAAAACTGAAGATAATTTTAAAAAATACAGCAGCGAAGTAAGAAACAAATCAAGAGAAATCAAGACAAAAAAGTCATTTGTTTACTTTTAGGGGCTGATTTTAAAAAGCAGTACTGCCTGCAGCCACTAGGGGGCGTTCGTCCTGTGTGGCTTTGACTTCCCGGTTCTGGTCTTGTGTCTCGTTATAACATAACGTAACGATCACGGATCAAAGCGAGATAGATGCATAAAATCCTGTGAAAGCAGATTATTTCTGTTGCTTTTTGCATCTGCAATCACCACACGAGCCGAGGGGTTTGGTTTTATTCAGGGTGCACCCGTGTGGACTGGAGATACGGAGCTTTAGGAATCGGCAGCGTAGCAGCCCATTTTGCTCATGCTTCACTTTCTCTTGGCACTGCAGGAACCCAAACAAATATGGAGCTGGGTTTGTTTTTGTTTTTTTTTCTGTCTCACTTTATTCTGACCTTGTACACATCAACCTCGCAGCCTTTAATCATGTGCTAAAATGATTAATAACCGAGAGAAAACCGTAAACAGTACCAAAGAAGAAACAAGTTTGATATAATTTAGCTAAGCTAAGAAGGTTCTTTCTCCTTATTTTATGATGGAGTTAATTTGGATATTCTTGCCAACTAGTAGTGTAAAATGGATATTTCAGCATTTTTGTTAGAATGTGAAAAGACATCAGTTAAAAAATGATCTATAGTAGTGTAGACGGGCCTTATTTTCTATACAGCACATGGTGACAGTTTCCTAAAAGCTTTGTATTGCGTCTACACGAATCCACGATAAAAGGAGTGTTTTTTACAAACATTTTCTTTTAACTTACAAAATTAACTTTTTTCTTTTCGTAACCAAAAAAAAAATGCAGTTTGCATGTGGATGGGAGGTGCAAAGTAAGCAGAAAGTCTCCATTTGTCAAAAATAAATGAATAAATAAAATTCCAGAGAAGTATTGATAAGTGTATAGTTCTTGTTGTAGTCGTAAATAAACACATGATACGACGCTATAAAAAACAATGAAGTAGCAGCCATGACTGTGGTCTAGAAACCAAGACAACAATGGAGCTGGTTTTATTGTTTTTTTGTTTAGATATGTGCCTCGCTTTGTCCTGAACTTGTTCAGCTTAGATTGTGTGCTGAAAAGGTTCATAACTGAGAAAAAGCTACACTTTTAGAAGAATTTTCAGCTGAGCTAAAAAGGATTTGTTTCTGCTTTTTAATATACGTTGATGTCGACGTTGTCGCCACCTAGTGGCACATTGTGGGTAGTTTTTGTTTAACTTTCCGCTTGGTAAGATTTTTTCGAAAAAGATAAAAATTCTATTTGAAATCAATCTCCCGAGTACTGTATGTCGTGTAGACAGAGCCGTAAAGCATGAAAAAGCTTCCTTACTATTTTAGACTTGATCTTTTTTTTTTCCGTCTGCCTCCAGTGGAGGGTATATTTCCTCAGTCACCGTGTCTTGTGTTTACACTTTCACATCGCGCGCGTTCGTCCCGGGTTTTGTTTGCGTCAGTCTCTCCGCGATAATCTCACGAGCAGATTTCTGCTGATTAGCCGTGTTATTCAAACCCCGCTTTGAAGGTGTAGCCTTTGGGCCCGACAACTCCTATGGCATCAAAGAAAAATTCCCCGAAGCCCGTCGTAAGCTCTTTTCCGTAGCCGCGCGGGGAAAACGAGAGCAAAGAGGGAGAAGAAAAATGCTTCCTTTATTCAAAAGGCAGGCTTGGAATCCAGGGAATGGTGCGGTATCTGGGGTATTGTCTTAGCTAAGTTGAATGGGAATGTATCAAAAAAAAAAAAAAAGCCCTGGCCTTTTACGAAAGCACAAGAGACAAGAGAATACTGATACAAAAGGTTTTTTTTTAAAAAAAAAAAAAAAGAGAAACTATGGGAAGCCACGGTATGAAAACAGACACAAAGGGAGGATTAAATGTGCCCTCTCCGCAGCTTTCTGTTGGTGCTAACCTTTATCAAAGTCAGCGTGTCACAGTGGCATCGGAAACACGAACTGAATTCGTTATCGGATTTAATTAAGTTTCTGTTGCGTGCGCGCGTTCGAGTTGCGTTTTCAAGATGAGAGCCTCCACTTCAGACTAATCTGCCAGCCGGCTTCAGAGCAGCCGGAACAATAGCTGGAACTCCTGCCAGCATTAAAACCTCCAACGAGCGGACCGGGGGGGGGGGGGGGGNCGTTAACAGTGGAGCCATCTCCATCGAGAAAACGTGACGTTGATGCGGCGTGTCGAACACGCAAACCCCCTATTTCTTTTGACACAAGCTTGTGTTTTCGTTACTGTAATTTACATGTGTTTGTGTCGACTCCACCAGTAAAAATTTACACCATTTTGAATATAAATGATTATTAAACCAGAGGTTTTTAGCTTTGTGAGCCGTTTAACTTACCGGTAAACCTGCAGCTTGTTGCAGACGACCATTACGTTTGTGGAAAAAAAAAAAACAAATCTTAATTTGTGGAGTTGTTTTTGTTCTTTTTGGTAGATCGTGTGACCAATAATGGAACGAGGCGAGTCACGTTCTGTTAAAAGTCGTCGCCGCTCCGATCTTTATTTTAAATGACATAAAACCTCGGAAATCGCGTTTCTGACACGCGTCTTCAGCTCGCGGCAGGTTACGCGCGGTCGTGACTAACTCCTGACAAAATGCCGAGTCGTGTTGGTTTTCAGTTAGCGAGCGTGCTGCCGCAAATTTGCTTCCACCCCTAACTCCACTTCATCTGATGTGTTTATTTAAGAATCTGACATTTATGAAGCTTTCTTGCCGTCCCCCCCCCGTCCCCCCCCCTCATCGCGATGACTCGGTGGATTCGTCTCAGTTCCTCGAAAGTTAATTTGACATTTAGGAATGCCAAAGACTTCACACCACTCGAGATTAGAGAATACTAGACTGGCTGTTTTAAATCAAATTGTATCGCGGCGTAATAACTTTGATGGAACGAGCTCTTTATTTCAGCCGGGCTCCTATCAGCAGCTCGTTTCCTTCTTCAGTGTGACACGGAAATCTTTGAACCGTAAATTAGGCGCTTGCTTCAGACACAACAGCTGTTGAGCTGCCGTGGCGGCTGCTCTTTATCGTCGTCTTGTATCTCACTCCGTCTCTGCTTCTAATGAGGGGAAAAAAAAAAAAGATTCCCTGATATGTATTCGCCCTCCGCCAAACAAGCAAAAGAGAATCTTGTTTTTTTTCACATCTCAGAAGAAAAGTGTCACCTTTTACATTCGATAATCTCGATTTCTATAGTAAGACGCCAATGTTTTCTGTGCCGAGATTTAAAAGCAAGAAAGTCCTTCAGAGACGAATGGCTCAGGAAAAGTGGCGTTATTTGATGACGAGGAGAGCCGCAACTGACTAAACCCTGGAACACAAGAAGGTTCACTGAGGACCGTAAGTTTAAAGGGGGTAGTTCAGATTTTTGAAGTGTTTATTTTGTGGAAACGTTTCAAACGATATCTATCCTGTTCAGTCTGGAGACGCTAGCTAACAAGCTAACACGCTAGTCAAGCTAGGCTAAGATCAAAGTCCTGCTGCCCTAAAACAACTCCCAAGGTTTTCAAATTTCATAGCGTTTCTTGCGAATGCTGTTTCGTAAACCTTTCCATCACCGCCAGGTTTACGTTACACTTCCGTCTTGGCCGGGATGCTGCGATATTCCCGACCGGAAGGGCCCGAGGCTACAGCTAGCCGCTGCTGTTAGCGCTGGCAAACAGTCACAGGGTTCGATGTAAACAAGTGGGTAATGTGAAACCGATGGTGATGTAAAGGTTTTTAAATGATGTTTAGGTGAGCCGTGACGCCATGAAGGTTGTGAAGGTTGGTCCCACTCGGACTAGCCATGAGCTCGTCGATCTGGTCAAAGTTAAACTCGATTTCTCCAAACTGAGGTCCTTCAGTCGGTACAATATGTGTTGTTTTACCTTTTTCCACAGAACCTCGCATCAAAAAATCGGAACTACGGCTTCCATTTGAGTAATTTACTGTGAATGCTATAACACAGCGTTACAAAGTACGCCTAAAGTTTACTGGGTTTTAATTTAAAAATAAGAACAAATAAGACTTTCTCCAAGGTTCTGGTAATGTTTCACACAACTAATTGAAAAAGTCTGGTGTGGAAAAATATCATCTCTCGCAAAATAAAACCCCGCAGTTCCAGTCTTAAAACTACGCGCCTTCACAGTTGAACTTAAAGCCGTGTATTGATTGGTGAACTTGGTGTGGGCTGCTTGTGTTGGTGCGCAGAGCTGGAGGTAGCGAGGATGAGCACAGACGGGAACCTGCCCGATCTGAAGTTCCCACAGAGCGGAGGACAAGGCAGTTCCATCCACCTGTCGGCGAATACCCTGAAGCAGCACGGCCGGAACGGTGAGTCCACGGAGTCCCTTTCAGTCCGCTTCTTTGTCCCTTTTTTTTGTTTGTTTGTTTTATTGGCTGCGTGCGATTTATAATGGTGGACAGCTCACAGTTAGGGATAAACTGTCCAGAGCGACTTGATCGGCGGAAACGGTTGGAAGATGAGGCGGAAGGTGAAGGAATGCACGTCGCCCGTTAGCGGTCGGAGAACGGGACGGGGACAACTCATCTATGACGCTGACAAAGACGGGGCCATTTTGGTTCAGGTTTGTTAGCTGCGGAAGCCATCTTGAACTGCGTGGACTCCAGTTTTAGTTTAGGGGCGCAAATGAGAACTTTTTGACTGTTTCACTGAAACTCGTGCAGTTCGTGAGATACTATATGTCTGTTAGCACACACACACACACACACACACACACACACACACACACATGGTTACATGATCGCCCTCCTTTCATGGGGTGTGAGGTAATTACTGCCGTTCATTTGAAACTCTTTTCTTCAGTTTTCATCTGCTTTTTTTTTTAAAGAATGTTAAATTCAAAGCCATAGCAGCTGCCAAAATACGAACTTTCATTGGTTTTTATTTGAACCTTTAAGCTTCTATCGATTTCTACATTGTTAAATGTTCATTTAGGGGTTATTGGAACTCAAACTCATTAGGGTTTTTTGGAAAACAGCCTTGAAAAACAGCAAATATTCCTCGTCTTTGTTTAAAGCTAAATTCGGCGATCAGTTATGGCCGCTTGAAGTTATTCTCCTCCTGCCTCGTCTCGTCCTCACGGCTTTTAGTCCCCGTTTCTTTTTGTAGAAGAAGAAGTTTACGTTTTCTGTTTCAACCCGACGCCTCCAACTCTGTTTACATCCAGGGAATTTTTAACCGACTCAATATCCGTCGCGAGCCGAGGCAAACTTGTCAGTGTTCGGATGTAAACAAACGACTCATAATTGTTGGCAACAAACCACGACTATTACAAATTATTACAGATCACGCTGTAGACGTTTGGTTGAGCCAGATGTGTATTTAGTGGTTATTTCTATCATAGATGATGTACAGATCCAAGAGATTCAAATCAAACACACTGGATTGTTGCGTATTTTGACATCTAATATGGCTTTAAGCTCTGCTTAAGAATACATGCAATACATGCTTCAAGAGCCCCATGTTTAGGATTTTTAACTCATGCAAATCAGAATGGACTCTGGCTGAGCTGAATGTCTCTCAGCTGGAGAGCTAAGTCCACGTCCAGCTGTGCACAGGTAGGGTGGGTGTTTTCTTTCCCCCGTCGACTACGGCTGCAGCACCCAAAGGCTTTTCTTTTGGTTGGAGTGAGTGATCTCGATCACGACGGGGGTGGGGGGCAGCTTTCTTTGATATGAGGACTTAAAAGAGAGACCCTATGGGGAGACGGATGTGCACGAGGCAAATTATCAACAAGAAAAACTGCCCGCCTTTGTAAAAGGCCGCCAGGAACGCGTTGGCCATAACTTTTTTTTGTTCACGGGGTTGACGGGTTATTTACGTTGGAACAAAATGGAAGCACCTTGGCGTTTGGAGGGTTTGTGCTCTCAGATCTCAGAGTTCATTTTCTCTTTTTAGAGTCACGGTTTTCGACTATTTTTTTGTTTTTGGTCAATATTTCAGAAGTGCCATACGTTAGTAGCAGATAATTCACCATTTAGGCTTTTTAAATGTTAAATATTTCCATGGGCGTGTTGTGTAGCTGAAAAAAGTGAAGCAGTTTGGCGTTAAGACGACTTTGTGAAGGTCTGGTTAAAGCTGGGTGCAGGTTTTTTTTGTACGGTAAACACGGAGTCGTCGCTCGTTTCAAACCACTTTCTAATCATTTCACAGAAGCCTTTGAAACTGTTTGCCTCGTTCTGCGGTCTGAACGGCTTTTCTCCACACTAAATTGCGGCCTTAATGCCATTTTTCGGGCCTTCTGTGAACGTTCGGCGCGCTGAAACTTAAAAGGCCGTTTTTGTCCAAATGTTGACTTCGCTGCTGTTTTCAACCAAACGTTCTCCTTTTTTTTTATCTGTGTGGAAAAAAAACTTACAACCGTCTCTCTCCAGGCGAAATTCGAATAGCCTTCGTCCTGTACAAGCACATCGGCGGGTACCTGTCGACGGAAAACGCCAGCATCAAGTTGGGCAGCGAAGCCATGGCCACCAACTACTCGGTCATCGTCAACTCGCCGGTGATCACGGCTGCCATCAACAAGGACTCCAACAAAGTCTACCTGTCGGACCCCGTCATTTTCACCATCAGACACCTGCAGGTAAAAGCGCCGTTCCTTAGGATCTGGGCACGAACGTCAGATTAACCTGAGGTTTTTCCTGATTTGTCCAAACTCTTGTTTCTCGTGGTGGAAAGTTTATATGACCGAGTTTGAAGTCATTGGGACTTTCCCTGAATCCACATTGAGGTCAGAATTACACATGGAGGCTTAAACACATGGCACCGGTCCATATTCTGCAAATTATCAATCGGATCGACAATTTGAGGAGGCCGTTCTTTAAAATCGAGTCCCGACTTAACGTTAGCTCGCTTCATCCAATCAGAAACCAGCTCTGATGTGTGTTTGGGATCATTGTCCAGATGTGTCCAGGTTTTTACTGTCTTTTGAAGGGTGTCCGGTGTCACAGAGTGTCCCATTACCCAATCATGATGGTACCACCACCATGCTTGACAGTTGATCCAGTGATCTTAGGCTTGAAAGCCTCATCCCAGGTATCATTGTGGCTAAACAAAAAAAATCAGTCTTTCTTGTCTGACCTAAAACCTTTCTCCAGGAGGAATTTAGCTTCAAATGACAGTCCAGCTTGAAGGGAGTTGGTTTTGGAGCGGGGGCTGCTCCCTTGGTCGGTACCCGTTCGGTCGATGGCAATATAAAACTGTCTTCGCCTTCCAGTAGTCTCTGGGCTTGAGCCTGATTGGTTCCTGGGCTGCTCCTCAACATCCTGACTTCCTTTCATCTCAGATTGACGGACGGTCAGTCCAACAGGTGCCGTCGAACTAACTCCCCTCCTGCTGGTGAAGAGAAACTACCAGCTGCAGTCGATCGTGATCACGACCGACAAGGTAACAGGCCTCAATCTGGACCCTTCAGCACCACTTAATAAAAGATTTAGGTGCATCTATTTACTTATGCCTTTTGATGAGTACATGTTATATGGCAGCCCTTTTGAATTTATTGGTTTTAGGTTGTTTATTTTTTTGTCTTTTCCCATTTGTTTACTCAGAAAATACACTTACTCGATAAAACCAAACCTTTTATCAGAATCCCCCCCACACACTCCCTCCCTGAAGAGCAACATAAACGTTAACCAAGTGAAATGAAGACGCCGCACTCCCGGAAAGGTGTGAAAATTAAACTGTCAGAAAGCGACGTGGCGGTGAAGCTCGCCGCCGTTGGCGAGCAAACACCGGCGGCGAGCTCGCCCTCACTGGAAGCTGCTTCGTCATCACGGGGGGGCCATGACTTCTCCCTCTCTCTCTCTCTCTCTCTCTCTCTTCGACTCCATTATCTTCTCCACACTTTGCCGCCCTCGAAATATCCCCTGTTTTGTCTACAAAAAGCTCCTCCAGCGATTATCAGAGATGTTGAACAACTGCAGGAGCAGATTTTTTTCTGGGTTTTTTTTTTCGCCTCCTCGTGTAGGAGGGACCTGCAGGAAAGCAGGAGCAGCAGATAAAGTGAGAGGACCATAGCTCAGGGACGGTAAAATTAAATGGTGGGAAAATGTCAAAGGACGGCTTCAGAGCAGTTATTGCTCCGACTCGCCTGCCCTAAGAAGAGATTTGTAATTTGAACACTGATTTTACTACGTTGTTCCAACCTTTTCTCGCCAAGATCAAGTCATTTCAATAAAAGCGTGTCCTGTTTTGTTAAAAAAAAAAAAAAAAAAAAAA
>NC_051436.1:8968728-8977363 GCF_001649575.2 Kryptolebias marmoratus
TTTTTTTTTTTTTTTTTTAATTCCATCATGAAAACATGTCATTTGTACAGGGACATTTACATATAAAGTGCATTTCGTGTAAACCAGGAGCCGTACAATTAATCAGACATTATTCATGATTCTGAATATGGCTTCCTCCGCTAATTAAACTTGATTGGATGCGATATTGATGCACAATATTGACAGGCACATCAAATCAAGGGCCGCGGCGAACCAATCAGAGGTGTTATTACGAGGCGTTTAACAGGCCTCTGCTCTCCAGGCATGTTCACGCCTGCAGGCAGGTATATAATCTTTAAAGTTATTAATCCTTTTAGTTCAATTCTTTTGTCCCTTCGTCAAAACATGGACAAAACTGCTAAAGATACTTGCACCGTTCCACATTAATAACATATAAAAACCCAAAGAACACGCTTTGTTTGGTTGTTTCTATGACGTAAAGAGATAATGGGCATGCACAGAATACTGCAGCCATGCTCCTACATGGAGATATTTCTAATAGCACAACAACGATCGGTGTTATCAGCAGGTCAAAGCAGTTTCAACAAGCGCTAAACTCAGCTGCTGCTTCGCGACTGTTTGCTGAAAACGTGATCGTGATCTGCACGGTTTGGACTTTTGATGAATTAAAGCTTAAGACCATGGGTGTCCAATCCTGGTCCTCGAGGGCCTCCATCCTGCATGTTTTCCTTGTTTCTCTGCTCCAACACACCTGATTCAGTGGTTAAATCACCTCTTCATATTCTGCAGAAGCCTGTTAATCAGCCATTGATTCAAATCAGGTGTGTTGGAGCAGAGGAACAAGTAAAACATGCAGGATGGTGGCCCTCGAGGACCAGGGTGAAGGTCTTTTGCGTCTTCCATGAAAGGGTCACGAAGTCGGCTCTCGTTCTCGTGGTCGCGTGGCGAAAATTGTGTCATTTTTGTTCTCGTAGCAGATTCGTCCGCCCCTTCTCGACACAAGGCCCCAGACGAACTTTTTCTCACAGGGGTCGTGTGATTGGTCAGAAGTTGTTTATGCAGAAAAGCCCGGTGAGCTTTAATGGAGCCATTTTGCTTCTACTTCTCCGGTAAGAAGCAGCTGGAGGCTGTTAGAAAATCCAGCCGTCTTTCTGACTGTTCCAGCTAAACTTAGAAACCTGTGGGGTTAAAAAGACCGAGGAGACACAGGCGGCTCGTCGTGGCTGTGGCGGCCGGGAGGAAGTGCGCCTCGGGCCGGGCGGCGTTGGGAATTGCGTCCTTCGTTCGCTCGTTATTCTGCACCGTCAAACGGCGTGTTCTGTCGGAGTCGGTTTAATAAACACATCTGGTCGCGGTCAGGGAAGCAAACTTCTGTACGAAGACAGGAGAGGTGAGAAGAAGCCCGTTTTAACGCCGCAGGAGGGAGGAGCTTCCCAGGAGTTCTGATCCGAGCGTCTCTTGGACGAATGAAAGGTGTGCGCAAAAAAGAACGTCTCGCCAACCACGTGACCGCGAAACCGACTTCTTGACGTCCGATGGAGTACGCCGGAGGAGTAAGTCCTCCAGCTGACGAACCCTCGAATGAAACAGAGGCTGAATAGGTGCACCCGGTCTGGCAATAAAGCCGAGCTCACCTGGGACCCCTGTTTCCGCTTTGTTGTCCTTTCAAAATAAACTACGACAACAGAAATAGACCCAGGGATGCTCTGTTTTTTTGTTTTTCTTTTATTTGGAAAAGCTTTGTGAAACAACTTGGCGTCTCACTACCAGGTGCCAGGGTAAAAAAAAAAAAGAATTAAAAGTAAAAATTTCAAAAGGCAACTGTAACGGTCACATTAATACTTCAATTTGGCCATTTTAATTAGACATTAAACATTCGTAAATCACTGCCCATCCCTACATTTATTACAGCTTTGCCCATTAAAATGAAACATTATATACCGTAATACGCTGCTGTTGATGAGGGGGTTTCTGTGTCTCACAGTTAATTCCCCCTCTTAACTATGAGGTTTTGGTCTACTGGTCTTCTGGGATGATTACATGTCCTCTAGTTATTGTTTCGCTTCCCTGCCTCCGTCGTTTAATGGGACCAATTAAAGCCATTATTGGTGACAGAGGGTCATCCCATCTCCTTGCCGCGGATTGTTTTCACGCCAGGTTCGGATGGTGTGAAGGGTAAACGCAATCAGCGGAAAACCTGCATTCGCGGAGGATAAACCTTAGCAGACTAATTAATGTGCAAGAAAAAGGTAAAATAAAATTAAAAAATTCAAAATAAAAGCGTCCGCGATAAGAAGGCAGATGGGTTTAACCTTGGAGGCTTTAAAAGAAGAAGTGGGCGTGCTCGCTTTTGTTTCTGCGGCCGCTGCTCAAAAAGAGATTGGCCTCGAGAGGGGGAAAGGCTTTCAGCGTATCTATTTATCAGCAGTTACGTTCGGCCGTGTTATTAAGCCTTTGTGTCGCAGGTGACTTTTATGAAATGGCGAGCGGGGCGGCGGGGAGGCCTGCTTGTCATTAGGACCGCAGCCCAACACAGAAACCAGTGGTGCCTATTAAACAGCGGGGCAGTCCATTGTCATGCAGGGAAAGTTAAAGGGAAAGGTCAAAAAACACAATGAAGAACAGGCGCGGGGGGCGCTCGATGCTTTATGACAGTGAAGGCGCCTGCTGTTCACTTAAGAATGGAGGAAAACAGGGATCGCAAGAAAGGGATAAATGATCCCCCTTTTGAAGACATATTTACTGAGCAAACAACAGAAATCAGATTTATACCACCTGTGATTAGCCTCAGATATGTGGGGTTTCACACACCTGTTTTGTTTTTATTTTTTTTTCCTTTCGAACAGCAATCTGAGGAAAACTTCAACCCCAACTGTTCGTTCTGGAGTTACTCCAAGCGAACCATGACCGGCTACTGGTCGACACAGGACTGCCGCTTGCTGAGCACCAACCGGACACACACCACCTGCTCGTGCACCCACCTCACCAACTTCGCCGTCCTGATGGCCCACGTCGACGTCAAGGTAGGCCGCTTCTTTTTCCCTCTGCTCCTAATGGTTTATCCTCGAGAGTGTGCAATTTAGAAGAAGAAGAAGGAAAAAAGAGGAGTCTGGTGAACCGGATCGTGCATTTATACATCAGGACCAGGACAAAAAAAGTGAGGGAAGGGCTGTGGTCCCGGCCGATACGCTGCGAAAGATTCGATTCGTTAAAACTAAACGAGCAGCAAAAACTGATACGATTCAGTGTGACTTTGATTCAACTCATTGAAATCCATTGTAGTACAACAAAACAAAGGAATAATCCTATATCAGTTATTAAGGCTAGTTACTACTTAATAAAACAGAGCTTATTTACAAATTACACTTTCATTGAAACTGTACACATTACCCAAAAATGAGCCAGAGTGCAAAAGTAATAAATGGATGTGTTTAATATTCTGTTAGTAACTCTGCAGTGAGCAACAAAATGCATTTTCGACATTAAAGCTAATAAAACACAAGTTGCTAGAATATTAGTTGACCATTATGATCCGATCGAAGCACACTTTCGGTGTTTGTTGCTGTTCATACGGGTGCTGCTGAAGTTCAGTATGTGTCACTGATTGAACAAAAAATAAAAAATGAATAAAAATACCGCTAAACGGCAGGAAGTATGACCAGAAAAAGAGTTTTCCACTGAAAGAAGCAGAGATATCTGTTTGTCGTGTGCCAGCGGTGTCCAGTCCTGGTCCTGGAGGGCCACTAGCCTGCATGGTTTAGTTGTTTCCCTGCTCATCAGCAGGTCTTCAGAAGCCTGTTCGTCACTCAGTCATTCAAATCAGGTGAGTCACAGCAGAGAAACAAGCAGGATAGTGAAGAAACATCAACAGGAGTGAACACCTGAAATAAACAAGGTGCTGTTTTCTTTTAAAAATGGAGAAGTCAAATTTATTTTTGTAGAGGTCGGGGCTCAAAGTCTGTATTGGGACCCGTCTATGGGAACGCTGGTCCCGTTCTGCCTTCACCTTCCAGGATCCCATATTGGGTCCATTCTTGTAACGTAAGGTCTTTGACACAAACAAACCTATGCTTTTATTTTATAGCGAAGCCTATATAAGCAAACCTCCTCGCAGGTTCTTCATTTATACCTTTTTAAAGAAACAAGATTTTATCAGTGCAAGAAAAAATAAATAAACTGCTGCATCGGTTCTCATGAATATCTCATGAACCGCTGGACGGGTTTAATGAAACTTGCGGAAAGTAGTTGTTGGACATACAACCACATCTGATTACCCACTGGAGTCGATCCAATTCAAGATGGCCACAAAAACGATCACGGCTCGATCAGTTTTATGGTAGTTGTGCTCATATTTGACAGTAGCTGGGTGTCACTCACAAACATTTTCAGGGTTTGACCGAAACAGCTACAGCATTCATTCATTTTTAGCAAAAGAGGATCTTGTTATGAATTTCTGTAAGGAAGTCTTTTATGGCTTCGTAGTTTGGCCCGTTTTCTGACCATCCACAGTAGGCTGGTGTAGACTCTCAGTCATCCAGGACGTGGCTCCTCGCATCTTATCTTGCCTGCACCGAGGAAGAAACGTTGGTGCGGAAAGAGAGGCCCGTGTGTCGCCACCTGAAGACCCGCAGGGGCTCGTCAGTTTACAGTTTGGGGAAATTCCACGAAAAAGGGACGGCAGAAATCTGCTCATCTGCAGGCGTCTTCAAAGGGGGGAAGGATCGCTTTCATGACAGCCTGCTTTTCGTGCCTGACATTACCGTGGGCTCTTCACTCCTCTGATATTTACCTTATCAGCACGGGGGGGAGGGAGAAAAAGGAGCGTGTGAAGCCACCGCCGTTTTCCTTTGGTCACTCGCATCAGACGGATGTAGCTCATCGTGCCGCACACACCACCTCACATGTGCGAACGAGCTTGCCTCGCACATTTATGCTTTGTGACGCTGTCTACAAAGCTAACGGGTTAATCGGAAGCCTTTTAACGGAGGACGATTCAACACGCGATGCGTGTCGAGGCTTCGGTCTCGAGCGAGCCCGTCGGGAATGGGTCGCTTCGGCGCCGACTCCCAACGAAAAGTCACCTCCGAGCGCGATACAGAAGATAAAAACAAGCCCAGATCATAAATATAAACATAATTAGTCAGTTAATTAGCCCAGGTGGTGTTTCTATAGAGGGGGAAAAACATAAAAACACAGGTGAGGGCAGCAGAGGTCTGCGATGTTGAAAAGACTGTCGCTTATTTTACATAAACACTGTTTTATATATTTTCACGCCTAATAATTGTGCAATTACCTACGTCAAAAAAACCCTATTAATTCCAGCCAGCTGTCCAACATTTAGCATGCATGCTAACTTAGCTTTTCTATGGCTTTTTAAAATTGTAAACAGGATTAGCATTGTGTTTACTGCTGGGAGGTTAGACACAAATCAGGCATTTCAGAGTTAGTACTGAGAAAAACATCCATTAATATGTCCAGATGAATGTGACCCGTGCAGCAAAATGAGTCCCAATGAGGACGTTTTCAATACAGAGTTATTATTTTTAAATTCTTCGTCTTAAAAGCTTCAAAATTAGACGCGGTTTGTTGAAATTTGGTGATTTTATCACCTGGCAGCAGCACGTTCTTCTTTTACCAGAGCGCTGGTTTGGAAACTTTATTTTCATTGGTCTAAATAGATGTCATCAGGAATCCAAACCCTATATTTAAAAAGGCGAATCCCTGTGCTTCATAATGACCCTAAACATTAACCGGCACTACGGCAGCCAGAGGAGAAAAACAGTCCATTTTAAATGAAATAAAAGGATCATTTCTAATTTAAGCTGTTCGAAAACTAAAATTTAAACATGGATTAAGAAGATTATCTGCTATTTTAGTTACCAGGGTCGCTGGATGGCGTCTTTATGGACTCATTTGTACACAAATCTTAATTACGGCAAAATAAAACATCAACATTTTGACATTGAGCTCATTTTGCAGCTCAGGTCACATATATTCTTCGGGGGTCAGCGACGAAGAGACGAGAAAGCTGTGAAAACAGCTTTACGGCAGCTACGGCAACTCTACTGGGACAAACGGCAACCGCTCTGCTGGTTCTCCTGAAAATCCATTCTAAATGAACATGAAACAAAAACAAGTGTTGACGTTTGAAAACCCCTTTAATAGACTGTTTAGATCAGTGGTCTCCAATCCTGGTCCTCGAGGGCCACCATCCTGCATGTTTTCCTTGTTTCTCTGCTCCAACACACCTGATTCAGAGGTTAAATCACCTCTTCATGTTCTGCAGAAGCCTGTTAATCAGCCACTGATTCAAATCAGGTGTGTTGGAGCAGAGAAACAACAAAAACATGCAGGACGGTGGCCCTCGAGGACCAGGATTGGAGACCCCTGCTCTAGATTTTCCACAAGTACAAAATTTCGACATCTCCAGTTTCGACTGGCGTTGCTGGTTTTATTATGAGTCTATTATGGAAGCGGTCGGAGGCTGATTTGGACTGTAGCTACGCGGAAAAAAACGCCAAATCGGTAAGTTCCTCCGAGAGCGCGGAGGCGTGTGCAGGGTGGGGGATGGGGTGGAGTTGCCGGTCGTGGAAAAAGCGTTTCCGTTCTGATGCTGACAGACAGCTTAATTATTTCTGTCACGGGAGGTTTGAGGAGCGGGCTNCAGTTTCGACTGGCGTTGCTGGTTTTATTATGAGTCTATTATGGAAGCGGTCGGAGGCTGATTTGGACTGTAGCTACGCGGAAAAAAACGCCAAAGCTGTTGATAAGACCGAGAGGGTGGAAGCGGGAGGGGGGTGGGGGATGGGGTGGAGTTGCCGGTCGTGGAAAAAGCGTTTCCGTTCTGATGCTGACAGACAGCTTAATTATTTCTGTCACGGGAGGTTTGAGGAGCGGGCTGCTGACGGAGCGGAGTAGGTTCTGGTATCTGTTATGGCATCTGTCTTTACCGGCAGGGGAAGAAATCCACTCTTCTCAGAGCCGTCCCGACTGGAATTTGCCCGTGAAACCACAAGACCTTCGTCTTCTTCTTCTTCGTCTTTTTTTAACACCTACCTCTGCTCTGCAGTCTGACTTTATCTCTAGTTTTTTGTATTTTTTTATCAGCCAACACTGAAAAGTGAAGGGAGACAGGAATGTCTTTGCCTCATTTTTGCCATGTTTTGCAGCACTTTGGCCAACAGCTGTTGGTAAAATGGGCTTTACAAATAAACTTGACTGACTTCTATCTTTCTGTGTGTGTGTGTGTGTGTGTGTGTCACAAGCTAGCTGACAAACGTTAAAGAAACTCTTAAAAAAAATTCAAAGGTCGTACCGCTACAGCGGATTAGCTTTTGAAGTCTGTTCGGTTCTACCTTAAAAATCCCTAAAGCGGCTACAAGTGAATCAGTTCGACAGAGACTGAGGTCAAATTTGGTGTGGTCGTGGCTGAGACTCCTCCGCAACGCATCTCCTGATTGCACAAGATCTTTAATGTTTAACAGCAGCTGTTTGGAGTCCGCTGTCTGTCGTCGAAGTGGCTCACGAAGCACTCGACAGATTTTCATGAAATAACAATCGGGTGGACATCTGTAGCTGATGAACGTTTGGACCCAACCCCATTCAAGATGGCTGCCGCAGCCAACTGGCCTTAGAAAACAGGAAAATGGCTCTATGTCAGTCGCTTGTGCACACACTGTGCTAACATTTGTTGCAGTCATAGCCGTGATTTACTCACAAGATGTATTCCAAGTGTGGCAGTGGGTCAGGAGGTTCGAACCCCCGCTTTGTCTGTCTCAGCTGTTGTGTCCTTGGGCAAGACATGTCACCTGCCTTTCCTACTGGTGGTGGTCAGAGGGCTCTGTGGCACCGGTGTAATGGCCGCCTCACATCTGTCAGCCCACCCCAGGGCAGCTGTGGCTACAATGTAGCTTTGGGGTCCATAGACCAGATAAAGCGCTCCACCAGTGTAGGCCGTTTACGTCTTTAAGACTTTATCAGTAGCTGTTAGAGTCAACCTCGTTTGTCTGTTAGCAAAATATCTCACAAACCCCGCGACGGATTTTAATACAGCTCGTAAAGTAATCACTGGATGTACCTCTCCAACCCACTAACGTCTGGAGTTGTTTCGATTCAAACGGGCACCCGCAGCTAGTCAACATTAGCCCGACACAAAAACGGCTGCAATTCAGTCAGTTTGACAGATGTTGAGCTTAAAATCGGCGGCGGCTGAGAGTCGCATTCTTTCAAGGAATTGTTCTGCCTTTTTTTTTTTTTAATTTTTGAAACACAGAAAAACAAACCGCAAACCCAAAACGGAGAAGAAGAACACTGTAGGATCCACACCTCCTCGCGTAGACCTCAACGTGTCCGTTTCCTCTCCCGGTTGGCGGTGGGTGGGCGGTTTGAGAGAGCCGCTGTTTGTCACTCTGCAGCATGACTTCTGGACCCACCGAACCCCCCCACCCCCCCGCCGGGCTGAAGTCGAGCCTGGAATAGTGAGGCGGCCGTGAAGAATGGGAGCCTTCACACGATGAAAGCGAGCGAAAGAAAGACGGAAAGAAAAGAAAAGCGAGCTGTAAAAAGAGCTCTTTCAGCCGAGCCAATCCCCAACATTTTGAAAAAGCCCGGCTGGCTTGTGGCTCTGCATTCACCGGGCGGGGGAAAGTGGACAGCAGCTAACACCCCCCCCCCC
>NC_051436.1:8977428-8983076 GCF_001649575.2 Kryptolebias marmoratus
CCCCCCCCCCCTGTTCTCAATGATAGTCTTTTTTTTTCCCTTCTTTTTCTTCTTTTCTTTTCAACCTTCTCTTATCCTTTATCTTTTTCATCTGGATGTTAGAAAAGGTAGCTCGTTGGGAGCCGCCGCGGAGGCTTTTCATTTGACAAACTGTCACCGTGCTGGATGTGAAAACACGGTCCACGGTGGGAAAATGGGTGGCGAGGGGGAAAAAAAAAAGGGCGGCGGGCGGATAAAGAAGTTTCTCGAACCGAGGAAGGGACCGTTTGGTGTTTTTTGGGGTTGTGTGTGCGTTTCGGTGTCCATGGCAACAGAACATAGCACTTGCTCATCTCTGCATTATTATTACTCATTACCCTCAGAGTCACAGATTACGTCTTCACCTT
Organism: Kryptolebias marmoratus; assembly: GCF_001649575.2. Lineage (NCBI taxonomy): Eukaryota > Metazoa > Chordata > Actinopteri > Cyprinodontiformes > Rivulidae > Kryptolebias > Kryptolebias marmoratus. Next base: position 8,977,815 of record NC_051436.1, read on the forward strand.
GTTTGTTTCTCGGCGAAGTCGCGGTCGCAATTTCCTCCGCGGGCCGACTCCAGCGTCCCAATTTCCATTAATCTCGTTCCGTTGGCCAATAACCGCGAGCTCCAGCTGGAGACAGAGAGGCTCCGCGGAACTTTTTCCCCTTGCTCGCCGTTTAGAAGCGGTGACATATTCCCCATTGTTCCTAAAGTGACATCACAATCATTCCGTCGTCCTTTTTTTTTTTTTTTTACAGCTACTGTATTTTCAGCCCATAATAAGTGGGAAGATCTTCCCACTCCCAAAGTTTGCTCGATGACGTTTGTGTTATTTGAGTGGGATGTGGTGCATTGTTTTCAGGGTTACAGTCAGACGCTAATTGCACGTTACCACACCTGACATCTGTCGCCGTTTTGTAGCGAAGTTGGTGATATTAGAGTTGTGCTGAGTTTCATTCGTCTGGGAGTAACAGTTCGTTACTGATTCTGTGCTCTGATATACGTGAAAACCCAACCTCATGCGCCATGGAAACCTACAGAAGGAACCCTTCAAGTAGACGTGAGTCAGTCGAATATTTTGACGGTATAATAATGAATATGGCCGCCTTATGTCCGTGTTCAGTTAGTGTAGAGCTGGGAACGACTCTCAGCTCGAATTTGAGCTTAGTGTCTGTAAAAACTGAGATGTAGTCCTGTTTATGTTGGCCGATATGGGTTAGACCGGGTGGCCATCTTAAAATTGGATCAGCCAGCGGTGACAAACACGAGACGAGTGAGGTGAACTCCAGCAGTTAGTTTTTAAGCGGCAGCATGGCGCAGTGAAAAAGCACTTTGAGTACGTGTCGGGATTGACTCTCAGCTCCTACAGCGCTGACGTTTAGCTCCAAGTCTGTCAAATTGACTAAATTCTAGCCATTCTTTCGATTTTTAGGGTCAGTTGACTGTGGCGTCCACTGAGAACCGGGTTGGCTCCAAAAGGGAATCAGTTGTGGACGTACATCCAGTAACTGTTTTCTCTTAAAGTTTCATTAAAACCCACTAATTGGTTTGTAAGATAATTTAGTAAGACACACAAAAAACAGACAAAAATATAATTGTCCACCGTCGCTTTTTGGCCGTAAGAAAAAAAACAAAAAAACCACGATAGTTTCACAATGTTGCGAGCTTTAAAAGAATAAAGTAAATATATCTTTGAGCAGAAATGGAACTTCTACCTTTACAGAAAGACTGAAAATTTGATAGACAGCTACAGGAGCTTTTAGTGCAATTTTTTGGGGGATTTCAAAATGGCGCCCTCTGTTAGACAGGAACCCGTTGGTTCTCAAAACGTCGGGCGTGACCCCTGGGTGGGACTTACTACAGGGGGCGCGGAAGAAAACACTCCTACTTTCATCTCGTTTTCATTTTTGGGCCTAAAAATTGCAATCCGAAAAAATCTTTAGATGTTTCCACTCTGACTTGTTTTTGTGACGGACTGAATGCACACCTCTATAACGTCCTCGAAATTACATACAGTAAGGTGATGTTTACATGGAGGTAGCTGAGAGTACTCCGAGCGGCGGCGCATCTTGCGAGACGTTTCTGTGGCAGATGGCGGCGGTGGGATTGCCGTTGACTTAGAAGACGGCGTTTTCTTCTAGAACGCGAGCTGATCCCGCCACCTCCGATGAAAAGGAGCCGTCGTCCGCACAAACAAACATTTGATCAGACAACAGCTGTGCTCTAGAGACGAACTGCGCCTCACACAGAGTATCTCTCAGAATGGCTGGAACAAAAAAAAAAAAAAGACTAAAGATGTCCCGTCACTGAGACGTGAGCTTAAACTGCTTCGAGTTCACTTCGCTCAACTTTCTATCCAAAGCAGCGTTTAACTCGGACGCCACTTGAACGTTTCCAGTGGAAGCAATCAACCGCCGTGACGCTTCACGACAACTCGTCGGATGTTTCCGGGTCCTGCATCGGAAAATAGAAGAGAGCAGCGAATCTCACACGAACCGCCGTTTTATGAGTCTCCGCTTTAATCGTATTTCTTAATAGTCCCTACAGGCCAGCGCCCACTCAGCTTCCTGACGCTTTTTATTGAATCCGCTGAATTTACGTTCGCCGTTTTCTGGGCCCCAGATTATCCGCCGAAGCACTCCTCCCCTGCTCAGAAATGATGGATTCCATCAACGGGGGGACGATTCTTTACGTTCTTCCGGCGCATGCTGAGACGAACCCCAGGTGAGGCGCCGGACTGCTGGCGTACGGCGCCATTCCCTGTAGACCAGTCAGTACGAAATAACCGGCGCATCCCACTGGATGATGGAAGGAAGAACATTTGGGTTACGCTGGTCGTCGTTTTCACGGCACAAACACACGTTACCTGGCGCCAAGTAAGTCAAGGTCAGCTGTGCGTTCCGGAACTCACGAACATGCGGCAGATTTTGAGCGACGGTTTCGGGACTGATCTCCGCGTGGCCCCCGAGAGGCGAGGAAACGGCCGAGGCGACGGCGTCGGAGAGCCACGCTCGGGCCGGGCTGTGCCGTAGTGCGACAGAGGGGTGTGCGCACGCCGAATGCCAACTCCCAGCCACAGAAGCCGGAGTCTTTTTTTTTTTTTTTTTTGCATTTCGTAATTATTTACATAGAATTCTGCGGTGGTTTGCCAATAGGTATCAGCATTTTTTTTTTTTTTTTTAAACGTGACAAATTGGCCCGGACTCCCGTGATTCATGCGCTCTCCCTGAAAACTGTTCCCCCCCCCCGTCTCCGCGCAGCTCATAAATCCCCCGGTCGCACCTCGGGCGGATTTAGTCACGTGACTCCTCGCAGTGGGCCGCTACCCCCTCCGCGCAACAGACTGCCCGTGGCTGACAGTATTTCATGACTCAAAGAACCAGCTCCGGAGGCACATCGAGAGATTTATGCATTTTAATTGGATTGGCTTCACGGCCCCATGCTGCGACGCCGTCCTTTGAGGTGCAGAGGATCGACACTCTGCTCGCTTCCCCCCCCNCCCCCCTCCTCTTACGCCTTTCAGAGCCCTCTTTCTGGAGCTTCTTGGCCGCAGACGCGCAATGTTAGGGGTAATTAAAGGCGTGCGATATTGTCTCAAGTTTGTCGACGGCTGGGGCCAACGCACGAGGCTCGTCGCCAAGCTCGCTCGCTCTCGTTCTGCCGCACGGCTCCTCGTTCAGTGCCGACACTTCAGGAGCAAAGCCACCCTCCTCGGGCGTTTTATAGACCGGGAGCAGCGTTTCGTGAACACATATGCAAAGAGTTTATTTATTTTTTAAGGTTGTCGGAGGGGGAAATGACAAATCAAATGCGCCCCGTCCTGCCAACTAACATGGATGGTGTGTGACTGGGCCACTCCTGCGGCACGGCGAGTGAGTTTCAGAGTAAATTACATCGGCCCACTTTAGAGACCCTCACACAGATTCCCATCTCGGAGGTTTGTCGGTTTAAAGATAGGTGCCGAAGCCCCGCAGATCACATCATTTGCCATCCTGCCTGGACAAAGCCCCTGGTAAAAGGAACCTTTACAGAAGAGACATTGTGGCTGGTGTTGCTAAGGCATTATCCAGCTCTTAGAACAAAAAGAAAAAAAAAGAAGAAGAAGAGAAAGAGAAAGGATAAAAAATAAAAAAAAAATCAGTTCACAGTAAATCCATCACCCAGGTGTAGATACACTCCCTGCCCTCGTCCCTTTGTTCCCGTGGCTTTGCTGCTTTTCCTCGCCTCCTCTTTTGCCGCCTCCGCCTCTGACCCCCCTCTTCAATCGAAGGTGAGATGGTGATGGATAGAGCCCGCAGCCACCGCGCACCCCCCCCGGGGGGATCTTCGGGGACCACGGCCGGCCGCCAGCCACTGTGTCTTCATCACGGGGGCCGCCGAACAAAAAACGCCGCGCCCAAACGCCGACATCTGTTGCCACCTACCGCGTAGGCACCCTTGAATCAGGCTCACTTTGATACACACACACACAGATGGCTCCTGTATACAACATATTGCCGCCGCCCGTCCCGCCCCTCCGACGTATACACGACGGCTCATCAGGCAGGAAAATCAAAAGCTCGCTCTCCCCAGACTCAAGGAGCACTGCGGCTGTTATTGTACCAGAGCCTGTTAATGATCAGCATCTGTTCCCCTCGCTGGTAGCGTTAGCTCAGCTCCTGCTAAACAAGACTTCTGTGCAATGCTCCCACTAACTCCACCCCCACCACCCTCGTAGAGCCCTAATACCCCCCTAATACACTGAAATATGACGCTTGTTCGAAAGGCGTACAAGCGTTTTGTTTTGTTTCGTGATGTCACCTCTCGGCGCATGCAAATATTTCCTTGGCTTGGTTTCCAAAACTGCGAACGCAGCTCTTTAGTTCCAGCTCTTTAAGAGCAGGACGGGAGAGACCTTTTTACGCCGACCCCAAACGTACGTTTTGGACTTCCGTTCCAAAGTGGCGGCAGTTCGAGCCTTTGCCGTGGTTGAAATATTAACAACCGACCCCCGAGTCACCCGCCCCGAAAAACGACGAGACGGAGAAGACGGGGAAGTTGCGACGCCCGACAAAAGTGTTTGAAACGATGCTGAGTTTTCCATCCAGAAAAGCAGCTGCCGCGCCGGTTCCTTCGCCGCCGGTGGCAGATTTCTCAGATAATCACAATGTAGTTACTGATTCCAGATGTCTGGTGCTCTGGGAGGTTTTTTTTTTGCACATCTGTTTTCTCGGCGTGCGCTCGCGAGGCGTTTATGCCGTTTCGACTTTGTGTGACTTTTAGATGCGCCGGATGTGAACCCGCCAGGCTCGGAAGTTTGACTTTATTAACGCTTCTTATTATGGCACACAGACGGTCAGGAGATGGGTCGGCTGCAGTTTCCTGGGCTGATTCCAAGTTATGTACCTGCTGCTTTCAGATGGACGTCTGCAACGAATTAACTTTAGGAGTCGGTCCAATTCAAGATGGCCGCCACAGCTAAGGGCCGCGTTCGCTCAGCAGGCAAATGCGACTCAATTCCAAAGTTTTTTTCCAAACCGACCCGGTTCTTTTCAGTTTGTGGTGAATCAGACACATGTCTGATGTTTTTCAAAGCGACCTCAGTCTAAACGTTCGTGTCGGATGAAAGGACGGAGTCGGAGTCTCTCAAGTCAAAGTCCCTCAGGTCAGAGTCCCTCAGGTCAGAGTCCCTCAAGTCGGAGTCTCTCAAGTCGGAGTCCCTCAGGTCAGAGTCTCTCAGGTCAGAGTCCCTCAGGTCAGAGTCCCTCAGGTCAGAGTCCCTCAGGTCGGAGTCTCTCAAGTCGGAGTC
>NC_051436.1:8996116-9006094 GCF_001649575.2 Kryptolebias marmoratus
CTCAGGTCAGAGTCCCTCAGGTCGGTGTCCCTCAGGTCAGAGCCCCTCAGGTCGGTGTCCCTCAGGTCAGAGTCCCTCAGGTCAGAGTTCCTCAGGTCAGAGTCCCTCAGGTCAGAGTCCCTCAGGTCAGAGTCCCTCAGGTCAGAGTTCCTCAGGTCAGAGTCTCTCAAGTCGGAGTCTCTCAAGTCAGAGTCTCTCAGGTCAGAGTCTGTGGTCATAGCCGAGAGTTGCCAACACACGAGATCTCATAATATCACAGAAAATTTCCTTTTTTTTTTTTTTTTAATAAACTGAAAATTTGGAACGGGTCGACAGTGAAAGGAACGCAATCAGACAATAAAACAATCTTTACATATTTTCCTTGAACGGAAATAGAAAGTCGAAGTTTGGTCCGCTCCAAAATAAAAGCAAACCTATTTTAAATGCTTCGTATGAACCCTTCAACAAACTCCTCGCTTGGACATAGAAATGCACGAACACGGATTCGAAATCATCTCTTTTGTCGACACGGATTAGTTTTCTGATTTCTTGAAAGTTCCGATGTGGCCGAGAGTTGTTGTTTGTGACGAGATCCGGGCCAAGTCGGGAAGTGTCTCCTCTTACCGAGTCAAGAAAAATTCAATTCTCTGCTTCCTAAGTGCACCTGGTTCCCACGAACTCGCGTAAATTTCTCTCGCCGTTGACGCAGAGCTACCGTTGTTTCTTTTTTTCCCCCAGTAAACCACAAGCTTATTGTCGGCGAAAAGGGCTTTTTTAGTCCCGTCCTCCTTCGAAACTGGCTGTGATCGGTAAATTGTAATCTGAAAAGAGGAAATTTATCTAAAAGCAACAATGAAAGATATCGCCCGTGTTCTGTTTTGATTGAATTCGTGTTGTGTTGGTCTTGGACACCTGTGGCCCTTTGGGCTGCTCACTTTGTTTCACTTTGTTGCCAGACCAAACTGAAACAACAGGGGGGCATTTTAAATTGATTCACACTGACTAATTTATGATTCATATCTGCCACCTGTGGCTTGGTGTAGTGGTTTATTGGAGAGCTGAGTGTCTGCACTTTACTGCCAGAAAAACAACAGTGGAAATGAAAGCTTTGGGACTCTTTTTATTTTATAGATGTTATATTATTCTAAAAAAATAAAAATGAAAAAAGCTTGTTTTGTCTGGTGTTGGCTTCACACTTGAATCTAATAATTAAAAGAAAAAAACCGTCTAAAAACTGTAAGTTTTTCCTGAATTTCAACCCTAAAATCGGATCTCCGAGCACGAGAGGACGGCTTGTCCGTTGAGCACCTGTCGATTTTCTTTTTTTTTTTTTTTCCTGTCGCAGAACTCCGACCCCGTTCACGACATGCTCCTGGACGTCATCACCTGGGTCGGCATCCTCCTGTCCCTTGTGTGCCTGCTCATCAGCCTCTTCACTTTCTGCTTCTTCCGCGGCCTCCAGAGCGACCGCAACACCATCCACAAGAACCTGTGCGTCAGCCTGTTCATCGCCGAGTCGCTCTTCCTGGTGGGGATCAACCGCGGGGACCAGCCGGTAAGAAGAAGGCTCGCAAAGTACTGCTTTATGTTTGTACGAACTCAGATTGAACTAAGAGGTAGATTAGTTCAAATATTATATATATATATATATATATACACTACTAAAATACCTGTCAAAGTTTTACATAAATCAAATATCACACTTTTATTAGTAGGCACTGGAGGTAATACTGTAAATTGATTTTTTCTTCAGTATTTTCTTTTTGTTTTCTTAGTTTTTTCGAGTTTTCTAAGCTAACTCGAGTTATGTGCATTATTAAGATTAATAATTAAAATAACAAGGCATTAACAAATGATTTCTCTAACCTCAAAAAAGGGGGAAAATTTATTAATTAGTGTCCTTTAAGTTTTTTACAATCTCTTAATAAAATCACTCCACTCCATTTATTAGAGAAAAGTGACAGTGTTCATGGAAATATTGAATAAAATTGTTTGCATGAAAAACTATTTTAAACACATAACGAACAGGACTGGGCTGAGTATAGAGCCCTGTGGGACTCCAGCCAATGAAGATCTATCAATATTGGAGCAGAACAAAAAGAACGATTTTATATAGTATAAAAAAACTAAATTGTGTAACTGTATGGCTTCTGCAAACAAGGAGAAAGGGGGAAGAAACTTAAATTTTAACTCAAAACTACATACATGATATGCGATAATTAATTTAAAAAGTGTACTGAAAAGTAATTTCAGATGTCACCAAATATGACGTATCGGGTTCTGAATCTCTTTTTGTGCCAATACAAAATATACGATCCAATCTATTAAAGATAGATGAGAAGTACAGATCTGTACAATTTAGGCCCTAACCCAAAACAAAGGAAGGGATTCTGTTAATTATTGACACAAATTATTCCCAATCTAAAACTAACAGCTCACAAACAGGTGTCGTTTTAAAATTGCAATGCAGTTTCATAAAACCTGATTCAAAAAATAACAATCAACACACCAAACATTTGACCCAGGGGCAAAAATTAAAACAAACCTACCAGGCAGCAGGTGTGTTTAACACTCTGTCAGTGACTCATTTTCAACTTTAAAAGGAACAAAACACAAGTTTATTTATGAAGTTTTAGTTGATCAACACCATCAGGGTGAAGCACATTTTCTGGGGTTTGTTGCTGTTCCGATCGGTGCCGCAAGCGCCGCTAATGGGAAGAACCTCAACACCAAACAGCAGGAACGTTCTCCGGGCGAAACTCTGAAGCGTCTACGCTCGTCGGTGTACGAGAGGGAGTATGAAGAGCTGCAAACTGGAGGAAACCGAACCTGGAGAGGTTAAAAATGCGTCATCGACAGTAAATAATCCAGTTGCTTCAAAACAAACAGGCTAATCTTCATATATTCTGTATTTATGCAGTCTATCTCTACCCGTATATAATTCTACCCCAGCTCGAGCACCCAGCTGTGGTTCAAACAACTCTAAGTCAGTCTTTTCACTGTGTCATACAGGGAAAAGTGCATTTCTGCTGCCAAGATGCATCTTCCCTTAAGGGTGTCCACCTCCTTCGCTCTTCATCCAGAAATGTTTTGGAAGGAAAGAAAAAAAAACCTCCTAACCTTTCGGAGTCCTGCTGGGCTCGCGAGTGAGGCTCCCCGCCGCGTGTCAGCGGCCCTGGACTATTTGGATTCCCTCTTGGCTCGGTGAAAAAAGAAAAAAAAACCCTCTGAGTGCAAAGAAACTGCGGGGTTATTTATTCAACACGATGTACCTCCCGTGGCTGCGCGGCGGAACCGCGGCCTTCCAAGTACAACCAAGCAGCAGCTCGTTCTGTATCGCTGCTACATTCGTCACCGATTTACCATTTTTTCTTTCTTTTTTTTTTTTTTTAATTTGTAACCACTTCAGTCTAATCTGGATTAAGATCACGAGATACTGAAACTTCCTTCCGGTGCACGAGCTGCGGTCTGGCTGGCATTTGGCTTTCTGCGAGGAGCTCAGCTGCGAGGGCAGGTGGAGAGCACACCGTCAGCGCCCAGTCATCTTCGGCCGCGTACGCTCGGCTCTCACGCAGCAGACGAAGAGTCATTACGTATGTTCGCGCTGGCTTTTGTCCGCCTGCGGCTCCTCGCAGCTCCCCCACTCCTTATTTTGTATGCCAGCAAGGCGGACGGCGCTCTCAGGCGTAAGAAACGACCGTCTTCCGCTTCCGTTGCTTCCCGAAACCAAAGAAGTGACACAAGCCCGAGTTCTCTTTGAATATCATAAAAAAAAAAAAAAATCCCACACATCATTTAAGCCACAAAGCTAACTTCCTGTGAAGTTAAAGACGACGCCGTTTGGCCTGCACCTTTTCTTCCCATAACGTTTTATGGCTCTGACTCAGAGCCCAGCAGCACAATCGCTGTCCTCCACTGCAATTAATGTCCACTCAACCTTTTTAGTTATTTCACCGAATCCATTTCGGTGACAAAAAAACTAAAAAGAAACACCCCAGTTATGTTTAACTGTGCCAATAATTGGATCAATCCGTGGAGGGATTGTGTCTGAAGGAGCGTTTCGGTCATGAGAGCGGCCGTTTGCCATGGTCATGTATGTGTTTGATGTGCTCTCACCTGGCCGGGTCGTTGATTTCACTTCTTCGTATTCCTCCTCCACGGTCCAAGCAAACTGCAGCGAACATGGTGGCGCGGGCCAGAGCTCGGCGAGGCTGACTGTTTGAGGCGCCGATATGAAGAGGTCGGGGAGAAAAGTGCTGCTAGTTCGCTTTAGGATCATATTTACGGTCGTTAGGGGAGGAGGGACAAAATGTCTCCCCTCTTACAGTGATACAGTTTCACGTTTCCAAACACAATAAAATATAATGAGCTTTATAGATGAAACCAAAATTGAGATGTGTGAAGCACGGCGGTGGAGGTGTGATGATTTGCAGCTCGTTGACTCAACCAGGCACTCCTCTGTAAACCAGAAGCATCGTAGAGTCGACCGTGGGGCCATTGGTCCGACACCTAAAGGCCCGGACAAAACCGGGTCGTTGGTCAGGACAACGATCCCAAACGCAGCAACAAATCTACAATGGAGTGGCGAAAAAAAAGAAAAAGAAAAGAATGGAGCGATCCAGTCAAAGTCCAGTCCAGATTGAAATGTCATGGCGGGATGTTTTTAGTAGAGCCACGCAGAAACAAAGGCTCACAAACCCCAACGAACTAAAGCAATGTTGTAAAGAAGAGTAGGGCAACATTCATTCACAACCATGTGAGAGACGTACAGAGAATGGCTAATTCAAGTTATAGCTGCTAAAAGTGGTTCTAGAGGCCACAGCTTTCCCATTTTGACTTGATAATAAAATGACCCATTATGCTTTTATACACTTAAAGTCAGATCTAAACATGTTCTAACCCGGTCAACACCGGATCCTTTTTATTCTGTGGTTGAACAGTAACACTCCAGCCCGTCCTCTGTGTCCCTCTCTCTCTGCACAACCTCTGCAGATCGCCTGCGCCGTGTTCGCCGCCCTGCTCCACTTCTTCTTCCTGGCGGCGTTCACGTGGATGTTCCTGGAGGGCGTGCAGCTCTACATCATGCTGGTGGAGGTGTTCGAGAGCGAGCACTCGCGCCGCCGCTACTTCTACCTGGTGGGCTACGGCGTGCCGGCACTGATCGTGGCCGTCTCGGCCGCCGTGGACTACCGCAGCTACGGGACGGACCGAGTGTGAGTACATCCGCCGGATTTTACGCCACAAACGATGCTTCAGTGGGACGAACAACGAAGCGCTGATGAACCTGAGCCTCAAACGGTTTAAATGTCTAGTTAATAAGAGGGAAACTCGTCTTAATTTCTTAGTCGTGCAGAAGATTTCTAAACCCTAACAACTTTTTCCACAGCTTGTCTGAACAGGAAAAGGAACAAAACGTCTGGAAAGGTCTAATTATTGGTCTGGAAGAGTGTATATTTTTTTAAGCAGCGCTTTGATTGCTTTAACTAAGCTGGAAACAAAGTGTTGCCCACACCTGTTCTTGATTAATCAATGCTGAAAAGGTGTACAGCCACATTTTTTTTTACCTTTAAAGCATCTTTATTTTTAGGAAATATAGGCTCTGTTCATTAAAGAGCACCCACGTTCTGGCACATATCTATTTCTCCGCGCCTTTTTTCTGTCAGCCTGTTTTGTATTTTCTTAATATAGGTTCTGCAACTTTAGGAAAAAAGAAGCACAAGAGGCAGCGACTGCTTGTTTTAGAGGCTCGAGGAGCGTTACCCGGTGCCTGCGAACAGCCTGAAAACTGTTGGGTGTTGGTTTGAAGGGCTTTAATAAGCTTAGAGGTGGTGCTCCAGCGGCTCCCACTTACAGTCGGCTTTTAATAAAGCAGAGCGGCTGCTCGGGCTTTCTGCACTCATTCTTCTCTCTGCCGGAATCGATATTGTTTACGGGGAGGTGATGCTAATTTCAGTAGATGGTTTTGTTGGATTCATTTCAGGCTGTCGTGGTTAATGATTTTAGCATGTTTGAAACCCACAAGAGAGAAGAACGGGAACCGAGGAGGAAGCGCAATCTTTGCCGACGTAGCTGAAACTCTGCTGTCAAAAATTTTACCACAACGCTGGCTGAAAATAGAAAAACGGTAGCGCGAAACTAAAGGGAGCAAAAGAGCAAGTCAAACATGAAAAGTATCAAAAAGCTAGCTAAACGCAGCAAAAAGGTCAACTAAAAGTAGCAAATGGCTAGCTTAGAGTATCAAAATGCTAGGTGGGAGCTAACACTAGCAACATGCTAGGTAGAAGATAAAAACAGTAAAAGGCTAGCTGAAAGAGAAAAGTAGCAAAAAGCTAGCTCAATATAGCCAAAGGCTAGCTAAAAGTAGCAAATATCAAGCCTAAATTATCATAATGCTAGGTGGGAGCTAAGAGTAGTAGCATGCTAGCTAAAAGATATTAGCAAAATGTGGCAAAAGGTTAGCTAAAAGCTGAAATTAGCAAATGGCTATCTGGAAATATCAAAATACTAGCTAGGAGCAAAACGTAGCAAGAAAAATAGCAAAAAGCTAGTTAAAAGTAGCAAATGGCTAGCTTAAAGGCTAAAAATGTTAAGTGGGAGCTAAAAGTAGTAGCATGCTAGCTAAAAGATACTAGCAAAAAAACTAGCTCAATGTAGCAAAAGGTAGGTAAATGCTGAAATTAGCAAATGGCTAGCTTAAAGCATCAAAATGCTAGGCAGGAGCTAAAAGTAGCAGCTTGCTGGCTAAAAGCAGCAAATGTAGCTAAGAATAGCTAAAAGCCAAGAGTGACAGAACAACAGCTAAAGCCTAAAAGCAGCACAAGGCAGCTAAGACAGGAAGTTTGTTGAAAACAGAGTTCAAAGAATATTTTTGAAGGAATGGAAAAGATCTCAGTGTTTCTATGGGGAAGATATTTGAAACCAAAGTGAAAGTGTAGAAGTCATCTGCTGAACAAGCCGAACATTTTGATACACGAGCACAAAGCGGCTGGATTGATAGAACGCGTACGGAAGAATATAAATAAATACATAAATAAAACGAGGACAACAACAGTGCAGAGGAAGTGCGGCCAAACGAAGACGGTGACTTGGAGGAGCATCAAGGGAGCGAGCGGCTCTGGGTTTCCGTCTGAAGCTGCGAAACCAGCCGAACTCCTCGCACACCGCAGTCTATAAAGCAGAGGATCGCTCTCCATTCCTCTCTGTTAATCTCCGGCCCATCTGAAAATAATGAAGACCAGCATCAGCAGTTTGCTGCCGAGATGTTTATCATGTATGCCCCCCCACCCACACACACACACACACACACACACACACTGGTAGACCAGTGCATTTGTAGATTGGCAGCGCAATAGTTCTTGGTGATGGATGAGGTGATAGCTGCCATCGCCTGAGCCTTGGCATCATGTGAATAATTAAAGCCTGCCACCGGTGGAACAATTATTCGCTGCCATTGAAGGATGAGGCGAGGGATGAAGCGCGACACGCGGGGAATAGCAAAAAAGCTGCCCCGTAGTCCCCTGGTACAGATTGATGCTCGGTGCAGGAAGCAGGATTAGCGCGGGCGGGGCGGGGCAAACGCCCGACGTGTCGCTGCGACCGAGCTGAGGGAGGTGGACACGTGGAGCTGTGGCCCGTTGAGTCCAAAAACAAAAAAAACAAAAATGTCGCCCAGTCAGCAGTTTTGTGAAGCCGTCAGCTGAGGTCTGATCGAAGGGGTTGTGAACAGTTAATATCTTACCTGTCGCAGATAGCTCCTTGGACGGCCTCAGTTCGATCCAACAAGATGGCGGATAACCAGAGCAGAGCCGCGACCGCAGCGAGCTGGGGGCCGAGCGTTCCCCCTCCAGGGCTCTCTCTCCGACCGAACCGGGATCCTGTCTCTTCCTCCATCCTCTAATAAAAGTGATGCATCAAATCGACCGGGACTTCCTGTTAGCTTCAGCGCCGCAGCTGCTGCTGACGGGGCACGATTAGCGTTCCCGCCCCACAGAGCGCGCAGAGGAACGGCGTCTCCGGTTTAGAAGTCCTCCCGCAGCGTTTTCAGCGGACGTCCCGGAGGCCCCGGCAGAGCTGCTGAACCCGCTCGCTTCTCTGCTTGTGGGTTCGTTTTTAGCGGTAACAGATCATGTGACCTCGATAAGCGTTCTGACACGCATCAAGAGTGAGTCACAGACGGATGGAGTGGAGGGAATCCGCTCAGTTTTTCAAAATAAATGTCGTTCAGACTCCGGAAATAAAAAAAAAAAAACGGAAATACTGTAAGTTAATTATTCTTTCTGTGCGGCCCGATAACAAATGACCCACGGACCAGTACTGGTCCACGACCCGGGGGTTGGGGAGTAGCTAGCTAATGTCCAGTGCACCGTGAGGGCACTTCCATCAGCTCCAACTAGCCGTCAGCTCGTCGGTCCGCTCGAAAACCGATCAGCTCCATCACAAATACGTAGGATCCCGATTGTTCCGTTAACCCTTCCGCAGAACCCTCGCCGGGGCGCCGAAGTATCTTTTTTAATTTTTTTCCCCCCTCTCCGTTGCCGGCCGGAGTGCCAGCGCTCCTTTTGCTGAGCTGCAATTTTCCAGTGGCCAAAAATGGAGGCGTCTCGTCTGCTGCGGCAGTGGAGATTAAAAGATTAATAATTCAACCGCGGGGTCATGAATCACTTTTTTTTCTTCTTCTTCTTCGTTTTATTTTTCCATCTCAAAAGAGCACCGTCGCCTCCTTCCCACCCGCGCTCAAGTCCCCCACCCCCCCCNATTTTCCAGTGGCCAAAAATGGAGGCGTCTCGTCTGCTGCGGCAGTGGAGATTAAAAGATTAATAATTCAACCGCGGGGTCATGAATCACTTTTTTTTCTTCTTCTTCTTCGTTTTATTTTTCCATCTCAAAAGAGCACCGTCGCCTCCTTCCCCCCCGCGCTCAAGTCCCCCCCCCCCCCCGCGCCTCCACGACGACTTTCCGTCGGAAGCGCGAGGTCAGGGGAGCACTTTTATTTCATTATCGACGTAATAACGGCGGCCCCGAGGAGTAATCGCGGTTAACGCGGACATGTAAGACACATGGGTGAGCACTTAAGGACTGCGCGGGTCCGTGTCTGTCGAGGGGGGGGTGGGGGGGTCAGGGTCAGGGTCAATCCAATTCCACTGGAGTGATGCAATTACGATTTGTTGAAAACTAATTGAATCATTCCTAAATTATCGTCCGTGATGGTAATTTGGCCACTTTGACCTCGGCAATCTGAAAGACCGAGGAGCTCCTTTCTGGTCACCGTCGGTTTTTCTTTAAAAGCTTTTGGTCTTTTGTTTAAAAAAAAAATTTACTTTAGTTTGGACACAAATCTCATTACGGTGGTGATTTAGCCTGTTTGTTTGTCAGTCTGTTAGTAAAATATCTCATGAACCAGTGGACGGATTCACGTGGACGCAGGTAAACGACTGACTGACTGGTGTCAAGATGCCCGCCACAGCTAAGTGACTTAAACCATAATTAACGGCCATAATTCAGCCAATTTCACAGACATGGAGCTCAAACTTGGCGTGGCAGACGCTGAGAATCCTCCCCATCCCGTACTCCGAGCACAAACCCATCTGTTGTGTTTTTGCCGGTAACTGATCGAGTCGAACGTGTCTGTTAGCAAAACATCTAATGAACAAGTGGACGGATTTCCATGGCTGTAGATGGCTGTAGGTGAACTGCTGACTGGCTGACCTCGTTCAAGATGGCCACCGCAGCTATGTGACAGCAATGCCTCTGTGGTGCGGCGGGAGCTGGACTCCGACTCGGGCGGTACGCGTCCCCGTCGAGGAGCGCCGGCCCTTTAATTGTTCCACTTCTCGCCGGCGGCCATGACTCTTTAAGCTACTTTCAGCCGCTGCGTTATGGAGGGCCTATTTCTCTGCGTCACTCCAGCCCTCCGCTTGATGTATATCCACCGCACAGCCTCAGATCTCGTCCCCCCCACCCCTGACTCCACATCTCATTTACCCCCTCTCTCCACCCCCC
>NC_051436.1:9006313-9012923 GCF_001649575.2 Kryptolebias marmoratus
CACACACACACACACACACACACACACACACACACACACACACACACACACACTTCTGCTCATTAACCCTGCTTAGCCCGCAGGTCGTCACTTAAATGGTCCACAGAGAAGCCCCCCCCCCAACTTTTTTCTTTCCTGGCTCCCATCTCCCCTCTCGTCTCCGCCCTGTTGAGCACGTACGCCACCGCGAGGCTTGTCCCAAAACGGATGGGGGGTGAAATGTGCCGTAGCTCGTCGCCCCCCCTCCCCCCTCTCTGAAGTCACTGCCTAAGACAGTGTTGGGGGGGGCAGGTTTGAAGCTGCTCAGTATGCAGCGATGGAGTAACCCGCGCCGCGATCGTGATTGATTTTGCTCCTGCTCCAACCCGTACGTACTCCGCTACCTTTGCCCCCCACCCCCCACCCCCTCCTCGCAGGCACACCCTCGGCTCTCGGTGTAGATACACACACATGAATTATGCAGCGACGATTCGCTCTCTGTGCTTCCGCCAACTAGAACATTTGTTTTTTGTTGTTTTTTTTACATAAAAAGAGCAAATAGCGATCCAGATTTGCTAAAAAAAAGTCCGTTTGTAACTTTCGTGCCGACAGCCGCCGGGGGGGGTGTCGGCGCACAAACTTCAGCGCGACTCGGACCTCAAAGTAAGTGGAGAGTAGGCCCCGGCGAACGTGATTATTCAGTGATAATTCATGTCCAACTGCCCAGCAGTGATGAGTTTACTGCAAACCGGGGGTGAGAAAGTGCAATTATGCATAATTGGATGTGGCAATCTTTCACAGAGCCTCTTTCTGTGTCTTATCGCTTCGTTTTCTTTCGGTTAACAAGCAGCACGTCTGCAGGAGTTTGAAACCGCTCATATGTTCTTAGATTTGCTTCAAAGCAGCCAGACAGTCCTGTAAACTTTTAAATTGGTCTTGATTAATAGTTGGTCAGGCTTTTCCGAAGGTCCTGTCATCATTTTTTTTTTTTTTTTTATCGTCGTCATCGTCTTTTGCTGCTCTTTCCTCCCGTTTCCTGTCCAGTTCTCATGTGACAGCATATTTTGCGTTTGCCTAGAAAAAAAAATGAGGGAAAGCCAACAGATAGAGGACAAAAGTACAGCAGATAAACGGTGAAAATTGTGGCTTCTAAAGGCGGCAGGATTTTAGCAAAGGACCTGACGCCGGACCTGAAGGATGCAGCTGTCGGTCTACCAGAGGGGTCTCCAATCCTGGTCCTGGAGGGCCACCATCCTGCATGTTTTCCTTATTTCTCTGCTCCAACACACCTGATCTGATGGTTAAATCACCTCTTCATGTTCTGCAGAAGCCTGTTAATCACCCATTGATTCAGATCAGGTGTGTTGGAGCAGAAAAACAAGTAAAACCTGCAGGACGGTGGCCCTCGAGGATCAGGATTGCCCAGCACTGGTCTACCATATGACAAGTTTTTAAAGCTCACGGTTTTCTGGAATCGCTGCGTTGACACTGAAACACCATTTTATGCCCGTTAGCTTGCACCATCTTCGGTCCTCATTTCATAAATTCGACCAAAAACTGGGAACAGCTCATGTCTTCGTGACTGGCTGCCAGAAACAATGCTGCTACCTTGTTAGCCAGCAAAGATCCGTTTTACCTTTACGAAGAACTTTGTGAGCTAGCTAAAGTTACTAGCCAGCTGGTAATTGTGCTCGCCGGAAACATTTACAGCTTTTCTAGCTCGGTAGCCAACGTTAGGTTAGCTACGTTGCTACACATGAACCCATTCTGGGGCACAGCACAGAGTAACTTGATAAAACAGCCTAATTCCCATAAATATTTCGTAACTACACTCATATGTACCCTAAGGGTACCCCTGAAAGTTCCTTGTAATTGCCCCCCATATGAACCCTATATGTACTCCCATGTTGCCCCATATATATCTTGTAAACACACTTTAAATGCCCTCTAAGTAACTCCAGAGGGGTCTTTAGGAACCTGTAACTACCCTACAATTACCTCACAAGTCCCCTGTCATTACTATGTGTATATCCCTGTAAATACTCCTGTTAGTACCATATAAGTACCTCCTATGTCGCCATTTTTCATCGTCCTGTGAGACCATGTTGGGTCTCCATTCCAGAAGAAGCCTCAAATAACAAAAGGGGTTTAATGATGCTGGTTTTTACAAAGGTTTCATGAAAGAATGCTTCACGTCTTTAGGCAGATTCATACAGACTCAAACACATTCCACCAAACGGCTGCTGGGGAGGGCCAGACTTATCTTTAGATAACTGTTAGCAAATGACATGTGTTCTTCTTTTTTGGCAAATATATATAAAAAAGGGAAAAAAAATGTGTGTAAATGTAACAGCGGTCCATTAAAGTTCAGACTAATTCACAGGTCAGAGTTTAGTGACTTAACAAAAACCATAAAAGTCCTCTGACGCCAGTCGGGAACAAAGGAGAGAAAAACTCGGATCCTTTCTGAGACCTGCATAATTCTTGAAGAACTATTAATCAAGACCACTTAAAAATACAACAACAAGAAGGTTGAGTCCTTGGAAGGAAAATATTAAGAAAAAAAAGTGGATGACTCAGCAGTTTACAGGACTGTACATCACGGCTTCCATCCCATGAGAGCTCGATGGAGCCAAGCTGCAATGTTTACGTGTTATATTTAGTTTTTCTTGCCCGAGTACGTCACGTCAGGCTAACCGCTGTCGTTTCTGAGCCCTCTTGAATGTCGTACCCCACGCTGCGACCGCCACTGAACTCGTGTTTGATTTCTGCGAACAGAGCGGGTCTGTTTAATGGAAGTTTTGTTTTGTTTTTTGTTGTAATATTCCAACAGTCAAACGCGAGGGCCACGTACTTATTTTCCACCAATTGATCAAGAAGCGTTCGGAAAAAAACGCATTCGTTTCGGTTATTATTCGCCAATCGAGCCTGCAGGTCGGCAAAAAAAGGAGGAATCTCTGTTGAACGCGAGGCTGTTGCCGCTCCTGCTGCCCTTCGTGGGTCGTTTTGACCCAAGGGCAGCAGGAAGTTAGGGGGATTTTTCACAAATGTAGTAGTTTTTCTTTCTTTTTTTTTTTCTTTCTTTAAACTGTAAGAAATAAAGCGTCCGCAGTAGCAGTCCGTTCGGCTGCGGCGTTCGACCAAACGTCCCCCAATTTTTCAAAATAAACTGCAAGTGAAAGTGAAATCCCTGTGTTTCCCCCCTCTGCCTGCAGCTCAACGTGATCTTCCTGGGCATCGCGCTCTACAAGATGTTCCATCACACGGCCATTCTGAAGCCAGACTCCGGTTGCCTGGACAACATCAAGTAAGAGCACTCGAGATCGCACCGGATCTCCGATGAAAGTCGCCGCTTTGTGACTCTTTGTAGCAGCCTGAAAGAAAAGGGCTTCGGTGGCAGGACGACCTTCTTCTCCCCTCTCACGAACTCTCCGGTTAAAGGTCGACGCCGCGAGCGCCGCGCTGCATTCGGGGACCTCGTTTCTGAGCGGTGCAATTTATTTCACCCCCCTTGATATTTTGAGAAATTATTAAAAGCACTTAAGCGGCGAGCGTCCGACCTGAAGGCAGAGGGGGGAGGGACGTAAACCTGCAGCATAAGCGCCCCTAGTTCCGCTCAAAGGTTACGTCAGAGCAGGTTCAGGTATTCTGCTGCGTCTCCGTCATTATCTGCACGGAGCACCCTCGTCTGCTGCGGGAAAGGCCAGGAGACAATCTGACACGCCTAACCCGGTGTTATCTCGGTGTCAACATGCCGCTGATGAATATTCATCAGCCAAGGGTGTTACGTGGCTTCGGCTCTGTTCTCCGAGATAATGCGAACACTTCAGGGACAACAATGGCGGCAGGAGGACAAACTTTCTTGTTTCGAAGATGAGCAAGCGAAACCTTTCAGGTACTTTAAAGTGGAATTTATGCCCCGTTAGCTTGATTTTGATGGGTTTTCTGCGGAATGGTGATGAACAGTCAGCGTCTTACCTGTTGTGGGTGGCTCTATCAGCGGTTAACGGTTGGTCCTAGCGAGGCCAAGGTCGGGAGACTCCAATCTCGAAGCGTTCAAACTGATTTGCGCGAACTTGGCTGTCAGTTTCACATCGACTCCTTTAAGTGTTTTGCTACGTTCCTGCCGGACGTGTTACAGCTAGCTGCTTGCTGCTAGTTGCTAGCACTTTCCCATACCCCAAAACGTTGGGTCTAAATAATGGAGACGGGTGTTTTTAAGCAAACTTGCACAGAATTTGTGCGATGATCCTTCGATTTTCTTCAAATTATCCCTCCTCCCCTGCCGAGCCTAGTTCTACTCGTCCAGTCTAACAACCCCCCCACCCCCACCTGACCCCACCAGCTTTACTGGTTCAAAAATAAAACCAAAAGATCAACATGGTGGATGACTGTAATCTGGCCATAAAGCTGAGCTCACCCGTGACCGTAGATTCCACTTTAGAATCCTTTCAAAATAAACTGCAATGGCATATAAAGATGCTGCGGGGCTCTGAGTTGTTTCTATTTTATTATTTTTTTATTATTTCAACACCATAGGTTGGGTAAAAGAAAAAAACAGAAATAAAAAAAGGCTGGAATAGGATTAAAAGGAAACAAAGTGGCGTCACAACCAGATGAAAACCGCCGACCATCCCGAAGGAAAACAACCATGTAAAGCCAAACGGGCAACATTGTAAAGGTTTATAAACTCTGGATTCATCGGCAGCGTTGAGGGATCGGCGCTGTGTCTGTTTCAGGAGCAATCTTTCCTGCCAAGTGATTCACACACACACACACACACACACACTCAAATTTAAATAAAGAAGAAATTAATCCACCAGCACACTGACCTTATCAGGTCTGAGCAGGGGACAGCGCAATCTTGCAGATTTTCCAGGTGAAGACACATCCCGGTGGTGGTGGGGATTTCCACAATCTCCACCTGTGCTGCTCTCTTTTTTTTCTTTTTTTTTTTTCCGGCTTAGAGTTGATGTTTTTTCCGGCGGTTTAGCCGGCGCTCTCCTGCGAATGCCGCTCGCGTTTCTCCACCGAACGCCAATAAAGAAGCACAGAAGTAAAATATTTTGGAATTATACAAACTTTAGATTTTATTAATTTAACTTTTGGAGTGACAATAAAAGGAGGCATACATATTTAACTCTCTCGGGCTCAAATTAAGTTTTAGTTACAGGAAAAATCAGATATTTGGGGAAATTATCATTCATTCATCATAAAATATGAATGTGGAGTATATGCAAAGGTATATGCAATTCGCTGTTGCAAATCTGCAACGTCTGCCTTGAGAGGGTTAATTCATTAATGTTCAATGTGATTTAGGCAAAAACAAACAATACTATATATTTTTTTGAATATTCGGTCCCGAACGAAACTAAAACCACCTTCAACACAAGGTTGTTTTAAATATCTGTGTACTTTTTTAAAACGAGGGAATTATTTTTTATTAGCTCTATTATTTCTGACTCATGGCCCCCGATGGGCTTTAAAGAATAAGGACTAAGTCAGTGACTGTTTACCAAATAAAGACGCAGAAAAAGAACCCAGCATTTACATAATGCAGAATATTAGGCGTACCACAAGTACGTGACTTTGGTCCCAGTGTTTTTACTGTATGTCCATCTAGTTCAGCAAGATGCATTCCGCAATACGTATAAATAAATATTTATATATATATATATATATATATATACATTTACTGACTGCCTGGTTTCGTCTTGAGATGTGATTTATAACACGGGACCCTACTAAACGCGACACACGGCTGACCTTCGGAGTCCAAGTCTCACTTATTTCAAACCGGCACACAACGTTTCACACTCCCGTTGGAATAAAAAAGCAAAAAAAAAAACAACCGGGGTAAACTCGCTCTGCTTTTTGTCAGCCCCTCATTCATCTTGCGTAGCGTCTGACATATTTGCCGAACGCCCAGCTGCACAAACGTGTTCACAGCATCGAGTGTCGCTCTGACATGTTCTGTCGCCGGCGCCAACAGGTGACTCGGTTTCATCGAGCGGCATTTCGGATGAGGCGTGATCAAAGGACGTAAGTGTTTCTTTAAACACGTAAATATTAAACGCAGGTGTGTGTGTGTGTTTGTTCGAGCCTCTTTTTGTTTTTTTATCCGTAACGACTCATCAAGCTGAACTGGTTTGATCTCAGAGTGGAAGCTCTGGTTAATTGTGTGAATTTAGCCTTTTTTCTTTCTTCTTCTTCTTCCCTTAACGACTCCTTTTGTTTCATCTTTCTGCCTTTTGGTTCCTCTTTCTGGTTTGATGTCGAGCCTTCGGTTCAGATTTCATCACTCATGCCTCGTTTTGGGATAAATATTTCATCTCGTTCGCCTTCTGTTTTTCTGCTTTTGATTAGCACTTTTACATCCTCCTCTTCTTTTTTTTTTTAATCTTGTACCACGTTTATCTCCAACATCTTTCTGTTCGTCACGTCACCTTTCTTCTTTTTGCTTTTCTTCCTCTTTTTCTTACTTCAGCTACCGTTATTATGATGGATGTGTTATTGTCGAATGGCACCGGTAAGACGCACCGTTCCTCAGTAGAGGGTGTGAAGTAGAATTGATATCGTGTTTTTGATGTGTTTTGTTCCCCACCTCCCTCCCCTCCTCCCCCCTCCCTTT
>NC_051436.1:9013078-9023557 GCF_001649575.2 Kryptolebias marmoratus
GTGCGACTTCTAACCCCAAACGAGCCTCGCAACGCGGCGTATTTACAAGCGTTCTCTGAAGTGAATCCTCTTAGGACGGATTTGAACGTTTTGACGTCAGAGATGAAATAAAAATAAAAAAAAATTTAAAATGGGGGGGGGCCTCGGCTGTCCTCAAAAACCTCGCTTCGGCGACGCCTTAATTACTTTTCGGCGATTAGCATATTAAGCGCACCTTTTGGTGAATCGTTAACTCCCCGGCTGGGCTGATTGGCAGCACTTCTCCTCTTCTGAGGAGCCGGCCTGCGAAACGAAACCACTTCCTGTGCGGACGTGAGGACGACCAATCGGGAGCCTCACCTCGGAAACGACCCGTGACGGCAAATGAAGCCGTTCGGCCCGGAGACGGGCGATTTGATGCCACAGTCTGCTTCAGACCGCCTCATTTTGGGGTCCTTCTGTTCAGCAGCCAGAACAATAACACTTTTCTCTCGGATGGTATATTTATAATGTTGCTCTGCCTTTTTTTTTTTGTTTGTTTGTTTTGTGGGAAGCATAGTTGAGGTCCAGAAGCTGAGCCGACATTCTACGGTGGGTCTCGATTTTGTGGTTTGAAAGAAAAATACATTTGTTGTTGGGGCTCCCCCCCCCCAGTAATAATAAAAAAGGAAAATTACTGTATTTTAGAAAAGCAATAATGCTCTTGTTGCAGTTTATTTAACTTTTTTTTTATTGCCTTCAGAATATGAAATTTCAGCTCGTTCGGTGGTTGAAGTTTTTGGATCCATGCACCGACACAAATATTTGTCCTTCAGATCTGGGAAGCAGGGTCGGTCCGTCCCGTTACAGAGAGCTCCGTTTGGAGAAACCGTTGAATTCGTGCTGGACGGACGAGCGAACAGCCGAAACAAGGCGAAGTGGGCCATCTTTCACACAACTCCAAAGAGCGGATCATGCAAATCCTGCAGCTCTACACCACCATCAGCTTACATCAGACCAACGGCTTCAGCTACATTCAGCTCATATAGGACTGCAGGAAATACTAATTTAGCTCTTAGCTGTGGGTTTGCTAGTTTTAGCTATTAGCTGTAGGTTTTGCTAGTTTTAGCGTTTTGCTGTGGGTTTGCTAGTCTTAGCATTTAGCTGTGGGTTTTGCTAATTTTAGCATTTCGCTGTGGGTTTGCTAGTTTTAGCATTTAGCTATGGGTTTGCTAGTTTTAGCTTTGAGCTGTGGGTTTTCTAGTTTTAGCTTTTAGCTGTGGTTTTGTTAGTTTTAGCTTTTGGTCATTTTAGCTACTGTTTGCCAAATTTTAGCTTACTTCTGTGTTGCTAAATTAAGGTTTTTGGTTTTGTTGTGTAAATTTTAGCTTGTAGCCGTGGTTTAACTGTTGATTTTAGCTCTTTGCTAACTGTCTTACAGATTTTAAGTCTCAGGTCCATTGTTGCCAATTTCAGCTCACACCGTATCTTTTTTTTTGTTCTCATTTTACCTTTAGCTCCCGTTTTAGCTTCTCCCCTGCTTGTTTTAACTTCAGCTCCAAGAACCTTCAGCTGTCACTCAGCCGTACGTCATCATTTGACCCTCTATGAGTTCTGGATCTCTTTTCCGGCCAAAAAAAAGAAATTAGTTAAAACTCTGACTTCCAGCTTCCAGGCGAAACCTCCGACAGGACATAGTCCGGATGAAAGGCAGCCATGATTAACTTTCGCCTCGAAGGTTCGACCGAGCGATCCCAGAGTTTCCATCTGATAACTCCAGAGGACAAAAAAAGAAAAGACGAGCCGAAATGAGTCACGCAGCCCCGTCTTTGCCCCGTCCTCTAAGACCTCCTGTATCTGTCATCTACCATCCTTTGGACGAAAACCGCCACAGGACGGAGGCTCAGATTTATTTTTTATTTCATTAGTTTTTTCAGTGTTTCTCTGCCCAATCTGGGGGCAGTCGCCTTGATGAAGTACCTCTCCCACCAGGTCATTAAGACAGCTCTGGGAAAATGATGTTTAATGTTCGCGCCGGTGGATCCATAAATCATTTTTTCTTTTTTTTTTTCCCTCTCCATGTCCGAGCACACCTGGCCTATTTATGAGAGCCTAAATGCTAAAGCCCGCCAGCGTTTACGAGGGCAGCGCCGCGCTCCTGCGAGCGGCGATAACTCACGCGGCGCCTGTAAATCTCGAACGAATCCACGAACGAATCCACGAACGTACGATCGAACGGGTTGGAGTTCGTGAGCTGCGAAGCGAGCTGCCTTTCTTTTCCCTGCCTCACCTCCTCCTCGTCCTAATTTGTACATTCTTGCTTTCTATCCTCGCCTCCCTTTTTGGCTTCTACGTGATTTCATTTATTTCTCTTTTTTTGTTGTGTTTGTTTCTTTTTTTCATAACCAGCTATCAGGATTATGAGCCTAACATCAAGTAAGGCGAACTTTTTTATTTTTTTATTTTCCCCTTCCCTTCCCTTAAAGGCCCTTTTTTCTAATAATGCCATCTCTCATTTCCTCCTTCACACGAAACAAACCGGGACCCAAAATCCATCTGGCGTCTTCTCTGAGTCATTAACGTGATTAATAGCGGGGCGCTCAGTCACGTTGAAGGCTGCATTATTAAAACTCTCCGTACTTCTTGCCGTGGATGTACTCGGCCTGCAGATGTGACAAGCAGGATAATGTTTAAACGGCACCTGTATCTCCGCGCCGTCCTGTCCGCCGGCCCCGCAGTGCAGATAGCGTGCTCGCGTTTATCATCCTCAATAAGCTCATAAAGGCCCAACTCGGAACGTGGCATGATGTGATGGGTCAGAATCCCATCTATGGTGATTATTTCCCTTTGGGGGAACTTTTAGAATTGTAGAAGAGTCATTTGAAAAGTACTTAAGACATGAATTTACATGAATTTACAACCCAGATGTCTAATATTAGGTGTAAATAAAGTTTTGTTGTTTCTGTATTAATTTAAAAAAAACAATGTAAATGTTTGTATATTTTTGGAGTAAAACTAGCATAGAAATTAAATATAACTAGTGTAAAACCATATATAATTTCTTGTCATTGTTAATTGGTCTTGGTTAATCATTTATTCCTTTTTTCTTTGGACATTGGCTACTTTTTCTCACAGCTTCTGTCCAAAAACCGGACCATTTTCATAAAACTGTTTTTCTGTTTGTCGAAACGTTTAACTCCGTTTTATGAACCATTCAGGCATAAAAAAAGCTCCTAAACTAATGATATTGTGTCAACACGTAACAGACAACCCAGAAAGAAAAAAATATATATTTTAGTTTGGATCTTTGGCTAGTAACTGGTTGAAGTGCTAGCTTGGCAGCTAGCTGGTGAAGAGCTAGCTAGCTAGCTAGTTCGTTTGATACAAAAGAAGCAACTTGTTGCAATTAACTTAGTTAAACAAATAAAAAATATCAACGTGAACACAGTTTGTTAAACATAAAACAGAATTTTAGCCCCAACAAGAGCCCAAAGAGCTGTTAGTGGTGATCGTTAGCAACCTGCTAATAGCTAGCTAACAGCTAGCAATCTGTCACAAAAACCCATTTTGTTCTACTTATTTATAAAAAAATATTCCAAAGATAAGACAGTTTGAAGTCCATAAAATATGTTATCACCTACAAGGTGATTTTATTCACTTAAAAAAAAAACTAAAAAAAACTTGACATGCAGTAAATAATCAGCTGAAGAATTTTGCATCTTTTAGCTCCTGTCAGGTCTTTTCTGGGTTGTTTTTTCTTTTTTTCTACTTTTTAAAGTTGTGAATTTTAGATACTGTTCAGCTCCTGAGTGACACTTCTTCCTTTGTCCCTCACGTGTCCATTTTCAGTCTCACTGAGTAACATGCTGAACAAAAAACGAGTGAAAAAGCAGCCAACGTCTGAACAAATCCCTGAAAAGACCTATTAGAAAACCTGACAAACTAAAGATCAAGACCACTTGGATAAAAATGCAAGAGTCTGCCTACTTGGAAGCAAATTTTAAAGATCTATAGAGTGACTAAAACAATTGTGCTGTACAGTTTTCATCCGAACGCCTCTCAGTTCTTCTGCTGATTCAGTAGTATGAAATGCGAAAGCTGCTCTCCTCATATAACCAACCGTCAGGTGTTTGTTTGCGCCGCAGTCGTTCGATGTAACCTGCTTATTCCGCCGCGCATAATTCCGTTCAGACAACGCGTCTTATTAAATCAGGCGCCTCAGGAAGGAGAACCCGGCCGACTGCGGCGCCTCCTGGATGTGTTCGATCGGCTGAAAGCGAAGGCTTTCCGAACGCCGCTGATCGACTCTGACACCAATCAGATATTAGCCCGGGCTCCGCCTCGCCGACTGCGACACACGCGGCGTGTCACCTAAATGCTGAAAGAGGTGGAAAAACAACAACAACAACAACAAACACCTGCCACTTGTCTACACAAAAGGAGAGAGCTCTTTCGTTCTCGAGGCACGATGCTTTTTCAAGGGCGTTTCTTCCTCAGTTAAACCCTCAATAAGACTCGGAAAGCCTGAGGCAATAAGAGTCAAATGTTCTTCAGTTTGTCACTCTCTGAAGCAAACACATCTTCACAGCTTGTTTGACTTTCTTTCTTATAAGTTTTGGGCTGTAGCATTTTTCGAGAAGAGTCCAAAAGTAAGAGAACGACCAGTAAATAACTGGAGATCAAACCCATTGTCCTCTCCCCGCCGCATTTGTTTAGTAAGAAACCATCCTTTCATAAGAATTTATATTGGTCATTTCTAGACGACACCCGGGTCTTAAGGGGTTTTAGACTGCTTACACTTTTATTTTTACTTTATTTTAGAAAAATCTTTAAGGAACAGTCGAGTCCTTTTTGAAGCGATGTTCGGTCAAACGGTCGTCAGCCGTGAAATCGGTCATGGAGCACAGAGTATGGAAGAAATGGGCTAAAGTCTTTGTCCAGGCTAGGCTAATGGCTAGCCAAACGAGATATCATAAACAACCTTTTTGTCCAACATACCAAAGCGAAAGAATTAGCTGATATTGACCGTTTAGACACCGTGTGACTGTTTGTAGCATATCCTGGTGGTACCGAGGCTGCACATCTATCACTTTGTCTAACCAGTCCAACAGTTTCCTCAGCTCCAGGCGGACGGATCCATTTTAATTTCCCTGAAGGAGTCTTCCCAAGGGACCGATCTATCTACCCACCTCCTTACCTACCCACCTGTTTCAGTGGGTCTCTGCTCAGCACACGTTTGGTTAAGGAACGGTAACAAAACTAAACCAGTGGAAATAAATCAAGGTTTGATGTCGGCTAACATCGCAATCTCTCACACCAGTATGAGTTGGAAAATTAATTTTAAAAAATTAGCTTTTGCTTGGTTGGATATTAGCCTAGCCTACGAAGGCCGTTACCCTTTGCTTCCTGCTCCGTGCTCACGACTGATAAGGTACTAACCAGTCGGCTATCGAACCGAACGTCTCCTCAGAAGGCGACTTCCTTTAAGCTAAAGCGACACGTAAACGTGAAGTGGCGTGTAACGCGACTGTTTGCCTTTCAGGTCGTGGGTGATCGGGGCCATTGCCCTGCTTTGCCTCCTGGGCCTGACCTGGGCGTTTGGTCTGATGTACGTCAACGAGAGCACGGTGGTCATGGCGTACCTCTTCACCATCTTCAACTCCCTGCAGGGCATGTTCATCTTCATCTTCCACTGCGTGCTTCAGAAGAAGGTACGGGTTTACCCTCCCGAGATACACTGTCTACCCCTTAAAAGGGGTTATTTTGGACCGTTGGAAGCGCGCTGAAAGACCTCCGTTTGCTTGGTTCTGGCTGGACAGTCGAGGTAACGGAGCCAGAG
Source organism: Kryptolebias marmoratus (assembly GCF_001649575.2). Classification (NCBI taxonomy): domain Eukaryota; kingdom Metazoa; phylum Chordata; class Actinopteri; order Cyprinodontiformes; family Rivulidae; genus Kryptolebias; species Kryptolebias marmoratus. The sequence goes on from NC_051436.1 coordinate 9,018,876, forward strand.
CGGATTGTTGTTGTCTTAAAGCAACTCCAATCTCAAAAACGGTCCATGGTAACGTTATCTTACGAACCTTTTGCATTGGATGGACCTTATTTACACTGAAGACTCAGTTGGTCTGTAGTCTGTAAGCAGAGGAAGTTCCACGTGATGAACGGATTTCAGATACCAAAGGAAAAGTTGTGAAGAAAAAAAAAAAATCCCTCAAAGTTAAATTGGCTCAAACGAACAGGATTTACTTTTCCATAAGATAGTCCGGTTACGTCCAATATGTCCCATTACTGGTAACAGACTAGATCTAGTCTTCAGTGCAAATAAGTCATAGATTTCTGTCTAAAAACACCCCCATTTAATATGAAAGTGACAACAGTGTAAGGATTTTAGAAATGGCGTTCAGCCTCTTTGGACGAGCCGGTACCTCGGCAGAGTCCGGTCCAAGCAAAACCTGATGTTGTTCAGAAACCCATGTGGAGCAGGGAAGATGTTTTTGGTTTCTAAGCTTCCCACAGAGCCCCACTTTCCAAAATCCGAGCTTCTCCTTTCATGAGGTTCAAGTGAATACGGCACGAGTGACGTTAACGTGCCGCGCCTTTGTTTCCCTGCAGGTGCGCAAGGAGTACGGGAAGTGTCTGCGCACTCACTGCTGCAGCGGGAAGAGCGTGGACAGCTCCATCGGCTCGGTGAAAGGCGCCGCCTCCCGGGCTCCGGGACGCTACTCGTCAGGGTCACAGGTTCAGACGGTTTTTCTTTGTGTTCCTACGTGTCTCCGCGCTCGTTCTCGAACCGTGTGAAGCAAAAGCCTAGACCTTTACTGCCTGCCACTGAAGGCGAAAGGGAAAAAATATGTGTCCTGTTCTGCATAATGAGACGGAATGTGAAAAATTTAGATTTTTTTTGCCGTAATGGAGATTTGGAATTTGCTACATTTAGCGAAACTAAAACAGCAGATAATGTTCCTAATTTACCTTTTAAATAAAAGTTTTCGAACAGGTTTGTCTTCAGAAATAATCCAATTTCCTTTAAAATTGACCATTTTCCTCTGCCCGGGAAATCCCTTTGTATAAAGTTTGCTATCATTGTGAAGTTTGGTTAGTTTGGAAGTTTGGGGATTTCCCTTTTTAAATATAGGGCTGGAATTCAAGATGACATCAGTGTAGATCACTGGTTTCCAAACTTTTCAGCTGCTGACCCATAAGAGAACAGTGACAAAGGTGTGTGAGCCCATCAGTTGACCTCCTCAGTGTCCTACAGCGCTCTGCCACAGCTGGCCCCGCCTCTTTCTACGTCACCAACCAAGGAGGTAACTCCGCCCACACAATCAGCCGACATCGAGACGAAAACTCTAAAACCAAGTCATTAACGTTGGAAATCGGAGAAACGGACCCCTGGAGTGGTTTATGGTGGCGTTTAACTAAAAGAAAAAGAAGATACCTCAGTAGTTTAATCTTTTATTTCTGAGTAAAAAACGCCATCTGAGTAAAAACCGTGGCTCCTTTTCTTTCCCTGCGAAAGGTCCAGGGTTGAACGTCGGCTCAGAGTCTCCGATTTGAGATCTCGCCACCAGCTCCGGGAGGGAGCTTCTCCGACCGATCCATTTTCAGCCAGACGCTGTGGGCCCGAGCCTTGACGGATTCCCTCCCACACGGACACGCCGTGTAGGAGGAGCCGCCGCCGTGCGCCGTAATCGAACATCGTATTCCGAAACAAGGGGAGCGTGATTCCCGCTCCCGGCTGCTGCAACATAAATGGCGCTCGGAGCTCCCACGATACAACCGGATCCTGCACACGGATCAAAGCCTTTAATTCTGAGGAGGAGGAGGAGGAGGAAGAGGAGGAGGCTCCGAGCTCCACTTCAGCCGCACCAGGAGCCGATGCTGTCGCTGCCAAACACTTGTGGAATCAGCCGAGCCGAGCCGTTCCAGTCCAGGAGAAAAGTGACTCTGCTCTGAGGATGGATACTCAGGTCCTCCACTTGTGCAGCGGCCTGTGGGACTCGCTCATAATTCCCCCCACCAGCAGCACCTCGGATGAAGCCTTTCCGACTCGACACGCTGATTCAGGCAGCCTGACTGATGACTTTATTATTGACTCCGCCGACCCCAGATCTGCAGCTCATCTTTAATTAGAAGCCGTTCATCGAACTGGCTTCTTGTCTGCTGAGAAATCGCCAAATTTCAACAAACTACGTCCCACTTTGAAGCTTTTTGAGACGGAGAATTTGAAAATACGAACTAAATACCTCATTATGACTCATTTTTATCAGCACGGGTCACATTTGGGTGGGCTCTAAAAGTTAATCAGTTGTAGGCGTACATCCTTTAAAGTTTTGTGACAATCAGTCCAGCAGTTCTTGAGATATTTTACTAACAGACACTGGCAAAAAAAAATAAAAAAATAACGCCTCAGCCTCAGGCTTTTGGGTGACAGACAGTAATAACAGCCGAGTAAAGACTCGGAGAAACGATCTCTAAAATGACTAAAATCCATCTAAAGTCTCGGAAAGATTCCTGGCAGCGCTCCGACGTGTGCTGACTTGTCGTTTTTTTTTTTTTGTTTGTTTTTTTGTCTCTGCAGAGCCGCATCCGCCGAATGTGGAACGACACGGTCAGGAAGCAGTCCGAGTCCTCCTTCATGACGGGCGACATCAACAGCTCGGCGTCGCTCAACAGAGGTACCCCCGGGGAGGGCCCCGTCGTCACGCTTGGTGCCGCTCCCGCCGCCTTTTCTTCCCCCTCCCCCGCCACCCCTCATGGCTCTCTGCGGAGTTCGAACCTGCGTGTGATTTGAGCTTTCGGCCGCGTTTCTAGTCGCGGCGGCTCGATCGCTCCTTCGATGCCTCGAATAATCACGGCGTTTTTTGGCAAAATGAGCAGAGAATTAACCCTGTCAAACTGCTGTCAGAACCTCGGCTGTTCGGGTTTTTGTTTTTTGTTGCTTGTATAAAAGAAAATGGGTTGTGAATGCCAAACGGTCCCAACCACAACCAGGCCTTGTTTATTTAGTCCTTTTATTTCACAGCCTGGTTAAAAAAAACAAAAAAAACCCAACATTTTATTACACTCCACGATAGCAGGGATGTTTGATTCATGCACCTGTTCGCCGCCGCCGTGTTCCTTTCCAGCTCCAGTTGGGTTGATTTGACTTTGACCTCATGACGCGGGTGAAGGACGGAAGTAAAACACCCCCCCTGCCCACACACACACATCCCCAGGACCCTCGGCGGGGTTAAGGGGTCCGGTCTCGTCGGTTGCCAATCGGCGTGTTAAAAGGATCTCGCGCTTCCTGCACCGCTCGAGACGCTTTGAGCCTGATGGAACCTGGCGCTGTCATCTCTGAGTACAGCCTGCGCCGTCAACGGAGGGGGCGAAGTCAGCCGACCTGTTTGGGTTTGTTTTTTTTCCTCATCTTTTGATGTTCGGACGTCGGCCCCGACCGACCGAAGTGACCCTCCCCCGACCGTGGCTCGGCGTGGCGCATCGCTTCGTCTTCCGCTCATCTTCCCCCGACGCTCCGAGTTTAAGATGGTGCTTTCCTCTCCAGAGTCCAGTCGCTTTTTGTTCCCCGTTGAACTTCAGTCGTTTCTTTTGATCTTATTAAATAGTTTACTTTGTCGAGACTAACAGACGTTTAAGCCAAACACGAGGCTTAACGAAGGTCGCTCTTCACACCGGACGGCGACGCTGCCGGTTCTGCGACCTGCTGGAACGTGGCCAGATCAAATGTGGAAAAAGCTCTTTCAGAGTAAAAGTCGAACTGACATCTAAAATGTCTGCGCAAACATCGGGCTAAATTTGGTTTGAGTGGAAGAATTGGTCTAGAAATTGACGCCTCGACCGAGCTGCAGACATCTGATAAACATAGGAGATGAGATAAAACCCAGAATCTCCTTAATGTTTCTAAAATTAGGATTTGTTTTTACGTTTTTATCATGACCAAAGAGATTTGTTAGCTACACTTGCCATTAGCCGGTCCTTTCGCTGAAACCAGGTCCCAGAAAAACCAAACCGCGTCCACGTCCGCTCGCACTCGAGGCACCTTATGACCTCAGGTTGAAGCAGCAAACCAAAGGGGGCGGGACAAGATGCCTGTCAATCATTCTGCACCATTAAGTTCCCATTAAATGAACAGGATGGGAAAAGTTAGCCCTTTGGAAAGACTCTGGGGTTTTCTCGAGACCAACTGGCGCCAGTTTTGTTGTTAATTTCCCAAAACGTGATACGATATTTTTAATTTGTGTTTATTGAGTATTTTAACATTTTTACTGTAAACACCAGGGATTATGACAATAAAATATAAATGTGTAAATGTCCGCGCATCAACCTCGACCGTCGCCTTGTTTTAAACACGGAACAAAGATGGAAACATGGATGTTCGAACCGCAACACGGACGACTGAAGAGCGGCTCGGGAAACGTTGAGACGTCAGGCCCTGAACTCCCAGCTCGCGCTCTGTGGCATTTTTACACGACTTACAGACTTGTGCCGGGCGTACATCACCTCAGGTTTCAATATTTTGTTGCCAAGAGAAACAGATTAATCCCAGCAGTAGTTAAATTTTTTTATCTGGTCAGGCAGTGAGTTTTGGACCTGTGCCATACGACTCGAAAGCCTCGAAAAGAAAAAAAAACTTTGGATGACGAGACAAAAATATGTCTTCTGCGCTCTCTAACAGGAAAAAAAAAGGGGGGG
>NC_051436.1:9024521-9061457 GCF_001649575.2 Kryptolebias marmoratus
CCCCAATCCCCCGAACCCATAATCACAACAACATTCGTTTCTTTTCTAGCAAAAATAATACGTCTAATTAATACTGAGCTCAAACAAACACACAAAAAAAAGGCTCTGTGTTTCTGAAAAGTGAAACCAAAAAGCTTGTTTATTTTCTTTCAACACGTCATTGAGGAACGTCGAGCCGGAAAAGTTGTCGTGCAATCAAAGCCCCTTCGGTAAGTGTGCGAGGAACTTGGCAAGGTGAAGTAAAAAAAAACTAAAAAAACAAAACCAACCCTTCCCGCTGGTGTGATGGATTTAGAGCTTTAGGAAAGAACGACGCGTACTTCTGCGCCTCGGAGAAAAGACGTTCACTGGTTCCCGCCCCGGCGTACGACACGAGCGCGGACGCTTTTCCATGAAAACAACGACGTCGTAACACGTCGACAGGGGGGAGAAGGGGGACGTCTTAACCGTACTTTCAACCGTACTCCTGCACGATGCGTCCCAAGCGCTCGGAAACAAAATTTACATTCATTATCTGCGACGACGAAACGAACATCCTCAGTTCGCGTCGGAGCCCGCGGTCCCTCTCGTGCGGGAAACCGATGAGTCACCCCGGGCGGGCGGCGCGTAAAGGGAAAAGTTATTACAGCAACATTGCAGAGAGAACGAGCAAAAGCTGATCTTCACTTTGTGGAGAAAAGGAAATATCACACCACCTCGGCTCTGGAGATTGGCTACAGGGGTCTAGTTGACCGTTGCTAAGGCTCCTTGTTGCTGCGCCTCTAAAGCTTTTTTGTTTTATTGCAGTCTGTGAATAATATATGGTTAAAGTCAAAAAGTGCACCTGAGTTTACAGAGAACGGGTCTGCCGTTCCTCATTTTACCCGGAGGAAACGGAAACGGCACCGTCGGATTTTTAACTTCGTCGGATTTAAATCTAAACTCGGCACAGGCTGGTTTAAAATACCGACTTTATCTTGAGCAAAATATTCCCGTGGTGAAATAATGTGTAAATTAAAAATATATCAAGCAATCCAAACGTGTTTATTTAAAAAATAAAAGAAATGCAGCTGCTGCTATTACTGCTGCTAAAAACCTGTTTACTACTGCAGGTACTAGTAGCCTACTAGTAGTACAGTTACTAGTAACAGTATAGTAATACTGTTAAAATATGAACTTTATTCAGATTTTGATATACATGAAGAATGTGAGAAAAAAACAGACAAGTGTTGTCAGCAATTCTTTTTTTTTTATTATTTAAAGCTAGCTTAATTACCGGACCGTTAGCAGGGGAAATAATAAAGGATATTATCATTTTTGTTTTCAAACTTATGCAGAATATCGTAAAAACAAAACAATACAGGATTAACACCAGCTGAATTGAAAGTAAATACTAAACTTAAAGTACTTATTGTTCAGAATTAATACTCGTGTCATTTTCCTCTTTGAAAAGCTAATGTTAGCTAGTAAATTAGCCTGGGTGTCTGCCCCGGTAGAGGCCCTAAACTAAAAAAATAGAAAAATAAATTTCAGGGTTTCTTTGGTTCACTCTGGGGGTTTCAGGGGGTTACTATGGGTTACTAACCCATACTGTGTGTGTGTGTGTGTGTGTGNCTTTTGGTTTTTGTATGGAAAAATAAAAAAAAAAGAAGAAATAGCTACGAGGGGGGGGGGGGGGGGGGGGGGGTCATTAAAAGGAATTTAAAGTGCAAGAATGTTATGACGGGAAAAAAAAAATAATGGTTTTGAAATCATGACCTTTTTAAACCTTCAAACCTGGACTCCAGCCCTCACCTCGTTTCCCGTTTGCTGTACTTCTGCTTTTTTTTTTCTTCCTTTTTTCCGTTTGTCTGTTAACACGTGTTTTTTATGCCACAACGTGTGGCACGAAGTCCGACTCGGCGGTTGGCGCTCGCGGTACAATTAGCGCACTTTCCATCGGCCCCATTAGCCGCTGCTTTCATGGAGCTCTTCCACATTAATGATCATTTGGATGTTAATGGCTGCCATTGCTCAGCTGCATCTGCCCTGCAGATATGTATGTTTTCTCTGTATATCTATGTATTTATCTCAATTTGTCTATCTCTTTCTGTCTCCTTCTGTCTCACTGTGGCTGCTCCAGGGGCCATGGCTAACCATCTTATACCTAATGCACTCCTCCGTCCTCATGGCACTAACAATCCTTATAATACATTGCTTGGGGAATCGGCCGTTTATAACAACCCTCTGGGCATGTACAACACTCAAGGTGTGCTGGCTTCTTTTCATTCCTTGACATTGTGGCCAGAGCAGTGTTTTGTTATTATATATTTAATTTCTGTAATTTTTTTTCCGGTCTTGGAAAAACTCAGTTGGCGCAGCTCAAATGAAAAGACTCTTTACCCAAAAGTAAACGGATATTTTAAACAAGGAAAAAGGCAACAAAACACTGCTCTAAATGTATTTCTGTAGAAAGCTAAATCGCGAAACTCCTACAGGTTTGTTTTGCTGTTTCTGTTTTTTATTTTATTTTTTATTTTTTGTATTGAATTTATTTATTGGTGGTGTATCTTGGCTCCCGGTTAAATCACGCCATTCGCTGACGTAAGGCTCGCTCGCTCTTTTCTCGTTCGGCCCGAGGAGCTCCTTTTTCCGAAGTGGGAACGGGGGAGCCAGATCCATCACCAGGCGCTTCTCTTAAATGTGCTGCGATGTTGTCAGTGAAGCTTGTGCGTTGCCACGTCTGTTGTCTGTCTGGTTTCAGTTTCAGAAACGGTAAATCTTGTCAAAAACAAAAAAAGAAAAAAAACGAGGGGGGCTGCCATTCGTTGCGTTCTCGAAGTACCGTTGCGTTCGGAAATAAACCATCTGAGACCTCCGTCGTTATGGCGTAAATATCAATAATTTGGGGCTTTTAATGATTTATTTGAGTGATCCTTTTTCTAGCGTGGCGTGATTGGACAACGTACAATTTAGGAGGAAAACTTAAAAGCAGGAGTTTGGTGCATAAATTAGAATTTCCCGAGGAGTTGTTTAAACATACAGACTCCGATAGATGCATACACGCCATAATATTCCATTAAATCTCCCTTCCCAAGTTGCGCCATTGACCTGGAATAATCCTGAGCGGACATTCCACCACTACTCTTGGCAGAATCGTGAGAATTCCTTTAAATCGGTCGGGTTTCCGGACTCGGACCTGGCTTTAAAGCGCAGTCAGCAAATTTTCCACCGGGCTCGAGGTCGGTGCTTTGGGAAGGCCGTTCCAGAAGCCCGCCTGATGTTAGCCCACTTTATCCAATCGGAAACCAGTTTTGAGATCGTCATGTCGGAACAACCAGATCCCAAGATTCAACCGTCCGGATCACAGATGTCGAAATCCGTTCCTCGTGGGGGGGTTGACGCTTTCCTGCGTGTTCTTGCTTTAAAACACCTGATTTAAGTGACTTACTTCTGGAAATTCTTGCTGATTTGGTGAAGCAGTAATTGACCACTTGGATCAGGTGTGTCGGAGCGGGAAAACGACTCAAACCTCCGGGACAAGCGGCCCTTGAGGACCGGAGTTTCGACACTCCGGTTTTAGATGTCGATTCGAGGTGAAGATAAAGGCACACCATGGTGCTACCACTGCCGTGCTTCACATTCAGCACACTGAAGGTCACACTCTGGACAAAGAAAGGTTCGAACCGATCATGAAAAGTCCCAAATGTCTTTGGAAACCATCCGACACTCAGCTGTAAAAGTCAGAATTCCGAGGTTTTTGTCAAAATCTTAAGGGTGACTTTTAGAAACACGTGAGTTCTTATACAACAAAACAATTCTGAGTCATCTCTTCTTCGCCGAGCTGTTATTGGACTCCAGCTCTCAGCAGTTAGAGTAGAGATTTGCTAGAACTTTGACGGTCCGTAAAACTGGGAAAGTCGTGTAAAAACTCACAGCGACATTTGATGAGTGGATAATTTATGTACACAACACATAGCGGTCGCGTCGGCGCCGGCGGGTTATAATTCACTGCGGACGGGAAAAAAAAAAAAATCCGGATGAATGAAAACTCTAACGATTCCGACGATTCATCGACGCGTTTGATGCCCACCGAGTATCCTGCGGACGGAACGCCCCTTCCTCTAAATTTCTCTCTGCGCGGCGCCGTACCGTATGTGCACTTTTTAATTTGTTTTTTTTATTTTGAACCTGCCACTGTTATGCTTATTGTGTTGTTTTTCTCCTTTTCCTTTTCTTCCCTTCATGCTGTCCCACAAAGAGCCCTACAGAGAGACAAGTATGGGAGTCAAACTAAACATTGCTTATCAAATGTAATTCACTTTGGCTTTCCTTTCTCTTCACTCGGTGCTGACAGAGGGATCACAGCAGCAACGTAGAGCGATTCGGCCCCGAAACCTTTTACCAGATCAGTTAGAACCACACCCGCCATTTTGATTTTTTATTTTATTTTTTTCTTTTAACGTAGGTGTGATCCAAAACAGCCGTTTGATGGCTCTTACAGTCGAGAGCCTTGATGTCAAGCTTACAGCACACTCAAATTTACCTCCAGTATTTTTACGCCACATTGATATAAATTGATTCGCAGCCCTCTCAGAGTGCCAGTTTTGCGAAGCTCCAATTTTTTTTTTTACCACCACCCTTCGCAATTCACTTTGATCCGGGCGCTCTGCTTCTCTCAGGTCAGACATGTTTCTTGTTAAGTTTTCCAAGAGGTCAGATTGAAAGCTTGACTCGTCTAACAGGCTGGACGGCCTTGTCGGAGGCGGTTTGAATCAGATTTTATTCTTTTATTTTCTTTCTTTCTGCTTTTGATGTTGATAGCATGGTTAACATGATGAAATGTGAAAAGCTACATGTTAGTGCAACAGAGAGAACAGGAAGTCTCTTTCCTGTCAGAGCGATTTAGGCTCCGGGAGATTCGGGCTGATTCAATATTAATGCCGCAGAAATGTGGAACGCTCGAGTGGGACAATATGGTTCGGGAGGGGGGAGGGGGGGACGTTTTGAAGAATGAAATGCATGGATTTCTTTTTTTTTTCTTTTAAATTTATTTCTCTGTGTGTGTTTGCTTGTGTGAGCTTTGTGTTTGTGTGCTCGTGGTTGTCGTTTTTGTTGTTGTTCTTTGGGTTTTTTTTGTGTGTCACGAAAAACCAGTGTTTCACCCTTACCCTGAATTATTCAGCTGATAAGTTGAGAGATGTTTTTTAAATTTTTATTTAAGGGTAAGTATGCGCAGACAAACACGGGCCTTAAAGAGACAGTTCGGATCTTTAGAAGTTGGGTTTTGTGGAACAACATCAGTTTGGAGAGGAGTCAAGTTTAATTCTGACTGGATTGACAAGAAAATGGCTAGTCTGAGCAGATCCAAGACCAAATTGATGAGCTAATGGCTAGTCTGAGCAGGCTGAAGACAGAACTGACAAGCTAATGGCTAGTCAGAGCAAGCTAAAGACCAGATTGATGAGCTAATGGCTAGTCTGAGCAGGCTAAAGTGAACTGCTGCTACCCTAAAAAAAGCCTCTAACCTCAAAAGAATTTCTAACAATATTTTTGTTCTTGCAGATAAATAAATATCCGTGTAATGTGAAATTGACTGGTGTAGAGATTTATAAAACAACATTGGGATGAATTGCTACAAAATGTCTGAGACTGAAATGGTCCATTTGTCGAGAGTTTAACTCTGTTTCTTCAAACTAGAGTCGTTCAAAGAACTGTCTGCAGGCAGGATACTAAATGTTCAGAACCTTTCCACAAAACTCCATTTTAAAAGATCTAAACCATCTCTTCAAGAGCGATGGTTTATTTATTCAACTTTTCCCCCAATGATCCCTTAAATACTTTTTCTTTTCCTTTCTCAAAGGAAGTAATAAGTTCTTGTGTGTTTTTGGTGGAATCTGGTGCATCTGTGGCAATTCCATCTCACCTGGTTTTATTCTTCACACGTCCGCAAACAATGCCTCCTCCTCACCGCGCTCCCTTGTTTCTCATTCCAGAGGGAATCCTGAACAATGCCCGGGATACAAGTGTCATGGATACTCTACCACTGAATGGTAACCACGGGAACAGCTACAGCATCGCCAGCGCTGACTACATGAGTGACTGCGTCCAGATCATCGATCGGGGCTACAACCACAAGGAGACCACCCTGGAAAAGAAGATCCTGAAAGAGCTCACCTCCAACTACATCCCCTCCTACCTCAACAACTCCCACGAGCGCTCCAACGAGCAGAACCGCAACCTCATGAACAAGCTGGTCAACAACGTCAGCAACGGCGGCAAAGACAACGGCTACGGGATGGGCTTGGGAATGGGGCTAGGGATGAATGTTGCGCTGAACCTCAACGACCACTCCGCCTTCGGCCCGCATCACGACGAAGGCCTGGGCCTGGAGCTGATACGCGAGGAGTCCAACGCCCCTCTGTTGCCCCAGCGGCCGCCGCCGACCCTGCAGGCGGTGGACAACCTCCACAACCACCTGCACCAGTCCATGCCGCTGCCGCCACCGCTCCCGCTGGCCCACCACCCGTTCTCCTCCTCCGGCTCGGCGTCCTCGTCGTCGCGGCGGCGGATCCCCCAGGAGAACAGCGAGAGCTTCTTCCCCCTGCTGAACAACGAGCACACCGAGGACGAGGGCTCGTCGCCGAGCCCCAGCCACCAGAGAGACTCCCTCTACAACAGCATGCCCATGTTGCCCGGCCTGCCCGACGTGTCCGCCGAGTCCACTGACGGCTCCAAGGAGGGCGGCGACGGCGGCAAGACCCCCGAGGCCAGCTCGGACGACATTTACTACAAGAGCATGCCCAACTTGGGCTCGCGGAACCACCTCCACCAGCTGCACTCCTACTACCAGATGGGGCGGGGCAGCAGCGACGGCTTCATCGCGCCCCCCAACAGAGAGGATCTAACCGCAGAAGAGGTCCACGAGGATCCGTCGCACCTGGTCACCAGCCTATAGGCCGACCCCCCCTCCACCTGACACGTCCCTCTCGACACACTTCCGTTCCTTCAGTCGGCGTTCCCTCGCTCCATCCTTCGTCGGCAGTGGTAGCCTTTGTTTTCTTTAAATGTGTCCCGAATGCCAAGGCTGTTTCCCGGCCACAAATTGGATCATTGCATCCAATGACCCCCGGGGATGGGGTTGGGCGGGGCTTAACGTGACTATATTTGATTAGACATTCCAAGATGTTGATGTTGTGTCCCGCACCCTCCACCTTCCCCCCTAAACACGCACTCCCTTTTTTTTTTTTTTTTTTTAAACCCTCCAGGGTCGGGCTTTTTGTCTCAATGTGAAGACGGACCTGATTTTTAGGGCGAAGAGGAACCGGACGGTCCTACAAGTCCGACCTATAGACTCAACCGGAACAAACCATAAAATTACAAAGAAAAAAACAAACAAACAAATAAACAAAAAAAAAGGACTATTTTATTATACTTCTGTATCTATACGGACCTTTTTGAAATATTTTCTTCCTCTTTGGTGAGTTGCAGCACATTTTGTTTGCTGACGTGTTCCCTCAATATGACAAAAAAAAGGCAAAAAAATAAAAACGACAAAGAGAGGGGGGGAAAAAACAACAACAACAAAAAATAAATCTCAAACATGCTCACATTTTGGACGATTACCATGAAGGATCGTATGCTTTCAGGCATAGCTGTTTTTTTTTATTTTATTTTGTTAGTTTATTTTTGAATTTTATTTACTGTAATAACATTTGTTAAGAGGGAGAAAAAAAAGACTAATGAGAGAATTATGACATATTTCTATGTAACTGTACAGATAACTAGCTTTGCACATAACTACGCTTTTGTTTTGTTCCTTTACTTTGTTCGGATCGAACCTTTCGTCTCCGTTAACGTCGTGATTAGGGGAACGGGTTTTTGTTCTGTTGTGCCGGCCTCTCCGGGTTTCTGCTGCCAGTCCGGTTTTTCTGTTGTACCACTTTTTCCACAAAAGATTTAAAAAAAGGACTAAAAACAATAAAAATAAATCTCAACAGGAGCAAAACACACTGAACGTGCAAGCATATCTGTGAAACTTTTTTTTTCTTTTTTTTGGAGTTTTGGTCTATTTTATTTTATTTTTTTGTATTATTTACCGGGAACGTCAAGGAGGCCGAACCGGGAAGCGTCCCTCAAAAAAAAAAAAAAAAAAAAAAGATTTGTGTTCACATTTTAGAAAACTCTTTGCGCTTTTCCAAAGTAGGACAAATTGGACCTTGATGTGCACCAGGCACTTGTACAAATCAAATAATAATAATAAAGTTTGTGGTTTTTTCTGATTAAAGAAAGGCTCTATGGAGTGAGAAAAACTAGGAGTGTGTTCGGGTTTTTTTTTCCTTTTCCTCGAGGAGAAAATATATTTATTTATTTGTTAAATGAACAGAACTATAACGAAGGATGGTAGTAATTTTTTTTTATTATTATTGTTTATGATTTTTTGTTTATCCATTTTATTTCATCAGGTGTGGAGTTGAAGGACCTAACAGCAGAGATTAGTTGTAACAGTGAAAGTCGTTTGCCAACAAATAAATTACCGATTAAGGTTTAATCACGTAGCCGTGACAACAGATCCGGTGTGTTGTCTGTGTTGTCTGGGAAGTTGTTTTTTTTTAATATAGGAGCTAAGGACCTCACAAATAACAGAATAATCACTGTTTTGTTTTTATGTTGTTGTTTTTTTTAAGTTTCAGGTAATATCTCTCATTAGTCCTCTGTCCATTTTAGTGCAGAGTCAACTTTTGGCCCCGCAAACCGTGGATGTGCTCTGTATGCTCTGGTCTGCAACAATAGACGCAGTGATTTCATAAGCTGTAATAAATATTTCAATACCACCGCTGGTGTAACCCCTGGATTCTTTACAAATACTGTATTTTCCAACAAACCAATGTAAAGTCAGGCGTTTAATGCAAAAGCACTCGTCAACTTTGTTTTTTTGTTTTTTTTTGAATGATCGTCGATTATTCTCAGCTTCCATTTTATGATTTAGGACCTTTGCCGATTTTCAGGTTTTGGGACTTGAGGTGAATAAATGTTTAAGTCTCAAAGCTGAAAATCCCTCCAAGGAAACAGAGGCTTCAGGTGCAGAGACCTGTCCTGCTGCTAATCCTGCAAGTCTGGGGTTTTATGTTCCTTGGTTCCCACGGTCCGGTGGATCGGTGCGGAGGGGGAACGCTGCCTGTAGTCTGACAGCAAAGCTGAGCTTCATAATCCTTTCAAAATAAACTACAATGGCAGAAACAGACAGGTGTGCAGGCAATAGGTGTTTAAAAAACAAAAAGTACCCCAACTAGAAAAGCACTGTGACGTAAAAATAAAAAAAGGGGCGGTAAGAAAAACAAAAAACTGTTATATTAATTCTTCAATTGGCCCATTTAAACTTCATATACTCGAAAATCACTGCCAGTCCCTGTTTTGAAGTGGTGTTTTGTGGAAAAGTTCCTGACAAACTATTGTCTCATCAAGTTTTAGATTTTAGATTTAGTTTCTGAACAACAGTTTGGAGAAACAGTTTCATTCCAGCCAACGGTTCGTTTGAAGAAAGGAGGACAACGACAAAGCTGCCATCTTAAAACATCTCAAATCTCAAAACTTCCCAAGGTTCAGCCGAACGCCATTTTATAAACCATTACCTTACCGTTGAGTTAGTTAATTACGACTGATTCTATGGTTATTTGGAAGAGCAGCAGCTAGCTATAGCATTTGTAGCGCAGAAAAACAATGTTATTCAAAACTGAATGTGATGTAAAGGTTTACAAAACTGTGTTTGCATGAGCCACTGTGATTTTTTATTTTTAATTTTTTTAAAGATTGGAGTCGTTTTAAGACGACAACAATGCACTTCAGGTCTTTGCTCCGCTCAGATTAGCCGTTAGCTCGTCAGAGCTCGACTCTCCGAACGACCTCCGTTTGAAGAGCGAGCCATCTGCAGCAGGTAAGATAGTAACTCCTCCCAACCCTTTCCACACGGCGCCACTTCAAAAACCATCTGCGCTATCCATTTCACTCCATCGTAGTTAAATATAAGTTTTCTGTGCTTTTCGTTTTACCATTTGCACGGCCACTTTTTGGCTTCATGTACTGCCTGTGAAGTCTCCTGAGGAAGAGAGGAGAGAGAGAGTTTAGCCTATTTTTGCAGGGTGATGGATGGCTGAATCATTGTGAAAAATTGCCAGAGATGTGCGGCTCCTCTCATTACAGCCAGGATCTTGGGTCACATATGATGGAGGAGGTGGGGTGGGTTGGTGGCGGGGGCGGCCCGATATGTTTTACCGTAAGCCGGGCTCTTCACTCAGAGATGTGACAGAAAGGCCTCCGGACGGCTGTCTGGACTGGCATTTGCGAACTCGAACCGGGTTGACGAAATGTAAGCCGCCCTGACGCGGGCTCGGTAATGGTGCACAAAGCGAGCGCTGGCCGGGGGGGAGTGGCCCTCAGGGGGCCTGAGAGGTGTTCGCCGGATTCAGTGGACTCTATTATACCACGCCGTGTATCCGAGGAAGGTTTACAGTTAGGATGGGCGTGTGTTGATTTCACTAACCGGACCATCAGACTTTATGCGCGCGGCACCAGACGAATGTTTTTATCTGTAAAGTAGAATTCCAGTTTTTACAGGTAGTCTTGGACAAACTGAGGGATTTTACTGGATTAAAATCAGGCGTATGATCAACAGATTCCACCAAACGCATCGTTTTCATGCAAACGTCTCATAGCGGTTCGTGCTGGAACCTTTACCGTCGGTTTCATATTACAGTTTTGAACAACTTTACGGTTTTCAGCGTACGTAGCGGCAACAGCAGCTGTTAGTTCAGCTCAAACAACCTTCATAAAGTCCTATTTCTGCTGGCATAACAGGGTTGTACAAAACTGACAGTGGTGTAAAGGTTTGGAAAACAGAAACGTTTTATGGCGGCAACAATCCACTTCAGTCTTTCTCCCCTCCGGTTAGCCATTAGCTCGAAGATCCGGTCAGAATTAAAACCCCTTTCTTTCTTCAGAGCGGATCAAATATATCCGAATTCAGTGGCTCCTTCTGAAGCTATATTTGATCTGGGAATGCACATGAATTACTGTATAATTGATGATTCGATTAATAATTTCCCTTCCCTTCAGTGTGAGCTCACCTGAGGGAGGCTTTGTCATGAAGCTGTGATTTATTTGAGATGTGACAGATTCTCCATGTTCATCTGTGAAGAATGGATGTTTTTTTTGTTTTGTTTTTTTCTGACTTCCATGAGCGCTTTTGCCTGTTGTTGCCTGTTCCAGGCAGAGAGGCTCGGAACCACTTCCTTTCTCAGACGATCACGGCCTTGTTCAACGTCACCGTTGAGGAAAAGTGTCGGAACGGAAGACCGACCCCTTTTTTCGTCGAATGGCCTGCATCCATTTACAGCTTGGTTCTGCATCCATCAGATATAAAGAGGGGGACAAAAAAAAAGAAATGCTGTTTTTAGCTGTTCAAATCTCCTGCTACTACGATGTTTGGACGTTTTGCTACCCGTGGTTATCAATATTTGGTGGGGAAGTGTGGAAAAAAAAAAGGTCAAATGAAACTGAGGGAACTTTAAAAGTGGTTGAAGACCAGTGGATAAAAAAAAACTCTACAAAAGAGAGGTTGTGGAGTTTCATTTCAGAGGTCAGTCGCCACGGAGAAACTGAAAACGCCGACCGGGTTTCTCCTGGGCAAAGATTACAAAGCAAAGTGGCCCTTCAGCGTGTGCTGCCTTTTTTTTATTTTAACTTTTTTTAGTAAGAAGCACAAAGGAACATTGCTGATGGAACGGTCAGCTCAGAACTGTCATAAATTTGTTGCCTCTTTTACAAAACTGGTTCTGTTAACACGGCGTAAACCAGCTGCTTTTTCAAATCGACCTCTGAGTTCCCAGAAATCACCAGCTGAGCCGTCTTCGTCCAGCAACGACGTGAGTTTTCATTATTGAAGCCAGAAACGCAAAACCATGGAAAGGGCGGATTGTGACCCAGCTACACATAAAATAAATGAAAAATCCTACTTTTGTGCTGTGACGCTGGTTTATCCTTTCGTGCATTGACTAGTTTGGCTCTGTGACTGCCTGGCTCGTTGGCTCAGAGGCATAACAGCGGCGGTAAACTTCAGTCACTTTTGTTACCTCAATTTATGCGATTAAATTACAACAAAACTGTGAGGTTTTCGGTTTTTCTTTGTCTTTCTTGGTTTTTGTTTGTGTTTTGTTAGTTATCCTTGTTGGTTTCTTGTTTTATGCCTGTCTCTGTTTCCTTAATCATCCTCAGTCAGCACTTTGTCTCTCCACCTGTCAACAATTTGTATCACTCACCTGTGCCCACTTATCTCATTATCTTCAGTGTTTAAAACCCGGTCACTTTCTCCAGCACTCAGCTGGTTCATTGTTCTACTCTGCTTGTTCCTTGTCCTGGTCCTGTCCTGTCCGTTTTGTTCCTGCCTGAGTTTAGGATTTTGTTTTTGTTTTGTTTTGCTGCCACGTCAGCTTTTGTTTTGTTCATTTTCTAGTTCAATAAGTTAGTTTCTTTTTAAGATGAGCCTGCTCTCTGGGTTCGCCTCCGTTGTCTACACTGATCCTGACAAAAACGGGGGAAAAAAGTGTCTCAAACCCTTGATGGCATCACAAGGGAACGATGTGAACGCTGAACCCGCTGGTGAAACCCCCCAAAAGGCCTTTTATTAAAACCAAACAATGATTGGCAAGAAGGAGGAAACCAGAGCGGCAAAAACAATAAAAAAGGTAATGGTCCAGCAAAATAAAACAGGAAGAGCCCGATCAGAACAGAGAACATGACAAAACAACAGCAAAAGCGGACCGTTTTGCCAAGTAGTAAGAAACACACAAAGCGTACAACCTCTGAGCCATGTTAGTGGGACCCGACTACGTCCTGGCCAGAAGTGGATTTATGAAGGAGTTGTGCCCCCCAAAAAAAGCTTCTGCAATGGAAACGAGGCCAAGTGACCCAAATGTTCACAGGAACCTAAGAACCAGAGTGCAAAAAAGAAAATAAAAATAAAATGGTAGATCAGGCGATGAGTCAGATTTTGTCTGAAGCAGAGGGCAGTTTGATCACGAAGAACTGCGGAGCATCGCGGTAATGAGTCCACCGGCAACGCTGCCGGACGAGTTTAAGTTCCTGCAAATGAAGTTGGGGGATTTGGTCAGAATTAATGGGGGCCTCGGTGCTGAGGAATACAAGCAGATCCATCACGCGCCACCATCGGGGAGGCGCCTAATTGGCCCCCGAATTTCCTCCACAGCAGGATAACGCCGGGCCCCAAACGAGGAGCCGACGTCGTTAAGTGTAAGGAAGAACAAGGAATTCTGGAAGTAATACAAAGCCCCTCCGCGGATCTCAACATTAACGAGTGTTTCTGAGATTACATGATGAGCAAGAAGAGTTTGAGCCCCAAAACATCCCCCAGAAGATCTGGGTTTGGTTCTCTAAGAGGTTTTGGAACAAACTACCTGCTGAGTTCCTTCGATAACCGTGTTATTATCTAGTCTTAGCACAGCCGGATGCAGCCGAGGCCCCTCAGAGGGCTCGCTCTTTCATCGGACAAACTGGGAAGGGAGATATCCTTGTTGCTGACAGGTAAGGGCAATGCCTGACTCACCCCCACCCCCAGCGCTCAGTCTCCTAATGGCTTCGTCAATAACTGTTTGGGTTTTGGTTTTTTGTTTTTTTTAAATATCAGCACGCTTGCATAATTAGCTTTTGCATGTTTGCAGTTTTCCAGGTCACCATAGAGAGAAAACTCTGCATACCAGCTAGCATTAACAGCATCCAAGTAACTGAGATGTGGCGGCACAAAATGGTTCCCTCGCGAGAAATCAATGGTTCTTAGCAAAGTGATAGAACACCTGGTCAGGGTTAGGAGTGTTTATTGAGGATAGCACTGATTTTAAAATGGAGGAGGGGGTCACGGCCTGCTACTTTGAGGTCTCAAAGCAACATTGTGGAATTTTTCTAAAGTGAACTTCCGTAATATGGACAAATAATATCCCAGTGGTGGCAGACAGCTTTCTGAACAAACGGTTCTGAAGAAATAGTTTGTTTTGAATGCGTTTCTCAGGTTTGTGGCTAGTCCAAGCAGGGACCAAAACTAAACTGGATTCACGCCGTTGTAAAACAACTCCAGTCTCATTAATTTCCCAGTGGTCCGTGTTTTAGAAACATTTGCGTTGCCATAAATTTAGCACTTTACATTTCCGTAGAACTCTGTGGGCGTTACCGAGCATAAACGGCAAACAGCTAGCTTGCTAGCTAAGGTAGCTAGCTCATCTAGCTAGCTGTAGCTAGCTGTCTTAGCAGTTTTCGTGCAGCTCTGAGCAGCAGGAATAATACATTTATTCTTTTTAACAAACATGTAATGGGAAACTGACAGCTGTGTAAATGTTTTTTTAAAGAGTTGTGATTAAAATTTGGAAATATTTAAAACCATAGTTATCCAGTTTGGTCTTGGCCTCTTTCAAGCTAACCGTTAGCTCATCAGTCCGGTCAGAATTAAACCTCTAAACTGTAAGCCCTCTGAGAATGACTGTCGTCCAGAATATTATAAAGCAGGTCGATATGTTTTACACCAATTAAACCGAAGCATTGAAAACGTCAAATATCTCATAAACCGTGTGTCAGATTCTCCGGTGTCGCCAACAACACCGACCAAATGAAAGCCCCCCCGCCACCCAAAACCGCCCAGAACTCATCTCTTTTAATAAGAAGGACATATGTAGGATACTTTTTGAAACCCTTTTGTGTTTTCGAACGAGTCAGGTTTAACTCTTTCACATTTACCGAGGACGGATGTGTGAATCTGGAAATTATTGATATGTTGGAAAGTATTACCAGAATTTTACTTTTCGTTTTTTTTCTCATTATATCATAATGAGATATAATGATACAAACAGCAATTACAGAAGTTAAAAAAGGAATCTTAATAAATGAATAAAGACAACAAAAAATAACTCAACATTTATCATTAAGCAGATTTTTCAAATGTGTTTTCAGTGTTTTTATTTTTTGTTGTTGCTTGAAGGAGATGTTTTATGGCAAAAAAAAAAAAAAGAGAAAAAAAAGCTCCAAACCTTCAAATGTGTCCAGAGCTGCTGACATGGGGATTTTTTTTTTTCCGGCTGTCATATCTGGTTTTAAGCACTGAAAGCTGGAGTTTGACATGTGAGACAGCTAACACATGTCTGAAAACTTTCAGGAGCATCTGTCAAAACAACAGCAAAATAACAATTTTTTTTCCCACTACCACCACCGCAGGAAATGCTGGAAAAAATGACAATGACAAAAAAAAAGATAAAAAAGATCAAGAAATATAAACTGCACTGAAGAAGAAATCCGGAAGCTTTGCGGTCATGCCTGCCAGCCGTGATTTTAAATAAAAGTTTTGTTTGTTTAGATTTGGTGAGGTACAGGAGAGAAAATTTTTAAAAACATCTTAAGTTGACAGCTGTAAATTTCGGATTTGTACCAAAAGATTTAAAAAAAAAGAATGGAAAAACAAGTTTCTCTATAAATTTTAGATACTAGAACTAATGAAACTGAGGCATTTTTTAAATTGATGGTCTTCAAACAGGATGCAGCAAATATAAATGCTGTTAAAACTGTAGTTATTATTATTAACAACTATAAAATAACAGATATTTACATATGCATTTGGACTAATAGCATTTTACAATGATGTTAGATGAAACGTGAATATTATTTGTAATTTCACAAAACAACATTTTAATAAAAGGGAAGACATATAGCATTTTAGAGAAGAAAATTATTATATTTAATATACTAAAATGGTCAAACAGAAACAAACATTGTGCTAAATGAATTACCTTTAACCTTTGACATATTTAGTCATGAAAGTTTCCTAAACCTAATAAATTAACCAGTGTTGTCGACACATAATAGACTACTTTGTAACAAACCTTATTTAAAATAGATTTTTCAGCTAGTAATGAACTAACCTACTAGTTCCTGTTCAACTGAGCTAGTACTTAAGCTTGTTACTTACTAGTTTTATTTTTCTAGACAGATACTATCTCAGTATGTTTTGCTAGCAAGTCGCTTAATTAGCTAGCTAGTACTTTAGCTTGATACTTGCTTTTTTTTCTTAGGCTAGTTAGCAAAAGATAGGAGCTAGCAAGTACTTTAGCTTGTTACCAGTTAGTATTTTACTTGCCGTCTACCATCTTTTGCTATCAAGTATTTTTAGCTAGCTAGCTAGTAGTTTGGCTACGAGCTAAAATACTAGCTTGGTAGTTTGGTGGTTTCTTCAGTGATGTTTTTTTTTTGCTGATGTTGTTAGTCCTAAATGTGTTTTTTTTTTTTTTAACCGCCTAAAATCTCTTCTGAAGTCTCACAGTCTTCTACTTATTTCTTTGTTTTATGCGTTAGCTGTTGGCGTGAACCCTGTTTGTTAGCAAAATATCTCCTGAACCCGTGGAAAGACTTTAATGAAACTCAATATGGCCACCACATCTAATCAGTGTTGGCAGCTGTACCTCAATTAGTTTTACATCTATTAAGTTAAGTAACTTCACATATTTGAATATATATATATATATATATATATATATATATATATATATATAGGTTTGACCAAAGCTGTATTTTTGTCACAGAACCCTCTGACCCTCTGGCCTTTAATTTGGTTTTGTCTTCCTGGAATCTCCGCAGCTAGAATTTACCTGAAATTTTGCTAAATTTGACTCAGTATCTCATCCGAGAGAGCCACTGATTAAAATTAAGCCAATTAGGCGTGTGCAAGGAGAGCCGGGTAATTAGTTAGCAGAATGCTTTGTTCACAAAAAGAAAGGGATGAAATTAAACCATTTAAATTGCTGCACAAATCCTCCAACTCTCTCGAACGCCAAGCCCTTTTTTTTTTTTTTTTTGGAGCAGTATTTAATTACGGTGTCAGCTAAATAGAATGCCTTTTTGTAGTAAATACAATTCGACCGTACGATTGAGAAGTCTCGTTTATCGACAAAAAAAAAAGGAAAAAAGGAAATAAATTCAGAAGTCGGCAGGAGAATTCCACGTGTCTTTGTGAACAGACGCGAGGAATCCAAGCCCATCCGGGCTCATCAGCGGCCCAATTAGAAAAACACGGCGTCTTGCGGCTCCGTCATTTACATCTCGCCGCGTGCGAGCGTTCCTGATAGAACCTGGCATCAGTATCCGGTCGTTTCCATGGCGCCGTGATGAAGGCAGATGTGTACACATTAGCGAGCGCGCCCCTTCAGGAGATCCCATTAAGGCGGTGCGTCGCGGCGGCGCCCGATCAGCACGCAGTCCACTGGAATGCATCGCCGCCGCGGCTCGTGTTTCTGCGCCCGCGTCTGACTTCTACGCGTGGAAACTTGGGACTCCCCAATTCAAGAAGGAGCGGGAGTGCACGTCGCCCACCACCGCAACCGGATCGCCTCACGTTGAGAACTAATGGAGTTGCGGCCATTTTGGTCATACCTTAGAAATGACATTAAGTCTAATTATCGTAGCCCGATGAGCTGTTTGTCACCTAAAATCCCCTCCCCTGCCGATAATAACAATACAATAAAAGGTTCTAGAAATAAAACAACTGCTGCTTTGGTGTCCAGAGGGAGAAAACAAAAAGAAAGAGAGATAAACCTTGGATCCTGACGGAGTTTTTAAGATGCCGGTCGAGCGTCTGGGAGCAGCCACCAACCCTGCCGCGACGCGCCCAATCGCCACATCCAATCTACAATATGCTGATTCTATCATAATAAAAGAAAATTGGCTAAATCCCCCCGAGGAGAGAGGTCCTAATAGAAAATAATTCTGCCCTTGAAACACTCCGGGCCCGTCTTTGATTAGATGATGCTATCTTTGTTTAGACTTGAGCATCTGGGCCAGGACTGTGTGTTCGTATATTTAATTAAAATACCATCGCCTGCTCTGACAAAAGGCTACTTATCTCATCAAAGTGTTCACCCTGGGGTTTTTTTTTCCCCCTACTCCTAATTCAAAAGATTATCTGTACTGATTGGCCATGGAGGTGGGATGGATGGATGGATGAGGCGGGGTGGGGTGGGGGGATTCTCCTGGCCTGAGTGGTTTCCAGCCACACATCATCGCCGGGCAACATCTGGATCAGACGCAGAAACGTCTCTGCTCCGTCTGTGTTTCGTTTACCGGAGCCGGAGGTTCTTCTGTCGCCGTCAGCCCGGTGAGCTCCGGGGTTGACGGCGACAACCTTCGCAGCGGTAATCACAAAGGGGTTCTGATTCTCCAATCGTGGAAAGGTACAAGACTGCTTCTCCCAAAATGGAGCCGTCGTCGGGAACTCGTCTCGAAAACCACCTAATTAATTTAGTTTCCGCGACTTTGGAGCTGTGTCCGGTAATTTTGGTCGGGAATTTGCGCAGACGTGCTGTTCGGCGAGACCGCAGTGGGAGAGCTTGCTTGTTTTGAGTCTCTAGCTAGTCTCCAAACGTCAGCCGTGTCACCTTCAACTCCGCAATTTTATTTTGAAACAAAAAAAATAAAGAAAGAACCGTACACGGACTGACTTCCTTCAAATGTTGACTAATGAAGGTTACGTTATTTAAAAAAAAAAAAATTAAAAAAAAAATCCAATATTTCTGAACTGTTTTCTAATTTTGATCTATATGGTAGAAGGCAAAAGAACAAACTAAAAGAGTCAGACAAATTAACTAACAAAGTAAAAAAAACAAACCAAACGTGACAATAAATGACTTGCGAAGCCACTGAGGGGTGATTGATGATTGACAGCAGGTGAGAAGCTCCTGCTGAACAGACTCAGGTGAACTGAGTCAAATAATCCGACAAGTTGAGGGAAATGCTGGCTCAGACTAAAATTACAAACGGAGCTGTCCAAACTAAATGAAGCCATTTTCCAGCATGGATAATGGATAAAACCAGTTTGTTTTATTACATTTCCTACCCGGCTGTGTGATTGACAGCGACCGTTTGGAACATTCTAGAGATGGCCGACCCGGGCGATTACTTAAATTTCAAGTCTGCGGGTCTTTTTCTTTATTTCTAAAATGGAAACTTAGTGCTGCCGGTAACGTCGTTGGACGTGCATAAAACTGAAATGGACTTTTGGGGTAATTCTTCATCATGTCTTCGACACACGAACAGCTGCCGACCACGGCTCGGACAGACACGTATCGACCCGTGAGGCACCAACAACCAAGTGAGTCCGGTAAAGATTTAGTTTTTTTTTTTTTTTTTTTCTTTCCGGGACGGGACAAAAGGCCGGCGAACACGACGACTTTATTTAGAAAATCCGTGGGGTTCAGCTTCTGTATCAAACTGTCGTTGGAGCCGAGGTTAATTCTTCACTCAGAGTCACTGAGAGAGAAGTTGTGTTCGCCTTTAACGAACCAAGAAAAACAGTTTGTCTGGCTGGATTGACTTTAGGCAATTACTTTAAGGGCATTCCTCAATCAATAAAATGCTACTTGTAGTGTGTGTGTGTGTGTGTGTGTGTGATACAGAGGCTACGTTCTTTTACCCGAGCCGTTGATTGAATGGTACTTGGGGGTTTTCTGAAATTTGGTCTCTGATTCTCGCCGGCCTCTCGAAAGGCAATAATGTGCATCTACCTGCATGTGTCTGTTAGCAAAAAATCTCCTAAATCATTCTAGAGATTTTAATGAATCAATCAAACTCATCTCTGGTCTTTAAGTCTTAATCTGCGTAACTATTGGAGTCAAACGGATTCATCTTGGCAAACACGAAAATGGCTCCAACTCGGTCGGTTTTCCAGATGCTGACCTGGAATTTGGCGTGGTGGTCACAGAGAGTCATCCCCAGACTTAAAATAATTGCCGTATTCAGTCAAGATGACTGCCACAGCTAATCGAACTTAACCAGCACAAAAAAAACGACTCTAATTCAGACAATTTTACAGATATTCAGGGTCAAATTTGACGTTTTAGTTGCTGAGAATTCTTCACAACAGAACGCGAGCAGATAAAACTCGGCCCGACCGACAGACGGGCGTTAAAGCACCTTTTTGTTGATGCAGAGTTAAAAACCTAGCGGCTCTTTTCGAGGAAATCGGATCAAAGTGATCCCTGGAAATGAGTCGCAGAGCAAGAAATCCCATTTTAGATAAAAAAAACAAAACAGCAAAGTGACGTTCTTGTTACGCTGAGATGACCTTGTTGGACATAAACTCTGGATGGTCCACGTTAAACACACCCCCCGGCACAGGAAGTGGAACGGTTAGACCGACAGAGCGGCAGGTAGAGTAGAGAGCACTTTGTAATACAGTAGATTTTACCGTATTTGGAGTGGATATGAATTGCTCCATGAGCTGCATGTGTGTACAGTTTACATGACAAACGATGCGCTCATACGGGGAGCCGGTCGGAAGCCAAAGTAATCCATTGCTAACATATTTAGTGGAAGTCAACTTTATTTGGACTAAAATGTTCAGTTTCCTGTCGCAGTGATGCATCGGGAACTTATCGGTTGTAAATGCAGCCTTCGTGCTCGGCCCAGTCCCCCCCCCGCATTTTAAATGAAGCGGCGGCAGCGTTCGAGTAAAAGCAAGCAAGACGACGAAATTTAGGAATTCATCAACGTTTTCACGACAAAGTATCAAAGGGGACGAGCGTCCCCCGTCCTGCACGGCCACGTGGGAAGGCGCCACATCGCCAAAACTTCATACGAGGAGGCCTTTTTTGGTCCCGAATGTTCGATTATTTCCGAGCCAAGTCGTTACAGTTTATGACTCAGTTTGTTGTTTTGTTAAAGCGCGTCTGAGTTACTTATTCCATTTCAATTTTCTTTCGTCACCTATTTGCCTGTTTGTGTGTGATGTCTTGTCTGTTGGCAAAATATTTCACGAGCTCCTGAACCGATTTGAATGAAACTTCCAGAGAGTAATGAAGTGATACACATCTGCAACAGATTAATCTTTGGAGCCGATTGGATTCAAGATGGCCACCGAAGCTAATCAACCTCGGCCAGCACAAAAATGGCTGTAAATCGGTCAGTTTTATAGGTTTTTAGCTATAATTTGGTGTGATCGTAGCTGAAAGTCATCTCTAAGACATACTCGTAGATAGAACAGATAGAACCAAATCTTTAGCTTGAAAGCGACACATTCAAAAGAGGAAGGCTAATTTTTAATTGTACTGATTTGTTTCATTCTTTTTTTGTGAAACTAATCTGTTTTAACTCCTTTCAGAAGAGATCTGACTTGGAGCTTGAAGAAATGGAGTTTCACCCATTTTGAGTGTTTCTTTCTTTCTTTTTTTTTTTTGTCAGCTTGTCATTACTTTCGCACCCAAGCTGCCTGTTGCTGCCAAACCGATACGCGAGAAGCTGTGAGCTCACCGGCAGCCACACTTTGCGTCGCGCGATCTCATTCGAAACCAGAGAGCTCGGAGCTCTTCGCAGGTTCTGGTTCTGGTTCTGGACCAGTCCAGGCGGAGAGAGCAGGTGGCCTCGTGCTTCGGCTCGGGATCATTAGCGGCTCCTGACCAGATGGTTTGACGCATCAATTTTCCCCAAGCCTTCAGATCGGTCAATATGTTCAGAATCTTCCATGGTCTGCACTCCAGTACTTTGAAATATTACAACAAACAAAACCCTCCTGCCTTCTGATCTTTGCTCAAGTGAGATATTTTGGATTGGATTTTAGAGATTTTTCTGACCCCTAAACAGCAGAACAGTGGTTCGGATCAGTGGTTCCTTAACTTTTCAGCTTCCGACCCATAAAATAATCGTGACAAAGGTGTGTGAGCCCATCTGTTGGCTGTTGAAATATCCAAAAATGCTAATGACCCTATTAAATAAGGGCATAATGACAACGTGATTTTTAAAAAATCAATTTATGGCTTTTAATTCTAATCTCTGGACCTAATATGGTGCAACTATATCATAAAAAACTAGGTTTTTAATTGTAAGTTGATATCTGGAGATTATCTAATGACCCTTACATGGTGTTGGGCTACTCACATCAGGGTCCTGGCGCCAGATTTGGGAATCATTGGTTTAGATCCCTCCTTAACCCACTAATGCAGGGGTGTCAAACCAAGTGACGCAAGGGGGCCAAAATTAAAAATTTGGGCCTAGCCAAGGGCCGATCACGATCAATATTTATTAAAAATTACATAAATTAACGTTGGTTTTAGATGTATTATGTCAAACCATTCATATAGAAATATCAATTACCTTTTCCCAATTACAGAATATACAAAATATAGAGCAAACATACTTTAATGAACACAGACAAATAGATCAAACTTCAAAAAGCACATCATTAGCAGTCATTTCTTACGCCTCACTCAGCTTTTAAATGAGTTTTTTAACATTAAAACAGATTTTTAAAAAAAGCCATCATCAAAAACCTGATCATGGAGTCCCATCATTTAAGGCCTTCTCCAAACCGAGCGGACGGTTCTTTAAACTTCTTCGAAGACGGGCCGTGTCCTCCGTCCTCTCGGGAACACATTGAATCTGATGTTTAGGACACCGCCCCCACCCCCCAAAAAAAAAAAAAGCGCAACAAAAAACTCTGCGTGCAAAGTCGTAACGGCTCTGGCCTTTTATGTAAGTAATAACCAATATTAGGATCCGAGTTCTCATAAGAGGACGGCGCTCTCAGAGGACAGATGATGTGCCTGGATTAAATTAAGAAAGCCTTCAGATGCGATCACATCACCCCGAGCATCTGCGTTTCCATAATTATACCCGTCCCACTAAGAGAGTTGTAAAAGCAATCTATGCCATTGCTTATTTACGATCCCAGCACATCCAGTGTCAATTAAATGCGTTTCCCAATAGGTCACCGAACTGTTAAGTGGATTGATTAAATTGTACGTTTGAATTTGGTTTTTAATTGTTTGTCTGATGTGGCGGCAATGAAAGCACAGCCCGACTCGGTCCTTTGACGTCTCTTCTGATGGATGAGGAAGAGGAAAAGGTGCAAAATTTGTTCTAGACTCGGTACTTTCTACGTTTGGTGGCATTTGCTTTTATAAATGACTATAATGGTGTGAAATTATTAAAGGTGCTCATGGTTAAGTGTTGGAGTGCCCGTTTAATGCGAACGCTGGTTCAGGTTCACACCATTTTTCTTTCTCCTTTCTTTTATATATTTTATTTTTGGTATCTACTCCAGTATACGTTCAACCATCAAGACGTTGAGCTGTTCAGGAGATGAGGGGGCTACGACTCTTGCTATTTGTAGCTTTCATACTTTTTAAAATATTTAACTTTATCTTTCTTGGTTTCATTGAACTGAATGGGGATTTTTTTTTTAATTTAGCAAATGTTAGCTTTGAAGTTTTTGTTTCGCCAATCTTTGAGTTTCAGCCGTGGTTGTAAAACTTTAGCTTTTACCTCCTGTTTCGCTAGGTTTAGCTTTAAGATGATGTTTTACTAGTTTCAGGTTTTAGCTAGTGTTTTGCTAATTTTAGCTTTAAGCTACTGTTTTATATTGTTTTCCTAATGTTAGCTTAAAACAAATACATAGCTTATCATTTACCCCCTGTTGTGCTAATCTTAGGCCTTAGCTACTGTTCTGTGAATTGTAGCTTTCAGCTAGTTTTACTGGTCTTAAATTTAAGCTACTGTTTTCCTAGAGTTAGCGTTAAGCTACTACTTAGCTTAACATTTACTGACTGTTGATTAGCTACTATTTTGCCAATTTTATCTTTAAGCTACTGTTTTACTGGTCTTAAGTTGAAGCTACAGTTGTCCTAGTGTTAGCTTTAAGCTACTACTTGTATACATTGTTGTGACAATCTTAAGTTTTAGCCACTGTTGTGCTAATCTTAGGCTTTAGCTGCTGTTTTCCAAATTTAAGGAGTAAGTTTTAGCAATGTTTTATCATTTAGCTACAGTTTTACAAATTTAGCTTTTAGCTACTAATTTTAGCTTGCGTTCTGCTTGTTTTAACTTTGACAATTAATTTGCCTTCCTTAACGAATATCCACGCTCAGCTCTCACCCTGCATTTGAACAGAACATGCTCCTTTCTGTTGTTCCCGTTCTGCTAAAAGTTTTTCTCTCGTTTCTCTCCAAGCGGCACTGAAACGAAACCTACAAATTACTCACCGAACTGCATGGCTCGATCGGAAACGGACCGTGTTGACTTTCGGTTAAGGTGTGTTGAACAACAGAGACAAAACTTAAAAGAGAAGAAAAGGGAAAAAAATGAAAAAAAAAAAAAAAGATGGAGTTCAATTGGATTTTGGCAAATTGTAAGAAAACTCGGCCCTCTTTGGCGCTCTGTAACTCAGAGATACTTCAAAGTTTAAACCAGCCGCGGAAAGTTGGACTTGATGTCTGAACTGGAAATTTGATGAGATTAACTTTTTTTTTTATACCATCATTGTCCAAATTTTATGATTTTGCCAGATTTTCTCAAGGGCTGTTTAACTGACAAAGATACTCTAACTTTTGAGCTGCCTAAAATCTCTTTACTTCTACAACTCTTTCTGGTAAAAATACGAGTTATACATCAAAACGAAGGCATTTTTGTCTTCGTTCACTCGGTGCACGGCTCACTGCTGTAGGAGGAACGATTTTCTCCCAAATCACCCCAGAATGCAGGAAGTGCAACCCAAGCTTCTACGGACCAATTTAACGTTAACTCAAACTATTCTCCGCAAACCTGGAAGTGAAGGGTGTAATAAAGTCGTCGTGTCTCCACCATGAAGCGCCGCAGAAACACGAAAGTTCACAGGTTTGACCGTCAAGAGCCTTCTGCCATTTACGGCTCAGGAATTTTTAAGATCCGACTTTTCATTTCCGCACAGCGACTGTTTGTCTGAGCCTTGTTTTCTGTCCGCCTCTCATTAGCGAGGCGGTCAGGGAGCGACTGACAAGTGTGCGCGGTTACCACGGCGACCCTAAAGGCGACCCAGATGAGCCTCTGGCAGCAGCTTCCACTTGATAAATCTACGTATAATTCAGAACTTGTATGTGAAGGCATGTTTTGTCTAAAAAAAAAGCAATTTTACTGATTTTTGTTTTTTTCTCTTCTTTGCTTTAAAAGAAGTCAATTTGTTTTCTGGTCTCTTTTTTCTTTTCTTTTCTTTTTTTTTCTCTCCATTGATTATATTTGTAAATGTAACACAACGTCAGGTGAAAACAACCAAGTCTAAATATGCCAGCCGAACGGTTTTATTTTTAACCAAACCAGCATGAAAAGCAATAATTGAGCTACACAGAGCAAATTGCCGAAAGTTTTTTTTTTGTTGTTTTTTTTTCTCTTTTGCTTGTGAAAGTTTCATCTTAAGGTGTCTGTTATGGAGTGAAGCATGAATAATTCATCGCCGCCGTGGTTTTCCCGGTAATTTGTCTGTTTATTCGGGGCAGTGCTGCTCAGACTTTAACAGGCAAGCGTCCAGATATAATAAGTGGAACTTCGCCGAATTAAAATTCATCCTCCCTCCTACCAAATGTGACCATTAGAGGGAACGGATCGCTTTTTAATTGTCTGACTGTGGCCCATACTTCAACACTTCCACTGACGGTGGTGTCTAATGTCTGGCTGAATTACTTCCTCTGCTTTATTTTGGATTTGAGATGCACATTAACTGCCTCACCTTTTTTGCACCTTCCCTTTTCTTGCCCTCGTATCCTCGCTTGTTCTTTCTTTTTCTCCCCCATTTCGCCATTTTCTTTTCTTTCTTTTTTTTTTTTTAAAGGATTATTTAAAAGTGAAGCACGTGTGAAGATTAATGCTGTCCCTTGGGGGGGGGCTTCTCTTAGGCTGGCTTAAAGGATTTCAGATGAGTCACCGGCACATTTTGAAGCACTTTTTTCTTTTCTCTCTCTTTCTCGCTGACAGTCGGGTCATAAAAGAACATTGGAAAAGTTTATATTTCAGGTAGCAGAGCTGCTGTTTTGTGTGTCTGTTGGTCGAGGGAGTTCAGATATGTGGAAAAGTAGGGTTCTTTGACTGGTTTATGAACAATATCATCTTACTCGCTGTGGAGAGCTCTCTCATACGATCAGGACTGACAAGCTAACGGCTTACCAAAGTGAGGCCAAGGCTAAAGTGTATTATTCTCGTATCAAAACTCAAAATTTTACAGTGGTTCATGCAAGCACCTCTTTAAAGACCTTTGCGTTGTCGTCAGTTTCACTTTACACCGTTATTTACGAAGAACTATCTGGTTATTTGCCGTCGCAGCTAGCAGCTAGCAGCTAGCTGTTAGCCTACTAACTTCTGACACTGCACTTTCAGCAGGAGTCTTGTGTTGTTGGAGCCGAATTATTAGATAAATCAAAGATTCTTTGAAGAATTGTATATTCCCCGCCGCCGTTCATGCCGGAGTCCCAAATTATGTGATTCTCGGCTGCTGCAACGTCAAGTCTTCGCTCGGTATCTGTACAACTAAGTTATTAGCATTTTTGTTTTAGTTAAGGTTCATACGGTAGCCATCTTGAATTAGATTGAATCCAAAAGGTAATCAGTTCCTCATACATCCAATGATTACCTAAAGAGTTCCATTTTAAATCCTCCTTGTGATTCCTGAGATGAGATATTTTGCTAACAAAGGGTTGACTCTTGACAGCTGATGCAACGCTGAGGGCATGAATCGTAGCGATCGCAGCTCCTCTTTAGCCTCATTCAGATTAGCTATTAGCTTTGGAATTACTCAAAATTAAACTGTATTTCTTCAAACTGGGGTCATTCAAAGAGCAATCTAAAACATATAGGATATTAATTGTTAATAGCCTTTCCACAGAACCCTCTTCAACTGATTTAAATTACTGTTTTAATACATTTTTGGGGGGTGAAAGTCTTTGTTTGGGTTGCCTTAAAGAATTGTAGATGAACCAAATGCATTTCTTTCTCTTACTAATAGTCATAAAGAAAGAAAAAAATGGGGAAAAAAGTTTTTTTTTTTTTTTTTAATTATTTTCAGGCAGCCGAGCTTTTGCTTTGTGCGCCTATTGATTCTAAAACGTTTTCTTTACCGATACGGCTAATGACTCATTTAGATGCAGCGTCATGTCTCCGCGGCGTCTGCCGAGAGCGGCGCATGTAATCATCAGCCAGCATGATCTTAATTATTAAAACTCCATATTCTTTATTAGCCTAATAGTTCTGGTTCAGACCCGAGCGCAGGAAGCCAGCGAACAGTTCATCAAACTGAACGATGCGGAAAGGGAAACTGCGTTTAGCGCCGTGATTAATGGGGTCAGCTCGGTGCTATCGGGGGAGGGGGAAGAAACTAAAACGTCATTTTAATCTTGACTGTGCTTCTCTGAGAAACAAAATATTTTAACAGTTTTAGGCATCTTGCTGCATTTCATATTAATTAAAGGACCAGCATTATTTGAAGGAATGGATATTGCCCATCACCTTTTAAACTAAGGCAATCTTATTTAAAAAAAAAAAAAAACTTCAAGCGTTTTGGTCAAATCTTGAGAATAACAACGTTTTTTGCAATCTGTTGCGATATCTGATGTTATTTGTTGTTGCTTTATGAATAAATCTCAGCTGCTACCACATAAATCTTAGCTCAATATCTGTACAATTGAGTGAGCGATAATTATTTTTCTGTTTGATGAGGCTAATTGGCTGTAGCAGCCAGATAGCTTTAACCTAGCTAGCTAGCTTGATAGCTTCAAGAGAGCAGATTGCTGTAGCTTTAAAGCTAGCTTAACAGCTTTTAGGCTAGCTAGCTAGCTTGATAGCTTAAAGAGAGAGAGAGATTAGTAGGTAGATACAGCTTTAAAGCTAGCTAACTAGGTAGCTTAAAGCTAGCTGAACAGCTTTTAGCCTAGCTAGCTAGCTTGAGCTAGCTTAAAGAGATGGCTGGTTGGCTAGACAGACAGACAGATAGATGGACAGATACAGCTTTAAAGCTAGCTAACTTAACAACTTTTAAGTTAGCTTGATAGCCTTAAGGGGATTATTTTATTGATCCCAATGGAAAATACAATGTCCAGTAGCATGATGACATTAAATAAACACATTAAACTCATAAATCTGTTAGCAATAAGCTAACTGCTTAGCAGTAGGCTAACTGTTGACGACCGCAACAGTTAGCCTACTGCTAAAGTCTTGAACAAAGATAATGCAAGGCGTGTTGCTCAGTTACTACCACACCAAAGTTTTGCTCTTTGTGCAACTAACTTAAAGTTATAGATATTCTTTTCATTTGCCATGATTGACTAGCTGTAGCAGCCATCTTGAATCAGGTTAAGGTAATTGTTTGTAGGTGTACTGTGCATCTGATGATTACTGATTGAAAGTTCTGTTAAAAACAGCCCACTGCTTCATGAGATATTTTGCTAACAAACAAACTTGCTCGCCTACACACAGCGGTTTTCACCCAGCAGTGTGTATGTGTGTGTGTGTGTAGTGTTTTCACTGCTTGCAATCATTGTCACTGCTTGTGAACTTTGCATTTTTTATGAGCTGCCATGTTTTGTCAAAAAGCCTCTGCTGCAGACTGAATCTTTGGTGATACCTTCTTTTTTTTATGTGTTTTGACACAAGTTCCTGCATGGAGCGCTGATTAGACAAGTCCAATATAACCGACGGTGGAAAAATGTTTTTCTTCACAGGCCACCTGGCAGAAATGGCAGCTCATCCAAGCACCGCTGTATTTGTCACAAGTAATTAATTTCTCCCTCTATAAAAAAAGAAAAAGAAAAAAGAAACACCCAGTGGAATGATGGGAAAAGGTGGGTTCATTAACCCTCCTCGTCCGCCAGTTTCCTGTGGCACTTTTACGACGTACCGGCTGCTGCTTCCTCCGAACGCTCATAGCAAGAAAATGTGAGGCTTTTTTATTCCAAAATGGCTGGGTTTTTAGGGGGTTTTTTTGTTTTTTTTTTCTTCGTCTTTGAGAATAAAAGGAGATTTGCTTGGCAGCTCAGATGCAAAAAAAAAAAATTGGAGATGCCTTTGCAGACCTTTCAAACTTCATTTCTGGCTCCCCCCCGAGACGCATTCGAAGACGTCTTCTTCCCTCTTCATCGCGCTGTCCTTCCTCCCAAGTGTCGCCGGATTCCCCTTTTCTGTCACGATACCACCTTCCCAACGCTGGTGCTTTTTATTTATTTATTTATTTTATTTTTCCATTGACAGCGAATATCCAAAGGGATCAACGGGTACATTCGATTACACGGGGTGTCACGGAGGGCCCCGGAACTTGTGAATGGAGGAATGAAATAACCCACAACAGCGGGCGCACTTTTTACCTTGAACACGTTCTTTTTTTTTTTTTCTTCCTGTAATTTATTTCTTTATTTCTTTATTTTTTAATCAGTAGATGCCCTCCTCTGCATGCAGAAATATTCACAAATGTTACGACCCGACTGAGCTGAGCTTGTTAACGGTGAAAGGAGAAGTGTTTGTGTGTGTGTGTGAAGAACGAGCATGTCAGTTTTTACCTTGGGGTATCTTGACCGTCAGACTTCCTGTAAAGCTAAAGAAATTGGCTTATTCATCCGCGCCGAGCAAATAAGTCGACGGGTTACAACTGGTGCGGTCGCCTCCGGGCAACGGGAAGAAGTTTTGTGTTTATCCCTTTTTTTTTTTTAATTAAAAAAAAGACCAAACAGCCTGAAAGACTGAGGTTAGGAAAGTTAAAGATTTGAGAAATTCATACCTGGAAGATTTAGTGTTTTTTGCGAATGTTTTATCTTTTTTCTGGATGAAACTCTGTGGATTTTTTTTTTTTTTTTTTTCACCACGACTGAAGTGTGTAAATTTAAATGGTGAAAGTGATATGGTCGGTTCTGGAGCGATGTGGTGCAGAACGAGGACACGGCGATCTACGAACGGAAAAATTACGAGGCAGATTTTTGCTAAACTTTGTTTGTTGTTGAACAGAAGAGGAAGAACTCAAATGCAGCCTATAGCAGGGGTGGCCAACAGATTTCCTCAAATAGACCAGTATAGTAAAGCATTTTTACCCTCAGCTGCTTCCACACCAACGTTTAGGTCGACATCCCTCAAATTAACCAAGTTTCAGCCGTTTTTGTCTGGGCTATTATCAATCAGCTGTGGCGCCCGCCTTAAATGAAGGCAACTCGAATCGTCTGTCAGTCGTCGATGTGCTCTTCATCCAGTGCCAACTGTGTGAGGAGTTCCATTAAAAGTGGTTCTAGAGATATTCTGCCGACGGGACAGATGCGGAACGCCGGTTTTAACGTTCCCAACGACATTCATGATGTGAGCGAGACGATATGTGGGAACCCACTCCGATGTGTTGTCTCGAGGGCACCGCCAGTTCAAACCGCGTGTTTACCTTACTGACAGTGTCATCTTCTGAAAAAGAAAAAAAAAAAAGAGCTGCCGAGTTGCTCACGGTTCGGAAAATAACCAGCAGCAAAATGGGTTTGACATTGGTTCATGGCGCCGCCGATGGAGGGTGTCAGATCCAATACGGGGAGAGTGGCAGGACTAAACATTTATTTAGTTTTTGTGTTGTTGCTGTTGTTGTCGAGCCAGAGGCGGTGCGGAGAGGAGATGCGGATGAAAGGTTCATTTTGGATTTGAAGACGGCGTTCTGGGAAGTCAAACGCCTGGTGAATGTTTTGTCCTCGTTGTGAGCAGTCGAGGAGGGCAGAGGGGACGAAATACGACCTTTATCGAGAATTCCATTTGAGCTCCTGTTTTTATTGCCGTCCTGTTCAAACTGTTTCTTCGGTGTCTTGGCTTTGAAATGAAATGTGCGAATTACACATCGAAACGTGCGTCTCGATCGGGAATGGTGGGCCATCGCTTTTGGTAGCGGTACGCGGCACAGCGTGGACAAAATTGGCAAATTCCAATAAAAAAACCAATGGAGATCAACGGGGTTTTGGTAGCACCTCCATTCACTTCTACGTCAAAATATAGGCATGTTTTTTGTTTATTTTTAAACTTATATAATTACAAACTTATGTTGGACTTTAGGGCAGAAGCTGCATCAAAACACTTCGAAATTTTTTTTGAAATGTTCTAGTTTTTAAATACGCTGCAAACCTTTACTATCCTACTCTGCTTATTTTATTTTGTGGATACATTTTTTTTTGTATATTTAAAAAAAAAATGTAGATGACAAATTAACAAACTGCTGAAACACCCGTGTTGCACCACTAGGTGGCGATAATCTTTAAAAACAAAGGAAGAACATTCAAGCTAAGGATTTTCCCAAAAGAATTATAGCTAATAATTTGGGGGTTTTTTGGACATTGTTTATCGTTTTCTCTCAGTAACGAACTTTTTCAGCACGTCATCAACATTTATTGGTGACAGAATCAGGATAATTGGAGCCAGACGTAGAAAATACAGTAAAACCTGCTCCATTGTTGCCATGGTTACCGTCAGGGAATCAGTGTAAGGCTTTTCAATGTCTGAGTGTTCAAATGTTTGTTAGCAAAACATCTGGATGGATTTAAGTAAAACTTTCCGAAGTTGTTGTGTTTGTACCAGAAGGACTGGCTCTTCTGTTGGCTGTGGTAGTCACAGGACTGATGGGTTTACTTCATTTGTGGTTTTTGCTCTGTTTGCTGCTGATTCCCCAACTCTTGTTTTTCTTTTTTTACTGTTTAGGCCTTTTATCCAAAATCTTTTAAACCACCCAGAAGTACATATTGTATTTTATTTTTTTTATTTTTTATTTTTTTTAACCCCGACCCTGACTGCCACCACAAATAGAACCGTAGTAGCCGTCGTTTTCTTCAGCTTCTGTGGGCTGATTTTTACTCGGCGCCTCCAGCTAACATCCAGCTGGGATAACAGCCTGGGGAGTGTGTCATAGTGGAGGATATAACCTGGGCAAATCGATGGACTGTTTTTTTTTTTTTTTTTTTGAAATGCCAATCAGACTTTGAACGGAGAGCAATTTGGATCAACCGGAGCCGTCTGCTCTCTCGGAGGTGTAAATTCAAGGTCAAACCTTTTAGAACCGCACTGTCGACCGGGCTCTTCAGCTCTGAAGAAGAACTCAAGAAAAAAAAAAAAAACAACACAGACACACTAATGGAAAATAAAAGGATCGAGCTGACCTTTTGTTTAACACGTTTGTGTTGGTTTATCAGCCTCACGGAGTTACATTTGCATCATCTGCATACGGTCGAATAAGCATCTTCTGGACCAGTTTAGAGTCGATATTTTAAGGTTTCGGTGTGAATGATCGTTTGGTTCCTTTGGTACTTTTTCTTTATCGATGTTTCGCTCACGCGGCGAGCTGAATCCGACGAACCTACCGTTCTCAAAATGCAGCGTGAAAAGAAACGACTCAATATCCCGGATCCTAAATCCGCGGATCTCCGGTTGAAGGCTGCGATGCTCCGAGGTCAGGGGGCTTTTATCGTCGGGAGGAAGAGGATGAATGTTTTGTGTTTTTGAACTCTCTGGTTTTGCAAGAGATTTAAAAAGTACAATTTTCTTATTTTTTTACCCCGGTTTCAAAGTTGTTTGATTTTCCGGTCAGACAGGAATATTCGACAAGTAGTTTATTATTTATTATCAGACCAGACTCAGGATGAGTTCCTGTAATTCAGTTATCAGGCTTTTATTTCATCCAACTTCAATATTTTACTCCATAAAAAAAAAAATCCTGGTTCCAAACGCACCCGGATTGTTACGGTTCAGGGCCGAAGGTCCCGTTTTGTTTCATGGAGGTCGTGAATAATGGAGGAAAATGGGCTTTGAAAGGAAATTACCAAGGTGTTTTTTTTTTTTTTTTTTTAAGTAAAATTATTCATAATTTATTATTTTTTTTGTCCTCCAAATCCATTTTCAAGTTTAGATTCAAGTGTTGATTGAAAACCTAGCAGTCTCTGAGGGAATGCATATCACCCGCCGCCGCCTTTTAAACCAAAATGAACCTTTGTTAGGAAAGGAAATAACGTTGTTGTACATTTGACTGACACTTCATAATAAGGGTATTAAATAAATACACAAATGGCCTGCCATAAATTTCCAAGCTTGCGTTATATGCCGTACATGACCAAAACTAACCGCGGTTTCCGTCCAGCGGTTCCTTCCTGCTCAGAGTTCAATCGGATGTTTTGCTAACAGACCCACGAACACACACAGGAACGGGCGAGGACATGATCGCCCGCCTTCGCTTTAATCCGTCACCCCAAAGGGCCGATCTAGTTCACTGAGATTATTTGCAAACCGTATAAATCCAGAGACCGAGCGGCATTCTGGGTTTCTGTTTTATTTCCTTTCGAATCTTTTGGATTTTGTCCTCGAGCAAAGAAAAGCCGAAAACTTGAGGAAAAAGAAATGAATAAAAAAACAAAACCAAACAGCCGACGTCCTGCAGTTTGCTGCTTTGTGACGGCTTGTCGTGGGTAAAACCGCGTTCGTGTTTTTCCCTCCGGCCAGCTTGGCCCACACACGCTGTGCAGAGGCAGAAGAAACACTCCGAGCGCCACTGATGTCTATTTTGACGTCGGCGATGCAGAGGAGAAGAAGAAGAAGAACAGAACGCCGACGTCTGAGCTCATGGAGTAGAACTCATGGTTCCCCGTCAGAACCCACATCCGTAGGATTTCAAACTATCATATTTAACCCGATGAGTTGATCAAACTCACCACAATAAGAGATTTTCACTGGAAGGTTGTTTTACTTTATTTTTTTTATTTTTGTTCTGCTCCCACTCACAAACAGTTGCTGTGAACTCAGAAAGCTGCAAATAAAAAAATAAATAAAAAAAGGTCTGGGTTTTTGTCAAATTTGCTGCAGATCTGTTTGTTTTCTTTCCCCTACCCCCCATCACCCACCCGCCCGAACGCTTTCCAGAGGAGTTTTGGACCGTCAGATCTTAAACGGTTACGGTCGGAGTTACGGTCGGAGTATGTGTTGCGAGCGACTCTCAGCTCCAACCACGACAAGTTTTAGCTCAAAAGCGACAAAATTGGCTGAGCTATAGCTATTTTTGTGTTGCTAACGTCGATTAGCTGTGGGGGGGGGCGTCTTGAATTGGATTGGCTCCAAAAGTTAATCAGTTGTAGGTCTACATCCACGGCTCATTTACTTAAAGCTTCAATAAAATCCACCCAGTGGTTCAGGAGATATTTTGCTAACAGACAAACAAAGTTGACTCTGACAGTTAATAGGAAAGTTTTAAGGAACAATCTTGCTCACTGAGTAGCACTTTGAGTATTTGTTGGGGCTGACTCTCAGCTTCAGCTGCACCAAATTTTAGCTCAATATCTGTAAAATCGACTGAATTATAAACATTTGTGTGTTTTCTAAGGTCACGTGGGTGTGGCAGCCATTTTGAACTGGGTTGGCTCCAAATGCCATAATAATCAGTTGTAGACGTACATCCAGTGATTATTCCCTGAAATTTTCATTAAAATTCATCAAGCAGTTTATGAGATATTTTGCTAACAGACAAACAGAGTTGACTTTAAACAGTTAATGGCTAAAATTTCACACAAAGATCTCCCACAGTCTTTCAGCGCTCATGATATGTGTTGTGGATTGGTCTCAGCTACTACCACATCGCATTTTAGGTCAGTGTCTGTAAAACTGACCGACTTATTGTGATTTTTACATTTTCTAAGTTCAATCGGCCACGGCAGCCATCTTGAATCAGACTGACTCATGAACCGCTGTGTAAACAAAGAGACTCGAGTTGTTTTAAGACTGAAAAGATTCGCTCACAAGTCAGAATCAAACTTCTATTTCTCCGAACTGAGGTTGTTCAAAGCGATATCTACAGCAGGTGAGATATTTATTGTTCGTACTTTCTCCACAGAACCCCAAAACAGCTCCTTTAACAACCAACAAACAACTGGTTGTGTCTGATTTTTTTATGTTTCCTTGTGACTCGATGTCCTCACGAGATTCCACTCGTGTTCATCTGTATTTCTGGACGTTTGATTTTTATTTTTTTGAATATTTAGACTTTTGTTTTGCACCAATCTTTATTTTTTCCAAACCAAACATCTGGCTGCTTTCCTGCCTCCAGATGACGGTTTGGAGTCGGCAAGAGTTATGATCCATTAAGGTGACGACTGTGGCAATAATCTGTGGGGTGGGGGGTGGGGGGGGGCAATACGTAATTACACCTCCAAAACAAGACAATAAACACCTGCAACACCCTCTCACCATACCTAATTATACACACACACACACACACACACACACACACGGGAACAGACACAGCTAGTGTTATTATATGGATGAGATACTCCTGGCTGCTAAAAACAACCAGCAGTTGTTTATAATAATTCACATTTAACTGTATTTTTACAAGACGAAAGTATGAATTATTATAATTCATATAATGGCAGTAGTTACTGCAACATTCCCAGTGAGTTTTTAAAACAAACGTACAAAGAGTTCACATTTTACAGGGCTGGGTACGCTGTAAAACCGAACATCACGGCGTGTCGGAGGAGTCGGACCCAGGACTGCAGCCCAGCACGAGGAGCTGAAACGAAAACGAAAAGATTTAATTATCACCCCCAAAATAAATAAATAAAAAAAAAATACAAAAGTAAAAAAAGGCCGGAGTGGCAGCAGAAAACGCCAAATAACCGAACACCAGACCGCAGACAAAACTGGGACGATAAGCCGAAGAAGTCTGGGGTTAGAGGCAGGCAGTGAAGACGGGTGAGACGAATGATCACAGGGAACAGGTGCGGGTGGGAGAGGCAGCAAACTGAACCGAACATGAAACGACACGAAACAACGTGACTGAAAAAAGGTAACGAGCCAACAAAAACAAAACTAAAAGAAAAAGAAGAACTCGGGATCCCGACAAGCACCTGCCGCCGTGATGCAAATGGCAACCA
Source organism: Kryptolebias marmoratus (assembly GCF_001649575.2). Classification (NCBI taxonomy): domain Eukaryota; kingdom Metazoa; phylum Chordata; class Actinopteri; order Cyprinodontiformes; family Rivulidae; genus Kryptolebias; species Kryptolebias marmoratus. Next base: position 9,060,218 of record NC_051436.1, read on the forward strand.
TTGGGACGCATTCCTTCGAGCAAGGCTGGTTTTATTTTCTTTGAAATGATATGTCATGCTTCCTGACATGGATCAGCTCACAATCTAATGCAGACGATAACATGATCACACCTTTCGAACGTTCTCCAGAAATGTGCTTTCAATTAAAAAAAAAAAAAATCAAATCCTGTTTCTTTCAGTCCTTGCAGCTGATCTGGATGCAGCAACCTCGGTCATGGTTACCGCTCGTGTCTGCAGTCCTCACTTTTCAGCCATTTTTGGGGCACGTTTTGCAGTAAAACAAAAAAAGCGGTCGACATGTTCCACCACGGAGTACCAAACACTTTGATATAGTGATCCAGGACACTAATTATCACAGATTTTTCTGGTAATATTTAAAGCCGAAAGGGATCACCTGGTATGGGAATCCAGGGAGCTGAGGTCGAATTTGGCAAAGAAAAAAAAATCTCTTGTTCTTTCCGGACGTCGGTTCGGAGTTGTTTCGAAGCGGAGTTCTTCAGCTTCGAACAGTTAAAACGCAGAGGAGACGTATGCATGTCTGTTTTTGGAAGCCGACAAAGCGGGGAGTGTTTTGATGGCCCGAGATGAAAGCGCGCTTCGGCGCAGTTCCGCAACAAAGGGCTGCTGATTTGACGCGTTCATCAAATCAGCCGCTTCTCTCCGCAGATCATCCGATTCTCTCAGTTCCGACTCCACAAATTCAGACGCGTCGGAGTCGCCCATCGATCTAATCTTACGGCAAAATGACGGTCAGATTAAACTCCTCGATTCTGCTCCGAATGTTTCCAGCAGTTGTGTTCGCTTCTTATACCGCTGACCACGAGTCCTTCACAAAGGAAAGAAAAAAAAAAAAGATTATTGATTGCATTTTGTTGGAAGCAATCAGCGGAGGAAAACTTGGTACGCCTTTGATGATGCGGTGTCTTTGAAACGCCGTACGAATGATGAGCTCCCTGGTTATGTTGTGGAGTTTTATCAGAAGAAAGAAAAGGGGTACCAACCGCGAGGATTGTTCCGGTTAAACGGCCACGTACAGGTGCTGGTCATAAAATTAGAATATCATGAAAAAGTAGATTGATTTCAGTGATTCCATTTAAAAAGTGAAACTTGTATATTATATTCATACATTACATACAAACTCATATATTTCAAATGTTTATTTCGTTTAATTTTGATGATTACAAATGACAACAAATGAAAATCTCAAATTCATCATATCAGAAAATTAGAATATTACTGA